>NC_044977.1:5605104-6205104 GCF_008728515.1 Papio anubis
CGAGTAGATAAGTAAGAATATAGAAACAAGGTACTGAGTAGAAGGTTACATGTGGGAAAAGAAAGTTTGTTTTGCATTGCATTCTTTCTGCTGACGTGAGGTTTATGGAGTATAAATAAAGTGAGGCGGAGGCTCTGAGTGCGGCCGCCATGTTCTCTGTGTGTCTTTGTCTTTGTGTGTGTTCTTTCATTCTCCACCAGCCCCGGTGCGGCCCCCAACAATTGTCCATCTCTTTTTATGATTTGTTTATCCTGACTTGGCTAAGGGATGCCCAGACAATAGGTCAAACATTATTTCTGGGTGTGTCTGCTAGAGTATTTCTGGAAGAGATCACCTTTTGACCTGGTGAAATGAGGAAAGCAGATGGCCCTCCCCAATGTGGGTAGGCACCCTCCCCACCATCCATTGAAGGCCTAAGTTAAACTATTAATAGAAGGCTGAGGATGGGCCAATTTACTCTGTTCTTGAGATGATACATCCATCTTCTCCATTCCCTTAGACATTGGTGCTTCTGTTTCTTAAGCTTCTGGACTAAGGCTGTGACTTACACCACAGGCCCTCTAATTCTCAGGCCTTAGTACTCAGACTAAATTACACCAATACCTTTCTTGGTTATCCACCTTGAAGACAGCAGATCATTGAGGCTTCTTAGCCTTCATTACTGTGTTAGGCAATTTTGGTGTGCTATTTCACTCTTTCAATAGTTTCTTTGTAAGAATAGATGTTTTTAATTTTAATGAGGTCTAATTTTCTTTTACGGATGGTAATTTTATCTCCCTATTTAAGAAAGTATTGCCTACCAAGTAGTCATGAAGATATACCTCTATTATTTCTTGCAGGCAGTTTTTTATAGCAATGCGAGAATTGACTATAATAGAAAATTGGTATCATGAGTGTGGTATTGCTGTAAACGTACCAGAAAAATGTAAAAGCAACTTTGGAACTAGGTAACAAGCAGAGGAGGGAAAAGTTTGGAGGGCTTAGAAGAAGACAAGAAGAAGAGGAAAAGTTTGGAACTTCCTAGACACTTGTAACCAAAGTTACACTTGGTTGTGACCAAAATGTTGATAGTAATATGGACAATGAAGTCCAGGCTGAGGTTGTCTCAGTTGGAGATGAGGAAATCATTGAGAACTGAAGATCACTCTTACTTTTGCATTGTGCCTTTTCTGTAGAAATCTGTGGAACTTTGAACTTGAGATAGATTATTTTGGTATTTTTATCTGGCAGAAGAAACGTCTAAGCAGCAAAGTGTTCAAGAGGTGACCTGGCTTGTTTTTAAAGCATACAGTTATACATGCTGACAAAGAGATGGTTTGAAATTGGAACTTATATTTATAAGAGAAGCAGAGGAAAAATTTGGAAAATGTTTAGCCTGACCATGTGGTAGAAAACAAAAACTCATTTTTCTGGGGAAGAATTCAAACCTGCTGCAGAAATTTACATGATTAAAGAGAAGCTGCATTTCAATGGACAAGACAGTGGAGGAAAAATGCCTCCAAGGCAGTTCAGACTTTTGTAGCAGCCCCTCCCATCACAGGACTGGAGGCCTAGAAGGGAAAATGGTTTCATGGGCCAGGCCCAGGGTTCTGCTACTCTGTGCAGCCTTGGGACATGGTGTTCTGTGTCCAGCCCTTCCAGGTTCAGCTGTGGTTAAAAGGGACCAAGGTACAGCTCAGGCTGCTGCTCCAGAGAGTACAAGCCAGAAGTTGCCAAGGCTTCCACATGGTGTTAAGCCTGTGGATACACAGAGGACAAGAGTTGAGGCTTAGGAACCTCCACTTAGATTTCAGAGGATGTATGGAAACATCTGGATGTCCAGTCAGAAGTCTGCTGCAAGGGTAAAGCCTTCATGGAGAACCTCCTCTATGGCAGTGTAGAGAGGAAATGTGAGGTTAGAGCACCCAGACTTAGTACCCACTGGGGCACTGCCTAGTGAAGCTATGAGAAGAGGGCCCCCATTCTCCAGACCCCAGAATGAAGCTGTAAGATCCACTTACAGCTTACACTATGCACTTGTAATGGCCACAGGCACTCAACACCAGCCCGTGAAAGCAGCCAAGGGGGCTGTACCCTTCAAACCCTTCTATTGACAAGGGGCAGAGTTGCCCAAGGCCTTGGGAGCCCACCCTTTGCATCAGTGTGGCCTGAATGTGAAACATGGAGTCAAAAGATTTTGGAGCTTTAAGATTTAATGACTGCCCTACTGGGTTTCAGACTGGTATGGGTCCTGTAGTTCCTTTGTTTGGATGAATTTCTCCTACTTGGAATAAGAGCATTTACCCAATGCCTGTACCCCTATTGAATCTTGGAAATAATTAACTTGCTTTTTATTTTACATGCTCATAGGCAGAAGGGACTTTCCTTTTCTGATAAGACTTTGAACTTGTACTTTTGAGTTAATGCTAGAATGAGTCAAGATTTTGCAGGACTGTTCAGAAAGCATGATTGTGTTTTGAAATGTGAGAAGGAGATGAGATGTTGGAGGGGCCAGGGTGGAATGATATGGTTTGGCTCTGTGTCCCCACCCAAATCTCATGTTGAATTGTAATTCTCGATGTTAGAGGTGAAGCTTAGTGGGAGGTGATTGCACCATGAGGATGGTTTCTAATGGTTTACCACCAACCCCCTAGTGCTGTTTTGTCATTGAGTTCTCACAAGATGTATGGTGGCTTACACTTATAATCCTAACACACTGGGAGGCCAAGGTGGGAGGATCAATTATGGCCAGGAGTTCCAGACCAGCCTGCAGAAAATGGTGAGAACCTGCCTCTATAAAAAATTTGAAAATAAAAATTTTATAGCTAGCCAGGCATACTGTCATATAACTGTAGTTTCAGTTCCTTGGGAGGCTAAGGCAGGAGGATGGCAACACAGGGAGATCCCATCTTTTTAAAAACAGCATAACCAGGACATATTGTTCAGAAAGAGCTAATATCTTGTTGTTTAAAAGCATGTAGCACCTACCACTTCACTGTCTCTTCTTCCTGCTCCAGCCGTGTAGGATGTGCTGGTTTCCCATTCGCCTTCCACCATTATTGTAAGTTTCCTGTGACCTCCCCAGCTATGCTTTCTGTACAACCTGTAGAGCCATGAGTTAATTACACCTCTTTTCTTTATAAATTATCCAGTTTTCAGGTAGTTATTTATAGCAATGCGAGCATGTACTAATACAAAGTATTCTAACCCATCAGTGTTTATACACACAATGCCAAGAAAAAGACTGGTGTAATTTGGGGATGATTTGTATAATGTTAAAATTTAAGCTTTCATTCTCCTTTGTATGTGGACCAAATTTTTTACTGAAGACTATAAATATATGTAAAGTTAGTATATAACTTTATTTCTTAATTGAAAAAAATATTCATTAGTTACCACCTAGCACCAAGAATAAGAAATAAAAATCTGGAGCTGGAACTACAGGTATATGACGGTATATCTGGCTATCTATAAAATTTTTATTTTCAAATTTTTTATAGGTGCAGGTTCTCAAGATTTGTGCAGGCTGGTCTGGAATTCCTGGCCTCAAGTGATCCTCCCACCTTGACCTCCCAGTGTGTTGGGATTATAAGTGTAAGCCACCATACCTGATGCATATGAGCTTTAATATCCTGACATGAGGAATAAGTATCTCATTGCCATTTTCTCAAAAGTAGGATAGCTTCATTTATGGTACTGAAATAAACATGGAATTAGGGTACAAAATTGGAGTTTTCGCTTTTTTGGTCCTTGTTCTCTTTCAACTCCTCACTTGATTGTGTATTAAAAGGGTACAGACCTTCACTTTATGTTCAATATATATTTAACTTTACAGAATATGCTGGGCTGCTGGAATTCATGAAGGTTCTTAAAACATCTAAGAACTTCTTACTGAATATTTAAACTTAACTCTTCAAAATTTAATGTTTCTTAAATTATTTTGAGTGATTTTTAAAATATAAAATTATTATATCAAAATGTATATGTATTAGTAAGAGGAACAATATGAAATATTAATTTATTTTACTCTTATGTTTATACTTTTTAGGAACTAAAGAACAAACTATAAAATACTGAAACACACCATATGCAAATATATGCACATTACTCTGCTAACTATAGGAACCAAAGTAATCTATTTAGAGAAAAGGTTGGTATAATCCAATAAAACAGATTTGGGGAATATAATAATAATTAGGCTCACAGTAATAATGATGTAACAATTATTAAAATGATGAGGATGACAATAAAAACATCTGAAAACCATTTAAAGCTAAGCACATACAGTCAACTTTCCATATTCATGGGTTTTGCATCCATGAATTCAAACAACTGCAGATCAAAAATATATTTTTTAAATCGTGTCTGTACTGAATGTGTACAGGCTTGTTTCTCACCATTTTTCCCTAAACAATACAGTCCAACAATTATTTACATGATGTATTAGTTCATTCTCTCACTACTATAAATACCTGTAATTGGGTATTTTATATGGAAGAGAGGTTTAATTGACTCACAATTCCATAGGCTGGACAGGAAGCATGGCTGGGGAGACCTCAGGAAACTTTCAATCATGGTGGAAGTTGAAGGGGAAGCAGACAAGTCTCACATGTCTCCTAGGAGGAAAAGAGAGAGAAGGAAACGTGCTACATGCTTTCAAACAAGCAGATATCATGAGAACTCTATCACAAGAAACATAAGGGGTGTAATTCTACTCCCATGATTCCATCACCTCCCACCGGGCTCCTCCCTCAAACACTGAAGATTATAATTAGATATGAGATTTGGGTGGGGACACAGAGCCAAACCATATCACATGGCATTTACATTATATTAAGTATTGTAAGTAATCTGGAGATTACTTAAAACATAAAGGAGGGGCCAGGGGCCATGATTTATGCCTATAATCCCAGCATTTTGGGAAGCCAATGACAGAAAATTACTTGAGGCCAGGAATTTGAGACCAGCCTCTAGACAAAAATTAAAAATTTAAAGAATTAGTCAGGTGTGGTGGCACATACCTGTAATCATAGCTACCTAGGAGGCCTAAAGAAGGGAGATTGCTGGAACCCAGAATTTTGAGGCTTCAGTGAGTAATGATCATGCCACCGTACTCTAGCATGGGTGACAGAGAACCTGTCTCTACAATATTTTTTTAAAGATTAAAGATTTAAAAAATAAGGCATACGGGAGATGGGAATGGTTTATATGCAAATACTACACCATCTTTTATGAGATGAGCATCCACAGGTTTTGGTACCTGAGGGAGTTGTAGATTCAATCTGCCAGGTACTGAGGGACAACTGTGCCAGCATTTTACGTTAGTTCATTTATTTCTCCTACAAACCTTAAAGGTTATGTATTATATAATTTTTACGTCTTTTTTTGTATAAAAAGGAAAACTCAAGCACCGAAAGGTTAAGAAAGGTGTTCAAAGTCACATAGATACTTAATGTTACAACCAGCATCTAAACTAAGGATCTTACGGTACATAAGAATGACTTCACATGCCTATACTCTTAACCATCACTCTATATTACCACTATTTTGTCTAACTTGTATCCATTGTTTTTAAACAGTAAATAAATAAAAAATACTACCAATGACATCTCCTGTTTGATGACTTCTCATAGAAAAGAAGGTTTAAAAATATTTGTGTGTGTGTGTGTGTGTGTGTGTGTGTGTGGTGGTGGTGGTGGTGGTGGTGTTATTACAATAAGCTGACCCTTATCTACTGGGTTTATAAAATCAAACATTGAACTCTACTTAGGGATTTAAGAGCCTATTCTTCATCTTTTCTAAGCTTGGAAATAAAATGTTTCTTTCTCTTTCCCTTACAGGGGTGAGAGGTGGCCTTTTTACTAATCTCCAAGAGCGCTTGTGAATTAATTCAAACCTGTTAAAACCTTTCATTTGAAAGAATCAAGGTTGTTATGTTATGGGACCTCTGTTAAAGAAACAGAGGCTTTGAAGGCACTGCCCTGTCTTCGCAAGTTATTTATTCTCAGGAAGAGAACATCAAAACTGCTCCAATTCCCTTCAGAAAAAGTGCTTATTTTATGTGTTTTATTTTGAGAACCAATCTGCCAAAATGACTTTAATCTTCTGAATCATTCTTAAAAACTTTAAAGAATTAAATTCTAAAATATTCCCTTTGAAAAAGAAAAGAGAATGAAGTGACAGTTCAACTGGGCTATCAAGGAACCCTTCAAATGGGACACTCAGGGAGACAAATGAGAAATATGGTATAATTAAAACTTTACTGATCTTCCTAAATGTGGTCCTTTAACTTCCATCAGTTTGCAAATTTTCATTTAAAAATGAACATAACCAAAGAATTGAAATAATATATTTTTTAAAAAGACAGTCAGTTAAAACTCATATTTAAACAAATTTCCCAAGCTCTGGGGCAGTTATTTTTCTGTGTGAATTATTTATTTTATTTTTCCTTTGAATGACAAAAATTTCCACATTCCTACTTTGAAATTGTGAGAAAAACATGAATGCTTCTGTTTTATGCTAAATGAAACAAAAAGGTAACTACAGACTTTCAATTTTTAACACTACATACTCCCTTACAGTTATGTCAAGTGTTTTCCGCAATAAATTATATTCCTTCCAAAATTGAAAAGTACTACCATCTCCTGGGCATTCATGAAAGTTGCATAAATGACTAAAGTATTCGTTGTAACAACTCCCAATACGTTAAATATAAACTTGTTGATTCCTCCTCCTCTGGGAGCTCTCATCCCAGTTAGCAAGAAGCCACAATGCAAAACCTGTGTTGAGAATTCCCCAACTTTTTCAATCAGCCTGTAAATAAAGTGAAATGGTTTCACCAGTTTCAACTCAACACTTCCAAGTAAATCAGAGTATAAAATGATCGTTTTTAATCCCAAGACATTTTCAGGTCATGTAAAAAATGTTTGTCAAATATAATTGTTCTCTGTCCCTTTTTAAACATCATGGTGTTTGGTTTTGAAATGGATTTGACTACACTAAAATTGACAGTACACAACAATTTATATGTAGATTCCAAAATGGGAGTACAAAGACCCAGAACCTCAAAGAGAGCCTGCAAAATATAATTATAAACTGGAATAGGGAGTATCCTCAGTTTCTGCAATCTACCTAGAGATAGTACTAAGTAGGACTATAGTATAGGATATTGTAAATATTCAGAAAACTACTCCTGAAAGTGCACTTCTATTTCTAAGCTGCCTTTTCCCACTAAGGAAGCAATCTTTGCTCTTCAGGCATAAATTATGTATATAAAAATAATACTCCTGTATTATGTGTGCTGTATAAAATACACTACACACACATACACACGCACACACACATTGTTTCTCTGTATCCACAAGGAATTGTTTTCAGGACCCCCCCCCAGATACAAAAATCTGCAGATGCTCATGTCCTTTACATAAAATGACATATGTAGTACTTGCATATAACCTATATAGTTCAAATCGTATCTAAATTACCTATAATACCTAACACAATGTAAAAGGTATCTAGATAATTGTTATACTGTATTTTTATTTGTATTTTTTTATTGTTGCATTATGTTGTATGAATTTTTTGAATGTTTTTGGTTATGTTTTGCAGATCTGGAACCCACAGGTATGAAGTGTGAAACTGTATAAATGCAAAATTTAGAACAAAATTATTTGTGATTGATATTATTAATCCCATCTCCAGATGGGGAATCCAAGGCTCAGTAATAATAAATTGTCTAAAGGAATGTAATTAGTAAATGTTAGACCTGGATGCAAAGTTAATCCTTTACAGTTGAAATTCTATGCACTTTCCAGTATACCAGTGAAGAAAAACTATCTTAGACTTACTAGTTTTAAAGACATGTTGATACAAAGAGGCAACTGAGAAGATTTCGGAAATAGAGTTAAAATACTAAAATGTCATACTTAGGGGTTGCCACTGCTGAAATGTCCTTATAAAAGTCACCTTTTTCTACATCCTCACCAATCAGACCTGCAGTCTAAAGTGATTGCACAGAAAGGTGAAGGAGGTAAATCAATTCTTAAAACAAACCACAGGTGAAACTATACAAATGACTACTTTCAAAGGTTAATTATCTCTCCTGGGGAAAGACTAGAATCCCAGAAGGAATTCGGAAACCCTAATATATCATGGATTAAATTCATGCCTTCTGAAACTGCAGTGATTTTCTCCACCCAAAGATAAGCTAAATGGAAGAACACGAGAGGAGACAAAAATAGAAACCGGATTTACCAATTTTTAAAAAAATAAAAAGATTGACTCTGCAAGCTTTCTACTTAATCATCTCCCATTGACAAACGTAAAGCTGTTAAAGTGTTGCAATGGGAGTCATGTTCAAAGATTTACAAATAAGCCCTGGTTTCAAGGCATATCATATATTTCACATCATTCATGCTCTTCACTGTCAGAAGTTGTATTCTCATCTATTCAATCATCAGCTGGATGATATTTATTGCTCGGAAGTCAATCATCCTTCAGCCATTGTTCCCTTTAGAACACTTACAAACATCTTTCCTAGCTGGCCAAAAAGAAAGAGATCTAAAAGATTTGAAAAAAAAAAAAATGCTGGAGTAGCTATGTATTTGAAATTATACCAACAGTTTGACAATTCATAAATTTGTGTGAAATAATTCTAGTAGTGTCCAAGATGAAGTAAGTTTACTGCAGCTTATAGCTTGCCATGATAGTAACCAAAACTCTGGATGGAATGCAAAAAGAAACAATGCAAAGACTTTAAAAAATAGGCTGTAACAGACAGATTGGGTAGGAAAGTCAAAAATTGAATAAAGTCCAGTATGGCAGCGACTTAGTAGGGTTTTTTCCTCCTTTATCTCTGACATTTGATCTGAAAGCAAGCTGAGACCAAGAACTTCACAGAGAGCATGGGTAGCACATTCTCTTAAAGAAATTATATTTTTAAAGCAAAGGAAATGGGAAAAGGAGGTTCTTCAGCTACAGAATGCAGAAGAAAGCTGGTGGGTTGGTTGTTTTTTCTTTCTTTTATTTGGTTTTTGTTTCTTCCCTAAACCTGCTTTGAGTTCAGCCCAGTTGTTCTGTTACAGTAGCATAGACACCTCAAACTTTAAGGGAAATGTATCACTCATATACTGCTGATGGAAATGCAAAATAGTACAAACACTCTGGAAAGCAGTAGAGCAGTTTCCCATTAAATTAAATATGTCCTTACCACAAAACTCGAAATTTTCACTATAGAAATGAAAACATGTGTTTACACAAAAATTTGTAGAGGAATATTTATAGTGTCTTTATTCACAATGGGCCCAGATTACAATTCAAATGTCCTTCAAAATAAAAAGTGTGGTACATCCATGTTAAGAATACCACTCAGCAATACAACAGGAAAAAGGTAGTAATACATGCAACAAGTTGGATGGATCTCAAGGGAATTATGCTGAGTGAAAAAAACAATCTCGAATTGTCACAAACTATATGGTTCCACTTATGCCACATTTCTTCAATGACAAATTATAGAAATAGCGAATAGATTAGTAGTTGATAGAGGTTAGAAAGCAGGGGACAGTAGGGCTGGCGAAAGTAGCTATGATTATTAAAGGGGTAGACGATAGATTCTTGTGATGGAACTGCTCTACATCTTGAGTGTTATAATAGTCATACAAATGTGAAAAAAATTGCATAGAAGAAATGCACACACACAAATTAGTGCATGTGAAACAGGTGAAATCTGAAGAAGACAGGTGGATTATCTCAATTTCCTAATTGTGATAACATACTATAGGTATGAAAGACGTTACTACGGGGAAAAACTAAGGAAATGGTGTATGGGATCTCTCTATTATTTCTTACACATTCATGTTAATGTACAATTAGACCAAAAATTTTTTAAAAAGTAACCTCTGGGAAAAAATCCTGTATAGCCATGTATAGGTAATTTCTTGCTGAGCATTGCCTTTACTGCATCCCATAGGTTTAGGTAGTTGTGTTTTCATTTTTATTTGTCTCTGATTATTTTCTAGCCTTGTGATTTCTTCTTTGAACCACTGGTTGTTGAAAAGTATGTTGGTTAATTTCCATGTTCCTGTGTATTTCCAGCTTTTTTCCTGTTATTTATTTTTAGATTAGTTCTACTGCAGTCAAACACATAGTGTGTATGATTTCAGTCTTTTTAAAAAGTATTGAAACTTGTCCCATGGTCTATCATTTATCTTTAGCATTTGAAGTTGTTTTCTTGTGACAGCATACATTTTATCTGATGTGACCATGTCTGTATCTTAATTGGTGTGTTTTAAGCATTTGCATTTATTATTACAAGCCAGTCCTCCAATGTATATGGAATCGGGCATAGCTGAAATAATCTTGAAAAATAACAAAGCTGGGGGGTCTCACATCCTTAGTTTAAAACTTACTATGAAGCTACAAGAATCAAAACAGTATGGCACTGGCATAAGGGTAGATATATAAACAGATGGAATAGATTTGAGAGTCCAGAAATAACCCCTTACATCTATGACTAATTGAGTTTTTTACATTAAAATATGCATTTAATAACATCTATGATGTGTTAAGCTGAACTTACAGAAATAAAAAGTAAAACATTTGGAAATTAATCTGAGAATACAGACAGATCTATAGGAAACAAACTATAAACACAAAACCCAACAAGTTTGGTGGTGACAAAAATTAATATTTAAAACTCAATTTATATTCTAATGACTAATTAGGTTAATTGCATCATAGAATGCTCCATATTTTTCTTCTATGATTTGTATAATATTTATACGGTGAACAAATGTGAACCTAAGGAGCCAATCATTCAAGATGGAGCCCAGGTGGCTAAATGAGCCTCAATTTTAAATAAAGCCAAGTGGCCATTTGTTGACGACATCACACATGTACTCTTTCTTTGAAAAGAATTCTTTGAAAATCCAGACCTCTGTTTAACTTTGGAACTTCAGAGATCACCTTTACCAGCCACTCAGGCCTCAGTTTTATCAACCAATCAGGACTTAGCTGTATAAACCAACCATTCAGAGGTAAGCAAGTTTGAATGCCTTATTTGAATAAACAGACCTAATTGGGAGTCTAGGAAGGAACTTTTGCTACAAAAACTGAATCCTTCCTTTGTTCTCTGGAACATGCATCTTCATTTTACATCAAAGGCTGCATCTGTCTGGTTTGCAAGTTGTTCAATGGAATAAAATCCCTTTCCTCCAAATTCCTTTTCAGAGAACTTTTGTTCACAATACTGAGCAGAAAGTTTCTGGGTCTAACCAACAAGTAATTTTCTGTTTATGTTTCTTTGCAGTGGAGGTTTATTCATCCTTACCAGGATGGACTGGAAAATTGGCAATGCCCAGGTTCATCACAGGACAGACACTCAGGACACACTGATCTAGGATAGCTGAAGCAAAAAAAAAAAAAAAAAAGGATATGGCAGCTCCTCAGCAGAAACACGTGGGTGTATGGATTTGGGATCCATCTTCTATTTAGGAAAATAATTTTTTTCCATGTTCATATCCAAGAAAATCCCCATTTGCTGTAACTTGGGGTCCACACGGGGGACAGGCCTTGTGTTGGCAAAGAAGTAGCCTCCTGCCCTCAAACTCACAGTCCAGGATCCACACTCTGAAGTGTAATCTTTCCTTGTTGATCAAGAGATTTTTTGCCAATTGCCAGGTCCCCTTCTTTGCCTGTTCCCATACCCACCTCCCAGTCATGGTCACCAGAAGTAAAAGGAGGAGAGCCCAAGACACAAACTGTGAAGTCGAATCTCTCAGCAAGCTCTTGCTGATTCTGTTTGATATGCTTACATTGGATGCTCCAGAGGTCATCAGAAATAATAAGGAAGTTATGGGCCGTGCCAACATCCAAGGTCATATCCACTTGGAACTTCAGCATTCTAGGGTTCATCTGTAGAAAAGCTTTCAGCTGGGGCTCCATTTCCTTGATATTGGGCATCAGCTTTCCTAGCTGCCAGTTGGACCTGATGTCATTTTTCTGAGAAACCACTATGCAAAAGAAGAACAATAAACCTTTTCCACAGGGCTCTTTCTGCAGTGAATTGACACTGTTGAGGCAGAAGATGCATCCACGTTTCAGGTACATTGGTTTCTCAAGATAGGTTGACCAGATGGGACATCTGCTTAAAGCTTGTAAGAGTTTGCCCATGTCCACTCTTCTGTGCTAGAATCTCCTCTATACTCCATTTACTTCCACCAGTAGTTTAGGTCTTGTGGGGAGGAGACACAGGGGAGCCTTTTATTGATGAGACTCCTTCCTATCTCTTTAGCCACACCCTGCCATGCCTCTTTCCCCAATCAGATTTTGATTTTTAATTATATCGGATAATTAGGGCTTGCTTATATTGTATTTTTTATTGATATATAATAGCTGTACACATTTTGAAAGTGCATGTAGTATTTTCATACATAAATACAATGTGCAATGATCAAATAGGGTAATTGCATTATCTGTCACTTAAAACATTTTTCTTTGTGTTGGGAACATTACAATTATCTTCATCCATTTCAAAATATACAACAAGTTATTGATAATTATAACTTCCCTATTGTGCTAATTTATTTTTAACAAATTTTCAGAATTTATTTAATTAGGCAAGCATAGTGACTTCAATTGATGATATGGGGCCAACTGGATTTCCACATGTAAATGAATGAATGTGGATTCTCACCTCACAACATATATAAAAATTAACTAAAATTTTATTACTAATGTAAGTGTAAAAACTAAAACCATAAAACTCTTAGAATAAAACATAAGAGTAAATCCTCATGACCTAGGTTTGGGCCATGAATTCTTAGATATGCCACTGAAAGCACAAGCAAAAGCAACAAAAATAGATAAACTGGACTTCATCAAAATTAAAAATGTTTTTGTATTCAAGATCAAGAAGTAAAAATACTACCCAAAGAATGGGAGAAAAAACTTGCAAATTACATATCTGATAAGAGTTTCATATTCATAATAGGTAAGGAACTCCTACAAAACAACAAAAAACACAAAATCCATTAAAATATGGCCAAGGAGCTTGAATAAACATTTCTCAAAAAAAGTTATACAAAGGGCCAATAAGCACATGAAAAGATGCTCCACATCATTAGTTATTCGTGAAATGTAAATCAAAACCATAATGAGATACCATTTGATTCTTACTAGAATAGCTATAATTTGAAAAAAAAACTAAGTGTTAGTAAAACTGTAGAGGAATCGGACCTTTGTACATTGCTAGTACATTAACAAAAACTTGTTACGAGGGTAGATCTCATGTTAAGTGTACTTACCACAATTAAAAAAAAAAAAAGAATGTAATATAGTACAGCCACTGTGGAAAACAGTTTGCTGGTTCCTAGAAAAGATATCCAAAATAGCCAAAAAAATAGAAAATATCAAAGTATGTATCAACAGAGGGATGGATAAACAAAATGTGATAGATAACATACAATTAAATATTACTTAGACATAAAAATGAATATCTGATACACACTACAACAGAGATGAACATTGAAAACATTATGCTAAGTAAAATAAACCATACACAAAAGGACAAATATTGTATAATTCCATTTATACGAACTATCTAGGATAGTCATATTGCTAGATACTTCAATAATTTCCAGAGAGGCTTCCTTCATCATGTGATATTCTTTTTGTTTTACCGGGACCATTTTCTTACAATGTGAAAATCTTTCCAAATGATATGCTTCATTTTGGGGAACCTTGGCCATCTTCCCAGTTTATAATTTACAGAATGTGCACCCAACATATGGCAATTATAAAAATTGAACAAGAATATTATTATTAAGTAGCTCATCAAGTCAAAGGAATTTCATGATTTTCTAACGGAATGGGTTGGCTCAATCTCTAACAGTCGACAGGCCAAGCCTATCATCATATTTAGACTTCTACTTTGCCTCAGGTTCAATTCTGTTCCTGTTAAAGGACAATGACCACTGGTGCTCTGACCCTTACCATTAATCATTTTAGAAGTTATGCCACTAAAATTTTTAACGATTTCCATAAGATTGAAGAAGTGCTCTTTTTTTTGCACAATGATGAAACTCCAGCTATCTTCTTTATTCTGTTTCTTCCTGAAGATTCATGAGCCACATTAACTGTAACTATTTCTGATTTTCCATATTAGGAGCAATCATTTTTCTCCCAATGTATTTTTAATAAGTCCAATAGTGAGGAGTGTTACAATTTCCATCCCTTCAAAGTGTCTAAAGTGAATAGTGGCCATGCCTGTCACAACTGTCTCTAGGACTTTGAGTTCTTTACCTGACTAGAGGTTCAGCTACTTGCAACTTCCAAGACACTCCCTGTTTTCAGGAAATTGTTCTATATTCCATCTTCCAATTCCACTAACTTCTCCTGCCTGTTCTCTGCAGCAGAGCTTTCACTACTGATGCAAAATTCCTCTGCAATTGCCCCCTTGGACTTAATGTTTCCAAATTCACAGGATATGCAAAAGTTTAGAACCAATATAATATATTCTTTTTATTTATTTATTTATTTATTTATTTATTTATTTATTTTTTAAGACAGAGTCTCGCTCTGTCACCCAGGCTGGAGTGCAGTGGCCGGATCTTCTTTATTTACTGTGATCCCTAGTCACTCAAAACCAAAAATCTAACTTTTATAACTAAGAATTCCATTGAAGTCATAAATGTTCCTTTCAATACCATACAGAAACATCAATCATTGTTGGTCTCACAATAACCATAAAAAATGAGATTTGCAGTAGTAGGTGTGAGCTTGGATGATCTGTAGTAAGTGTGTCATATTTATTGAAATCCCACTGGAAAGAAAACTCATGTGTATCCCTTCCCATTAGGTAAGATCCTTTTATTTGAAACATTGTTCACCAAACTGAAACTCTATGCATAGTGGTTTACTGTACTTCATGTATGGGTTTTTGCAGTTATAATCTAATGGTAATAGAAGCAGAGTTATCAACAGGCACTAAAGGCCTTGTAATACTTTCCTCTGTCTTCTGAGGCATAGGCCTATTACAATGCATTTACATCTTACATTTGAAACCTTTTAAATTATGCATTACATATTCATAGGTTTTAAATTATCTGCGTCCACTTGAAATAATGTAGACAAATCTTATGGTCCCCTTTGGGTTCTTATTAGAGCTTCCTCTTCCCTACCATTGGGATTTAAACAAAGGTCCGAAGCTAGAAATGTCTACCTACATGTTCTTTCTGCATTTGTCACGCAGGGACACACATATACCCCACCCCTCTAAGTGTAAATGTAAAATAAAAGAAGGTTTATTGGGGAAACTCACAAGCGGAGATGCAGCAGAGTGCATGACTCTTCCATTCTCTCGACAGCAAGTAGAGTGGCATGCTTGGGTACAGCACAGCGGGAGAGCCTCTGAGCTTAGCTTCTGGTATCAGGCTGCTTTACTAATTCAAATGTTGTGCCAGCCACTTGCTAAACCACCAAAAGTGTGTAGGTGTTTGTGAGGGGGATTTGGGAGGAGGATGAGCCTCAAAAACGTCCCAAGTTTTTTATCCTCAGTCTATCCCGCGGCCCTTGGTGGTTCATTAAATGTGAGCCTTCCTACTAGCTCTAATGGATCCTGAGTCAGAGTCATTCTTGCATAGTTGTCTGGGAGGTCTCCTGCTGCTTGGATAGCAAGTCACTGCTTAAAACATTGTAAAAAATCATTTGGGTCTTTGCATCCATATGTGAAATGGGAAATTTACATCCACTGCATAATTTCTGGGATCAGAGATATTAATGCCTAAGGTCTGTCATCCCTTTTTGATTAAAAGTCAGGCTTTATATACACTTTTAAGGAAACAAACAAACAAACAAAAAAAGTCTCACAGGGACTCAAGAATCATTCTTATTAAAAACAACCTCTGGGGGTAAAAAAAAAAAAAAATAGTTGTACAACCATAAGAGGCAATGTCACTATCTAGATTCATGTCTCTTCAGGTATCCCCAGACTAAGCAACATACACCACCCATCCACCCACCAAGGTCATATACCCATCTACCGACCGAGGTTATACACCACCCATCCACCCACCAAAGTCATATACCCATCTACCCACCGAGGTTATACACCACCCATCCATCCACCAAGGTCATAACCACCCATCCACCCACCAAAGTTATATACCCATCTACCCACCGAGGTCATATACCACCCATCCACCCACCAAGGTCATATACCCATCTACCCACCGAGTTTATACACCACCCATCCATGCACCAAGGTCATATACCCATCTACCCACCGAGTTTATACACCACCCATCCACGCACCAAGGTCATATGCTGCCCTTCCACCCACCAAGGTCATAGACTGCCCTTCCACCCACCAATGTCATACACCACCCATTTACCCACCAAGGTTATATCACCCACCAAGGTCATATACCACCCATCCACCCACCAAGGTTATATACTGCCCATCCACCTACCAAGACCAATCACCACCCATCCACCCACCAAGGGTCATAAACCACTCATCCACCCACCAAGGTCATACACTACCCATCCACTCTCCAAAGTCATAAACCATACATCCATGTACCATTGTAAAACCAAACATAAATTCTGAAAATATTGAAGATAGCCAAACTGTTTCTGCTCAAACTGTCCTGGCTTATTACCCTATGAGTCCTGGATATACTGTTGCTTAGCTAAGATAGAGGAGACAGGGCCGTATACAATTTTTACAGAGCAGGAGGGAGCCAGTTCAGCTAACCTTTTAGATGTTATTAATGGAGAGGCTAGAATGGGTGGCAAATACAGGATTTTATTAATGTTAAGACAGCTATTCTAGTCAAATATGGTAGCTCTATTACTATGACGAGTGCAAACCTGGGTAAAACAAGCAGGGGTAGAGATGATGGCCACATATATCTGTTTGGATTTTTCAGCACAAACTGCAGTTCTCTGCATCAGTCCCCTGAGTAGCTGCATTTACAGGTGCCTGCCACCACACCTGGCTAATTTTTGTGTTCTTAGTAGAGATGGGGTTTCATCATCTTGGCCAGGTTGGTCTTGAACTCCGGACCTTGTGATCCACCCGCCTCAGCCTCCCAAAGTGCTGGGGTTACAGGCATGAGCCACCACACCACGCTCAAATTATTTCTTTTAAATGTGGTCACATCACATGGACATGTGCACATGTAACACTAAGATTGAGTTCACGATTGAGTTGTTTCAATGAGAGGTAGCTGCTAAAGGCAGCACTTTCTTGCCTTTAATAGTCTAGTCATGAGTGACTCAAAGCCAGACCATATATTAACGTACCATGTCTATAATAACTGTACCATGTATCTATATAGATTTTTATTTCAGTCAAGTATAATAACGTACCATGCATCTATATCGATTTGTATTTCAGATGGGCTACTCCATGATCAAGATGACAAAAGTTTAATTTATTGTATAGAACCACCAATGCCGTGAGTTATCAACAATTTACCGTCACTATGTTTGGCAGATGATTGTGGCATTGCGTAGGATTTATCTACCTTGGAGAAAAGTTATTTCTTTTTTAAAATCAGTGACTCATGCCTTTTCTAAGATGGAAAGTCTTATTGGCAAACTCCTACTGTGCTAAGGGTTTCAGTGAACAATCTTTCAAATTTGGGTAAAGGTGTAGGTGGGCCAATTGATGAGAAATGAGTAGGGAGTTGCCTGTTCATAAAGCCGATTCAGACTCAGAAACCAAGCCTAGCTGTTGATCAGTTGTATCATGTCCATTTTTCGACAGATTATTTTTGGGCTTACCTCACCTTAAAATTCTTACATCGTTTTTGGTTTGGTAAGAATGCTTTGCAGGTAAAAGTCACAAATCTTCCTTTAGTGAAAATGATTTGACTTCAGTAGGGCCCGATCCCAGGCTAACAGCTGTTGCTAAACATCAGGATAAAGTTCTCAAATCCAAGAACCCAGAAGCCACTGAACACTGGTGGAGGTTATCATTGTTTTTATTTGTTCGTTCTTGGTAAGGCTCTAAATAGCTATAAGATTGGTCTTAGGAATATGGAATTTGGGCCCTGAAGTAACTGATAGCCTGAGAACAGGGTTTGTCTCACTGATTAAGGAGGATTTTCAAGGTTGCGGCCCGCCCGTCAAGTTTGGACAGTACCTACAGCCTTGGGATACAGATTGTAGTAACATGCACAAGTATATAATTCATTTTCTCCAATATCCAAAGAGGTCAGACAATTGATGGGCCTCCTTCTTTCCAGGGGGGACAGAAAGGCCATCAAATGTAACTTAATAGACTGAATTATCTCTAAGGATTGAAGTCTAGTTAGCTCCCAAGTGTGCCAGTCTTCCACATTTACGGTCTATCCAGATTTAAGGTCCTATGCATATTTAGTCACTTGGGTTTAGATGCTATGCAATGCAATGAGAAGAGGTTTATCTTTTTTCATTGGCGACAACTATCAAAATAATATCCATATCCTGGAATGTTTAGACCTCATCTATTAGTCCACAATGTATTCAGATTTGTCCAGTTTCATTTGCCAGAGAAGCTTGGACAAGAAACAACATATTGTGTTGCTTGTCAACTAAAGAGAAACTGATGTGGGGGTTTTATTAAAGGGGTATGAAAAAGAGAGCATTAGCAATACCCAAGGATACATATAAAACAGCATAGGTGACGGCTATTTGTTCAGTCATTGTAATGAGATGCTGCATTACAAGAACAACAGTTTCTTATTTGTAAGCCTCAATAGACCACGGTGAATCTCCCAGTACCAGTGACTTTTAATGACTTTCACTGGCCAGAATAGGAGACTGGTTTTATAGCACCCTTGCCTCCAATGATGCTTGGATGAGGAGACTACCTTTTTTGTTTTTTTTTTTTAAACATCTTGTCAGAGGTGACATTGTTTCAGTGTTACAGCCATTGACAAGTTTTAAGCTATTAAGCAGTTCTAAGCCATGCATTCAGCTACTAAAGAAGCCACCAACACCAGTCACAATGAATGCACCTGATTAGTAGGTCCATGCACTCAGCACAATCATACTGATCAAAGGCAGGATTAACAGAGAAGAACAAGCACAGTTCAGAGCCCCTCCCCTTTCCTGGATCCTCCTCCAACAAAATGATCAGTAGCCAATTGAAATGCAATTTAATCAACATTTCCTTAAATCAAATAGTTCAAGTTTTCACTTCAATTCATTGAGTTGTCTGCATGTTTCACAGAAGCGGCAGCCAAATACTATCCAGGCATTCATGTCAATCAATCTGGATGCATTTCTGAGCAGCTTCTGTTCTTGGCTTATACCTAGTATTTTCATTCTCTATAAAAAGTCTCGACCTTCCCTCCACCAAAGTGTTGCTAGTTTTTGTAACATTTAAAAATACCGGCCGGGCGCGGTGGCTCAAGCCTGTAATCCCAGCACTTTGGGAGGCCGAGACGGGCGGATCACGAGGTCAGGAGATCGAGACCATCCTGGCTGACACGGTGAAACCCCGTCTCTACTAAAAAATACAAAAAAACTTAGCCGGGCGAGGTGGCGGGCGCCTGTAGTCCCAGCTACTCGGGAGGCTGAGGCAGGAGAATGGTGTAAACCCAGGAGGTGGAGCTTGCAGTGAGCTGAGATCCGGCCACTGCACTCCAGCCTGGGCGACAGAGCGAGACTCCGTCTCAAAAAAAAAAAAAAAAAAAAATACCTTTTAGTTCCCCTCATCCTCAGCCACTGCCCTCAGTGTAGCTCCTCTCTGTAATTGTATCAGCCATCTGTCTTTAACCCATTTACAACCCAATTAACCACTCCCAGCCTACCACCCTTCCTGACCATCTCAATGCTCCGGAACCCCACGTTCTTCCTACTAGTTACCTACAGCAGCGTCATTATGTTGTGTTGTATCTTTCCCAGGAAATCCTCACTCTGAGATTTCGGGTTGTGGATTTTGCTGCCACCTCCCAGTCACTGCATAGATCAGACACTACAAAGAACCTACTTCCTTTCACACTTGGTACACATTATGGTTAACTCATCCAATCTGTGTCTACAGAATATTCAGTCATCAGCCCTTCCACTTTTCTGCCCCAGAGAAGGAATATAGCTGAACTCTGCTATTTCCAAGAACACAAAGCCCAAAATAGAGTGTTGCATGTTCCTTCATGGTTGCCTGTTATTATGCAAAAGAGTCATTGACCCACCACTGCAAATGTAAGATAAAAGCTTCTGGGGAAAACTTGAAGGCAGGGAGAGAGAGGAAGTGGAGAAATTGCAGGCCATTTGTGTTTAACAGACTTTACTCAATTAAAGAAAAAGTAAACTTTCTGGTATCTTCATAAGAGGTAATAATTTTACAACTTGGAGCAAGGTATTTTCTGCTTAAGTTAGGATTCAGCTTTCCCAGAGAGAGTGGAAAATAGGAGCAGTTCTATTTTCTTTTTTGATGATTACATTTCAAAGGGGTGGCTCCCACGTCCTTGAGAAAGATATTCCTGGCTTGTAAAAAATGACAAGAAGCTTTAAAAGAATTTTGATCTAGAAGGAGCAGAAAAAAAATCACAATTACAATTTTCTAAAGTAAATGCTCTAAGAAAAGGGAGGTGGGGGCCTAGAGTTAAGAAGAAGCTTATCTAAAATTAAGCTGAGGGAAATGTTAAGGACTTCTTGGTCACCAGGTGTGTCCTTCCTGGACCTAACAATCATCAACTTGGGAAGCTATGAATGAAAGGAGACCAGCTCCAGCTCTAAACTATTCAAATAAACATCTATTATTCAGACAGACACTATAGACGGAGCCAGTGACACTAAGCCTAGGAAAGAAAATGAGTAAAGAAAAAAGAAACTAAGGAGCGGGCATGCAAAAATGACCTTCTTTGGAATGTGAGCCAAGCAAGGGACCCAAATATTAATATGACCTCTTCCTGACTCAGGCCACTACATTATTCTGCCAGCCATTGGATATCTCATCAATGGCAGGTGTTTAAAGACTCTGGCATCAAAGTAGTTTCTCTTCCCAGGGATGTAATAATTCACCACCCAACAGCTGCGTTTCCTTTGACTGGAATGTCCTTGCCCTGAAAACGTCTTTGAAACACACTGGAACTGATTCGTCTGCTTTGTGCTGACAAAGTTCTCCATTTACTGAGTCTCACACATTTTCTCCAGCGCTACCAAGTAATAGAAACTGATGCTTTCCTCTGAGGCCAGCCAGGAGTCAAGCACAAGTCAATAGGGCATTTGGATGGAGGAGCCAGAATTACTGGGAAAACAAAATTAGCAGATGGGCACATGAAGTCAAGCGGAAAGGGAGTAAGGCACGCCAACTGCCACCCTCTTTTTTATGGCACTCATCATCACCAGTTAAATCAGTTGACTCTGTAGTCATTTTTCCTACCATAAATGTATTAAAAACATTTAGTTTTACCTTACCAAAAACTGAATATTTAATAACCTGTCTTTCTCCTCAACTGACTCTCAGTGCTGCCACTTAGCTTTTTAAACCTTGGAAATATTCCTATCATTCATTTCTGTAAAAGTTTTAGTGTGTCTTCTCAACTTCAGAATAAAGTCAACACCAAACCCCTTAACCTAGCAAAGAAGATTTAAAAATCTCAAATATATTTCTTCCCAATCCCACACTGGTGGGGGCTTCATGTACTTATGGACATATGAAAGGCAATCACTAGAACTGTGCTGTACAGTGAATATATCCAACAAACTTCTTCCAACCGTTTCCAAATGGAGCTGCCTTCCCTCTCACAAACTGTTACTATATTGTCATTTGAAGCCAAAAAAAGAGTTTTCACAGTTGGGGTCAAAGTCTCTCATCTGATCACCCAATGAGCAGAAGGTAACCCCTTTAGGACATGGATATGTTACATCCATTTTTATTGTCCACACTACCTATAAGACAGAGCCAGGCTTAAAGTTGATTCTCAGTGAAAATGTACCAAATGACTAAAATTAATTAATTATAAATAAATGAGTGGATAAATGACCATGAAGCGACCACTTGGAAATAACTTATAGCTCTGAAAAGGGAAATGCAAATATGCACTGGAAGGGATGAAAGTTGTGGTGTTATCCTAGATTAATTAGGCTGGACCACTGAGTTAATCAACCACAGATTCACCCTACCAAATACATAAAAACACTGCATAGAATACATGGCAAAAATGGCATGAGGATTCTTTTATCTTACTCATCAACTTCTCTGGAAAGTAGGAGAAGGCATTCTGTTTCCTGAAATTACTTTACTTCAGAATCTTTTTCAGTCTCTAGTATTGACTGATCTTCATCAATTTTAGCCTTGAAATGATAAAAAGGGTGAAACATAAACAAAGAGCTACCTCCACAATTTAGGTGGAGAACATTCATCAGTGTGAAGAGCTCTAACTTAAAAGCAGTAAGGAAGAGTAGTCTCTCAGTGCCGAAATATAGTTCTCAGCTTTAATGAAAAAGAGACAATTAGAACAAAGGCACTTGCTCACTTCAAGTCACAATTCATCAAGCTGTCAAAGACAACAAAATGCTACATACCTAATCTTTCCTGTTAACCATAATGTAGGCAATGCAATTACATCGTTGCAGCAAATTGGCAAGAATTAGAGGAAGAATTAATGTAAAAACCCTGTGAAATTTTCTGTTCCAGTAAATGGTGTCATTCATATTTAAAAATCTGGTAGAGCAATATTAAGTATAAAGTGAATTAGCAATAAATACTTCTTATTAGGCCAATTTTCTTTCTCAGCAGTTTTAGAGACATGTTTTTAAGTATATAAGCAAGGAAAAATCAATTAGCACTACAAAGTTCACTATTAAAATTAAAACCTAGTGATAATTAAAACCTAGGTGAAATGGAAAGTAGTAACACAAATACTTTATAATACATGGAAATGAGAGAGGACAGATAAATTTAATTTCAAAAGTAGGCAGAATGCTTTGAGTACACTTTATCCATAAATGGTGGTTTCACATGCACACAGAAGAGGAAATTATAGATGACTATGAAATTATATTATGAAATGTAAAAAGCATTTTAAATGACCTCTGTTTGCAAAACTCAGTTCTGTAAGGAACACAGAAAAATAAAACAAGTTTCCACTCTCTAAAGACACAATTATTTATTAAAGACCTAAAAATGCTAGGCCTAGGGATTAAAAAGATGAGGAGGGGGCCAGGCACGGTGACTCATGCCTATAATCCCAGCACTTTGGGAGGCCGAGGCGAGGGCATAACCTGAGGTCAGGAGTTCGAGATCAGCCTGACCAACATGGAAAAACCCGTCTCTACTAAAAATACAAAAGTACTTTGGCATGGTGGTGCATGCTTGTAATTCCAGCTACTCAGGAGGCTGAGGCAGGAGAATCGCTTGAACCAAGGAGGCGGAGGTTGCAGTGAGCCAAGATCATGCCATTGCACTCCAGCCTGGGCAACGAGAGCCAAACACTGTCTAAAAAAAAAAAAAAAAAAGGAAAAAAAGGAGGGGTCAGGTATAACCCAGAGGAGCCCCAAATTATCTGAGGATGTATGAATAAATCATTGCAATGTATAGCCTTCTTTTCATATATGGCAAGAAAATGGAAGACATTTATTTTCACATTTGATCTAATCCTGCCTTATATTTTCTTCTTGGTGCACAGCAGTGATGAGACTGTTTCTCCAGGTTTATTTGACATTGTCATTTAAATTTGCTCATTATGCAATTAATTCAAAGTTTAACCCCCATCATTGCTGTTTCTCCTGGTTCCACCTTTCTCACCCCATCCCCCACAACCCCCACAAGAAACCAATGCCTATTTAGAGACATGGGCTCTATTGCTAAGTCTAGAGGACTCCAGTAATGTGGACACTCTCTCTAAACTGCATTCTGTCCAGTGGATTCTGGCTCCACTTGCAGAGGGTTCAGCAAACTGATTTCTCCTTTGCTCTTTCATCACTACTTTGATTCTTGCTGCCATTTGGGTTCTCTCTGTTTTCTCACGGCCTTGGCCGTGTGTACTTTGCCCCACCAGATAAAGCCTCCCCTTTCATTTCCCTCCGTGGCAAGCTTATCAGCCAGCAGTATCACTCACTTGCATCCTGCCAAAACCATGAAATAAGATCTATCTATCCTTTCCACATGTACCAAAACCACCACTAGCTCTAGCACTATTTTTTATTCTTACTTTCTCTGTCTCTCTTTCTCTCGCTCTCACTTTCCATCTCTTTCTCTCTCCTTGCTTAAGTAGAACACATGTCTATTTCTACTCAGATATATCCACATCATGTTGAATTTTCGTTTTTGAGTTTCAAATAGAAAGTAGAACAAAATCATTTCTTCCCTTTTTTTTTTGCTTTCTTCAATAAAACACTCTTACCTCTCTTGCTCATGTATTCTGTAATTCCCCTCCTTCTCTAGACAAAAGGAATTACTTTCTGATTATATTTTCTGTTAGCAGATACATACCACATGCTATATTATTGTTACGTTTCTTCCAGGGGGTATCAATCCACATACTTTAGGGGTTATTATAGACAGGTTTCAAGGAGATAAAACACTTCTTTCTGGTGAGCAAAACAGTTACAGAAGTTTATCATAAGAATTGTCCGTATTAGACTCGTGATCTTATTACAAGTACGGCATAAGAAGATAATGTTATGCTGTGAAAACATAAATAAGAGATTAGATTAATTTAAGAGACTGAAGAAGGTTCAGAAAAACCTGAGCATTTGATTAAAATAGTAAGGGTGAGCCGAATTTCCAAACATTGAAAAGACAAATATTACAAATCAAAGTTCCATTTATATCTATAGACATACTTGTATTGACCAACAAAATGTAAAAGTTGTATGGTACAGCTGCCTGCCAAGATGCCAGCCCCCAAATATATTGTGTCCTGCCCAAGAACCAATGCTACAGCTGCTGCCACTGCTGCCTCCACTGGGCCAGGATGGAGAAGGGAGGCTGAGCATGCTCAGGTGTCCTGAGGACAAGTATCACCGCTGGTGCTGTGGGCTGCTGTGCCAGTGAGTCATGGGCGGGGTGTGTGCCACACAGCTGCCTGTCTGTGTTGCTTCCACTGAGAATGACCCTGCCCTCACCAGTGGCAGGCCTTCAGTGCAGCTGCCACTCTCCCCACCTGAGCACTTAACCAGCAGCCTAGGGACCCACCTGCCCCTGCCTAAACAATCAGTACCTGAATGAACTACCAAGCGGCCTGACAATAAGTCCACTGGCCTGGTCCCATCTCCCTAGTACATGAGCATGACATCTACGGACCCGGAAACTGTCCAGACCAACCCACAACTATTGGCACTTGAGCACTTTCCCAGAGTATAAGTTTGGGCCAATGCAACTTGTGGATACCATCAAAGTTGGCACCCACTCAGATGTGCCACCAGCGGTCACAGGACTGGTCCCCCAATCTGATACAGCCACTGCCAACACCAGCCTGGACAGCTTGGTTTCCAGTGGGTTGCCCTACCACTGGTACTGCCATCACCCACATTATGTACATTGCCCAGGAGCCCAAGATCCCCCACCCACATGCTCAGCCCTCTGCTGCCATTACTGGTATTTAAGCAAGCCACCTGGAGGCACAAGAATTGGTCCACCTGGACCCCTTAACACTGGATCCAGTAAAGGATCCTGTCCTTCATGCTTGGGACTGAAAGACAGGCATGCTGAGCTCACCACTGCCACCACAGGGGCCCAAAGACTAGGTCATCTGGAATTACAGTCCCCAGCAAAACTTCCTCTCAGCCTCCACTAATAACTGCACCCTAAGCTACTAAAGAAATAGCAAATACCACTGACACTGTTTACAGATAGAAAAGAGAATACACCACTGCATACAGCCAAAATTAAACCCAAAGTGCACTATCCAAACAACATCATAGATACATCTTCAGGAAAAAGTCCTTCCCTAGATAGAATATTTTAAAAATTGGAAGAAGAGGTTGTTACATTAGATGTGCAGATATAAATATAAGGACACAGAAAACATGAAAATGCAAGAAAATGTGGCATCTCTAAAGGAACAATAATTCTTCAGCAACAGATCTCAATTAAAAATTTTCTCAAAATCCCAGATAAAGAATTCAAAACACTCACTTTTAAAAAGGACTGCAAGATATAAAATAATCTGAAACATTATACAAAACAATCAGAAAAACCATCCAGGGTATGAATGAGATTTTATCAAAGAAATAAATTTAAACTAAAAAGGAAAACACCCACAGGAATTCTGGAAATGAAGAATTCATTGAATGAAGTGAAAAGTTCACTTAAAACATTTAACAATAGCGGGTATTAAGCAGAAGAAAGAACCTCAGAATTTGAAAGTAGGTTATTTGAGATAATACATTCAGATTAAAAATAAGGAAAAACAAATGAAAGAGAATGAGCAAAGCCTTAGTGACATTTGGGACAACATAAAGTGACAAAATATTCAAAGTATCAGTGTCCTTTAAGTCAAAGAGAGAATGAAAGGATTACAAAAGCGGTTTAATAAAATAATCAACAAAAACTTCATAAGTCTTGCAAAAGAATTTGGCATTCGGACACAGGAGACTTGGAGATCCCTAAGTAGGTAGAATGCAAAAAAAGATCTTCTCCGTGGTACATTATAGTCAAACTGTTTAAAGTCAAAGACAAAGATAAGATTCTAAAAACAGAAAGAGGTAAGTATCTACTCATCTACAAAGGGACTGTCCATTGGACCAAAAATGGGTTTCTCAGCAGAAACCTTACAGGCCGTATGGGAGATAATGGGATGGCATAATGAAAGTAATGAAAGAAAAAAGAATTGCCACACAAGGACACTACATCCAGCAAAATTATTCTTTACAAATGAAGAAGAAATTACATCCTTGCCAGACAACAAAAACTGAAAAGATATATTATCACTAGACTAGCCCTACAAGAAATGCTCAAAGGAGTCCTAAACCTGGAAGCTAAAGTATGACATTACCATCATGAAAGCACACAAACAAAAAAACCCATAAAACTCACTAGTAAATCAAACACACAAATGAGAAAGAGAAAGAATTCTAGTGGCACCACTGTGTAAAACCATCAAACTACAATAACAAATAATAAACTTTAGAAAAAAGAACACAGAATATACAAAACACACAGAAAGCCATTAGCAATATGACAGGAACATAACCTCACAAATCAATAATAATTTTTAATATAAATGAATTGAATTCTTTACTCAAAATATATAGACTGGCTAAATAGAATTTAAAAAAAATGATCCAACTATATGCTGCAGACAAGAAATGTACTTTACTATGAAGACACTTAGAGATCAAGTAAAGGGGTGGAAAAATATATTCCATGAAAATGGAAACCAAAAGCAAGCAGGAGTAGCTATATTTAAATTAGATAAAACAGACTGTATGTAAAAAAACAGTTTAAAAAAGACAAAGAAGATCATTATATAATGATAAAGGGATAAATTCAGCAAGAGGATATAACAAATCTAAATATACATGCACTTGACCCTGGAGCCCTCAGATTTATAAAGCAAATATTACTACATCTAAAGAGAGAATCCAATAAACTAATAACATCAGAGAACTTCAACACCCCACTCTAAACCTTAGACAGATCATCCAGTCAAAAACTCAACAAAGAAACACTGGTTTAAAACTGGACTTTAGACCAAAGGGACCTAATAGATATTTACAGAACATTTTATACAAGGCTGAAGAATACACATTTTTCTCATCAGCACATGGAACATTCCCCAGGATAGACCATATTTTAGGCCACAAAACAAGTCTCAACAAACTTTCAAAAATCAGAATCATATCAAGTATCTTCTCAGATGACAATAAAATAAAACTAGAAATCAATACAAAGTAGAACTTTGAAAACTATACAAATTCATGGAAATTAAACAACATGCTCTTGAATGACCACTGAGTCAATAAAGAAATTAAGATGGAAATAAAAATTTCCTGAAACAAATGAAAGTGGCAACATACACACCAATATTTGTGGAACACAAAAACAGTGCTAAGAGGGAAGTGTATCAAAATAAATTCCTACATAAAAAAGTAGAAAGATTTCAAATAAACAATCTAATGATGCACCTCAAAGAACTTGGAAGGCAAGAACAAAACAAACCCAGTAGTAACAGAAAAAAGGGAATAATAAAGATCAGAGCAGAAGTAAACAAAATGGAGGCTAAATAAACAATTAAAAGGATCAGTGAAATAAAAAGAGGTTTCTTTGAAAAGACAAACAAAGTTGATAAACCACCAATTAGACTAATGAAGAAAAGAGAAGACTAAAATAAAATCAGAAATAAGAGACTTTACAATAGATATCAGAAATACTAAAGATCAACAGAGACTATTATGAGTAACTATATGCTAACAAATTGGAAAACTTAGAGGAAAATGTTAAATTCCTAGAAACATACAATCTACATAGATCGAATCAGGAAGAAATAAAAAACTTGAACAGGTCAATAACAAACAGCAAGATTCAATGAGGAATAAAAAATTTACCAATTAAGAAAACCCCAAGACTGTATGGATTCACAGTTTAATTCTACCAAACTTATAAAGAAGAACTAATTTCAAACCTCCTGAAATTATTTCAAAACATCAAATGGGAGGGAACCCTCTGTAATTCAATCTACGAGGCAAGGATTACCCTCATACCAAAACCTGAAAAGGACAAAATTTTTAAAAAGAAACCTATGGGCCAGTGTTTTTCATGAACATACATGCAAAAATTCTCAACAAAATACTAGCAAACCAAATCCAATTGCACATTAAAAATATGATACACCATGACCAAGTGGAATTTATACCAGAAATGCAAAGACAGTTTAATATACATAAATCAATAAACATATACACAAATCAATAAACAGATACACAAACAAATCACAAACATACACAATTCAATAAACATCTCCATCAACAAAATGAAGGACAAAACCATGCAATCATCTCAATAGATGCAGAAAAGCATTTGGTAAAATTCAACATCACTTCATGATAAAAATTCTTAACTAACTCTATAAAGAAGAAACATACCTAAAAATAATAAAGGCCATATATGACAAGCCCACAGCTAACGTCACATTGAATGGAAAAAAGCTAAAAACTTTTTTACTAAGATCTGGAAAAAGATAATGATTCCTGCTATCAAGTCTCCTATTCAATATGGCACCAGAAGTCCTAGCCAGAGCAATCAGGCAAGAGAAATAAATAAAAGGCACCCAAATTGGAAAAGACAAAGTCAAATTATCCCTCTTTGCTGATGATAGGATCTTATATCTAGAAAACCCAAAAGATTCCACCAAAAATTCCTAGGTTTGATAAATAAATTAGTAAAGTGGTTGGATACAAAATCAGCATACAAAAATCAGTAGTAATTCTAGACACTGATAACGCACTAGCCAAAAACGAAACCATGAAGGCAATTCCACTCATAATAGCTACAAAAAATTAGATACAGTTTGCTATAAGAAAAACTATAAAACACTTATAAAAGAAACTGAAGAGGACCCAAACAAATGTAAAGATATCTCATGCTCATGGATCATATTAATATTGTTAAAATGACCATATTACCCAAAGAAATCTACATATTCACTACAATCCTTACCTAAACATCAACATCATCTTTCACAGAAATAGAAAAAACATCCTAAATTTTGTTTGAAACAAAAATAGAGCATGAATAGCCAAAGAATCCTGAGCAAATAGAACAAAAGCAGAGGGTCACACTACCTGACTTCAAACTATGTTATAAGGTTATGGTAATCAATATAGCACATTGGTATAAAAACATACATATAGACCGTTGGAATGGAGGAGAGTTTAGAAATAAGTGCACATATTGACAGCCAACTGATTTTCAATAAAGGTGACAGAACACACGCTGGTGATAGGCCAGTTCCTTCGATAAATTATTCTGGGAAAACTGGACAACCAATAACTATACACAGAACAATGAAACTGGACTTCTAACTCTCCCCTTATCCATAAATCAAATCAAGATAAATTAAGTACTTAAATGTAAGACTTGAAACTCTAAAACTACCAGGAAAAAAAAAATAAGAGAAACATTAAAATATATCAATCTAGGCAAAGATTTCATGACTAAGACTTTAAAAGCACAAACAACTATAACAAAAGTAGACAAATGGGACTATGTTAATCTGAGAAGTTTCCATACATCAAAGGAAACAATCAATAGAATGAAGAGACAACCTGTTAAATGGGAGAAAATATTTGCAAACTATTCATCTGTCAAGGGAATAATGTCCATGATATGCAAGGAATTCAAACAACTCTACAATAAAAAAAAAATTAAATCCATTAAAAAGTGAGCAAAGGGGCCAGGCACAATAGCTCATGCCTGTCATCTCAGTGTATTGTGAGCTGAACCAGGAAGACAGCTTGAGACTAGGAGTTCAAGACCAGCCTGGGCAACATAGCAAGATCCCATTTCTACAACAAGTTAAATACTGAGCCAGGCATTGTAGCGCATACCTGCTGTAGCCCTAGCTGCTCACAAGGCCAAAAATGGGAGATCACTTGATCTTGGAGGTTGAGGCTTCAGTGAGCTGTTATTGCACCACCGCACTCTAGCCTGGATGACAGAGTGAGACATTGTCTCTTAAAAAAAGATAGGCAAAGGACAGTTCTCATAAGACATTTCTCAAAAGAAAATGTACAAATGGTTAACAGGTACATGAGAAAATGTTCAACATTACTAATCATTGGGGAAATGCAAATCAAAATCACAATGAGATATCATCATACCCCAGTTATAGTGACTATTTTAAAAAGACAAAAAACAACATGCTGGTGAGAATATGTAGAAAAGAGAATTAGTGCACTGTTGGTAGGTATGTACATTAGTCAACCAGTATGGAAAACAATATGAAGACTTCTCAAAAATCTTAAAACAGAGCTACCATATGACCCAGCAATCCCACTACTGAATATTTGTCCAAAGGAAAAGAAATCTGCATATCAAAGAGATATCTGTGTATTTATCACAGCACTATTCACAGTAGCAAAAGTATGCAATCAACATAAATGTCCATGGATGGACAAATGGATAAAGAAAATATGGCATATATACATAGTGAAATACTATTCAGCCGTTAATAAGAATGAAATCATGTCATTTTCAGCAACATGTATGAAACTGGAAGTCGCTATGTTAAGTGAAAAAAGCCAGGCAGAGAAAGACAGATATCACCATATTTTCACCCATACGTGAGAGTTCAAAAAGTTAATCTCATGGATATAGAGAATAGAACGATAGATACTAGAGAATAGGTAGGGTGTGTGGATGGTAGGGGGAAATAAAGAGAGGTTGGTGAGTTGGTACAGATATACAGTTAGATAGAAAAAATAAGCTCCAGTATTTGATTGAGCAGAGTGGAGTGACTGTAGTTAGCAACAACCTATTGTACATTCCAAAGTGGCTAGAGGAAAGGGTGTGAAATATTACTATCACTTAGAAATTATAGATACTCAAGGGAATAGAGACCCCCAAATACTCTGACTTCATCTTTACACATTCTATGCATGTAACAAATACTCACATGTACCCATGTAAAATATTTTGTATCTTTTTTTTTTTTTTTTTTTTTAGGTTCTGTAGTAAACACAGATCTAAGCTGCCCAGATGCATCCCTTCAAGAATGGACTTGCTGCACATTCAGCAGATAGTCCTCAGCTCTCTGCTTTTTCAGTGTCTACCTTAGTTTCAGAAGTCACACTGTTTCTGAGCCCAAATCTAATGACTAAGTAAGGTAAGGGTATAAAGTCCCAGGAATTCTGCTCTGATACACAGTCTGATGGCCGTTACTCACTCCAGAACTCCCTGTCACATTGGCTGGGGTTTTCTGGGTCCTTGTGGTTTAACTACTTCCATGGCCAAATTTTGCCTCCTCCCCTTCTTTTCACACAAATGGACCCTTAATATACATCTTGTACCCCAAGCTCCACTTCAGCACCTGCAAAAACAGCCATGGGGGTCAAGAAAGTAGGCCATCCAATGGGAGTTTCAGGCTGGATGACTCAGCATCCAGCAGACAACGAGAACATTATCATCCATGGTAGGTCAAGAATATGTATCTAATAAGGTGATAGTTCATGCTGTATTCGTGGTAACTTGAGAGGGTATACTAGAGACACGGGGAATAAATTAGCACATGTAAGATCAACCATTGCAATTTAGGAGGGATCTAGAAGGTGTAAAGATATCAGGATAGGATGGCTGTGGCTAAACACCATTTACGCTCTATTTAGAAAGATAACATGCAGTTAAAGTAACAAGTAACCAAAACCCAGGTGTGAGAGCCAGAGGTTTGGATGTCTACAAAGAAGCTCTAATTACCTGCAGTGGCAGGTCAGAAAAAAAGCCAAAACCAGGTACAGGACCTAATAGACCAAGTGGTTAAATGCCCAAAAACAAGCAAGGGTAAGTGCCCAACCACGGCCAGTCAGTTTTACCACATCAGAGCTCCAATTAGGAAAAGCTTGGATCCTGACGTGGGAAATGGCGCAGCTATCCGAAGAGAGTCGAGGCAGAACCTAGTGAGGCAAGGGGTGTGCTGTAGTAGATGCGAAGATGTGCCACTCAGATCATTCTTAAATGAAACACATTCTGTGAAGAGTGTGCTCAGCACACTATCCAACTGTCAGTCTCTTCAAGGTTTGTCTCAACTGTAAAAAGCAGCCTAGTTTGGGATCACGCCCTTTCCAGGGCAGCCCACATGCAGTTACTGAGGGAGAAGCGGGTGTAAAGTTTAGACAGTTCAGCCTGATGTAAAACACTCTAACGAATTTGCCTCCAGAGCCATCTGCTGAATTGCTGGAAGCTTGGTTAAGTCCATTCCACTGTTTTCTTTGCCCAAACCAGCCTCCTCTCTTTTGCTTTAATGGGTGTTCGGTACACATATTGAATCCCAAACGCCAGTACGTCTTTCTGATGATGCCAAGTTACAACTCAAACAGTTCACAAAGAAAACTATAGTTCAGGGATGAAAATGCAATTAGAAAGTATTTGTTTTGTTGTCTATATATTAAAGTTAATGAAACATTTGATAAGGAAGTATTTGAGATGATTTCTTGCACATCTAAGAAACGGAATTTTTGGCATCTACAAAAATTATCAATTATTTTAAGTGCTAAAACAAAATATTGCCTTTTAATCTTCCATTTTAATTATCATTTGGCGTATTTCTATGTCTTTAGTTCAGGCCTAATACACTGTTCATTCCAGGCCTGAAAATCAGCAAAATATATTGATTCTCTGTTGTATCTGAGCTAAGTGGAATAAAGTTCATGTTTATAAAGTAGATAGTGCATAAGAATTAACTGAGATACAGTATTTGCTTACTAAATCATCCAACTATTATTTATAATCATTATCTCTAAATATCTTATTGAGGTTCAACAAATGAAGCCATAAAATTGGACAATATTGCAAAGGGGGTAAGCATAGAATGAAAAGAGAAGAAATCTATGGTTTTTCATCATTAAAACATCAGGGAAGCCGGGTGCGGTGGCTCATGCCTGTAATCCCAGCACTTTGGGAGGCCAAGGCAGGCGAATCACCTGAGGTCAGGAGTTTGAGACCACCCTGGCCAACATGGTGAAACCCCATCCACTAAAAATACAAAAATTAGCTGAGTGTGGTGGCGGGTACCTATAATCCCGGCTACTAGGGAGTCTGAGGCAGAAAAATCACTTGAACCCAGGAGGTGGGGGTTGCAGTGAGCCGAGATCATGTGAAACTGAGAATGAGTAGCCAATGAAGAAAGGGTGAACCAATAGAGAATGTGTGTCATAAGCCAAGTGAACAAAACACTTACAAAGGAAGGACTGATCAATCATGTAAAATCCTGTGAGATGTAAACTAAGATAAGAATTACAACAGGTAATTGGATTTTGTAATGTGGAGGTCATTGCTGGCCTTCACAGAGCATTTTTTATGGTATAGTGAAATTAACATATTAATTGGAACAGATAAGAAAAGATAAATTAATGCATCTATAAACATCTCTTTTTTGGATTTTTGTTACAAAAACAGGACGTAGAAGTGGGAAAGTTTGCTGAGCATAAAATAATGGAAAACACTTTCTTAAAAAAGATGGATAGAAAGATGCAATAAATAAACTAAGTTCCTTTGCAACTTCAAGATTCAGCATTCTAACCGTATGAAGAACAGCAATGCAAATGCACTATACTGCCTTGCTAGGTCATTTTTTTTTTTCATAAAGAAATTTTAACAAAGACTTTAATACATAAATGTAATGTTTAAAGATTCCTATTCTTCAGTCAAGTACTTTAAATTACGATCCACTCTCTTAAACACCTGCTCACTTGTAATAGTTTCAAAACAGCCCATTGTTAAACACACAAGTTAACAATCTCTTAACAGGTTAAACACTAGCACTTAACTCGTAAAGTATATTAGCTACAAATTGAACATTAAGTAGAAAGCACTCAAGGCTATTTAAGGCTTTAGTGCCTTCTTATAAAGGTATGATATTGGCAATCAGGTATGGTTTTCATTAGCTATTATGGAAATAAACCACAGAATTTAATGTTTCTAATGAGTACTATAGGGAAATGTGTCTCTGTAATCTGAGCATTTTGGGGGATAGAGGTGGGAGGATTGCTTGAGGCCAGGAGTTCAAGAGCAGCGTAAGCAACATAGTGAGACCCCTGTCTCTCTACAAAATTACAAAAATTAGCTGGGCATGGTGTGCACACCTATGGTCTCAGCTACTCAGGGAGGCTGAGGCGGGAGGATCACTGGAGCCCAGGAGGTTGAGGCTATAGTGAACTATGATCACACCACTACACTCCAGCCTGGGCAACAGAAGACCCTGTCTCAAAAAAGAAAAAAAAAAAAAATTTCTCTTTAGTCAAGAGCTGAATCTAACCAAAGGTTTAGGTTAAAGTAAATAGATCCCTTGCCCTTTCAGCCGATTTATTTTTGTCTCTCTCTGGTTATTTGGCCAGGAATATGCAGGGACCCTGGAATGCAGATGATATTTAATTGGCCATCCTTATCAGTACTTGCTTGCTTTGGGAGCAGGTGGGCACCTGAGCACCTACTGCCAGAATTAAGTACACATCTGACTATTCCTTTGGCTCCTGGCAATAACTGCATTACCACTCACCTTTCCAATTCCCCACCCTGCTGCCCAGAGATGAGTTCTAACTGCCCAGGGCTCAAGGTGAAGAGATTGAAGCTAAGGCGAAGAGTTATCCCAATTTCCAGTGAATTTGTATTGTTAACAATTTAACTTTTCAAAGGATTTCGGAGTAAAGCAATCAGCTCTCTGCTGGAGATGGTCAGGACGCGCGGCCGAGATTGCAGAATCAATATGTGGAAACCTGACTGACAACTTAGGTAATTTGATGCAGGATTTGGGACAACAACTGGAGATAAATTACTTAACACAGTTGGGAACCAAAATTGTGTTCAGAAAGAGAGACGTGTTTTCCTCAGAAGAGTGAGGAGAATTGTACTGACAGGAAAGTGATGGGGGCAAACAAAACTCTTACAAACATTATTCCATATGCAACTGTAAATATTCTGGTGAATATCTTTGAATTGTCTTTGTAGGGGGTGGGGAAGTATTGCGAAATATATGTAAATCAACAGTGATATGAACGTCTTCTGTTTAAAGTATGTAACTATAGGAGAGTTACATACTGAATTGTAAGAAAATGCTTATTTTGTGGAGAGAAAACTGCAGCATACAAAAAATTTTTTTTTACTTTCTGAATCATAATGAAATCCTTTCAGAATTCATTTTGACATAACTAATCTGTGTAAAAGTTCTTTTATTAAAGTTTATTTGAATTTTTAACAAGTTTCTATTTGTGTGCTAAAGGAAGGTTCTCCCTCTTCATACCCCCACCTTCACCCACTAACCCAACATCCCCCTGTAATGTGATATATTCAGTATTTGCAATAACCAAGATGAATAGATCTGGCCACTTGGTCAACCCTAGAATGTGTGAGGTGAAGAGGAGGGAAAGGAGAATGCAGAAAGGGGCAACCTCGATTATTTTTTCACGGTCACAGTCACTGCCAACTGCCAACTCAGAGAAGATGCTTTCTTTTTCACATTCACTATGATACAGAGGACCATAGTTGACTGGCCCTAATTCTGGCAATTCCATCACGGTTCTCCATGAACATATTTGTGTGTGTGTATGTGTATGTGTGTACGAGAAACCTCAATGTGAGCTCTCCAACACTTGTGTTACCTTTTGACCACTTCCTTTAATGTCTTTGGCAACATGTGCATATTATTATGGTAGCAAAACTGAATCCTTTTCTTGGCTTCCTTTCTTGATGAAATTGATCAAAAAGAGTACAGTTACAAATACCAAATACCGAGGAATTATCCAAAGACCTTCCTCTACTCTACTGCCTTTATCCAAAAATTCACCAAGTCTTCGTGATTATAGCTTCTAAATATCTCTCTAGTCTACCTGCAGGACCCCACCTCCATCATCACTGCTCTGGATGATGGCTGTTTCTCACCTGAGCAACTGCAAGAGCTGCCTGATAGCTCTGCTCATAATTACTTGTGTTCCTTTCCATTCTATTCCTCACATATGGTCACCAGAACAATCTTAATGGAATGATAATTTATACATCTCACACCCTGTTTTTAACACTTTAGTGGCTTCCAGAGGCCTTAAGGCAGTGTCCAAAATCATTAGGTGCCCTCTAAGCCAAGTAGTCTGGGATCCCTCACTTAGCTCCTTATTTCACATAACATCTGTAGTCCATCCACACCTTCAGCAAGGAGCTATGATTCCTTTCTTCACAGGGCCTCTTTCGCTACTTCTATACATTTTGCTTCATAGTCCCCTCTGTACTGTTTTCTAATTAAATCTTAAGCATCCTTCAGATATCAGCTAAATATTATGTCCTCAGATATCACTTCCCACTCTTACTGACTAGATAAAATCCCCCTAGTATGCTCTTTTTAGAACACTAAGAATGTATTGACACCAGCTATCCCAGTTGTATTTGTACTGTAGGATTCTTTGATTAAACATCACTCCTTGCCACTTCCCAACAATAGAGTACAACTTACATAAGGGCAGGGACTGAATCAATCATTTTCATCATAACCCACCCAGCCATAACCCACCCAAGATTGTTACTCTTCCAAGAACCCTGTTGTGTTTCTTGCTTTATAGCTTTTGGGACTAGCTAAGTCCCAAAAGAACTAAGTTTAGTGTCTGACACTGGTGTTTCATACTTGGTGATGAGTGAATAAGGTCAGCCTTTCTTGGGAAAATATGAATTCCTTGAGAACAGGGAATAAAATGTCTAACACAGGTACTCAAAAATATGGTAGTTAATGTATCTTCTACTTGGATTCAGTAAGGAAATTTTTCACCCTGACCGCCGACAAAGGTTCTAAACATTTTCTTTATTACTTAAAGTCTTGTATACATTTTGGACACAATCTGACTTTCCACAACTTTAAAAAACAAATTTATTATCAGACTCTCATTACTTAATCAGGGTCAACAAGCCAGGCATGGTAGTCAATAGTCTTTCAAACAGTCCATGATACTATTTTTCTTTCAACGGGGAACATTTTAGAAAATCTGAAATAATTAACTTTAGCAAAATGATTAACTTTTCCTCTAACAGACAGACTACTTTATTTTAAATGTTTCTTAATAAATTCTTAAGATATTTAAGGAAAATCCTAAGTTACATAACAACCCTACCCCAATTAACTCTCAGACACGCGCCTTTGATTTTCTGGTGGCAATTTAGAAGCATAGATTTAGACTAAAATCTCAGCCCCTACGTCCACAGTCTTCCCAAGGACCCCTGTGTTTGATGAGCCTCACTTGATCTGCTCTCATTTTCCAAGATTTTCCCTGGTCCTCTGATGCTAGCGAATGTTGGCAATTGTTTCTGACTGAAGGTTAGCCACTTTTCCTTATAAATAGTGGTGGCTTCATTCTATAGACAGGCAAGTCTCGTTCTCTGGTAATATTAGTCCTTGCTGAATTTCAGAAAGATTCAAAACCAGAAAACACTTAAGAAAACCAAAAGACCTTAAAATATTCATATGATGCTTAAAGCCAGGGAATATGTTTGTATTGCGTATGTTACATAGTAGGCTCTTGATACATATTTGTGGGATTAATAAAGAATCTGTGAACTACGTCACGACTCCCACGTATTGTCAATTCAAACCTGCTCTACAGAACTATTTCCCAACAGCTGGATGAAATAGAATGCTGACTTCTCCCCCCTACAACTCTTAGATAATAAAATATGCTATGAACAACCAATTTTAAAGAGCTAAACATATTTTGGGGATCTGTAGTCATGACAGCTTATCTATCACAGCTTATGCTGATCTCCTCCACCTATCACAATTGCATTAGAGGGTATCTTCCTGGAGCTCCTTTGGGTCAGCAGGAGTCAGACCTCCAGATGACGTGCACATTCTTAGAGACATCCTGTAGGCATTCAGGAAAATGAACCTTGGAATATTTGGCTGTGCTTTTGTATAGGAAATCTGGGAACTTTACTGGTTAGTATCCACATGGCAGTGAGGGCAGATAACCCATTTGTAAACTGAGATTTAGCTTTGCTTTTATCAGCAAGAAGTATGTATAAACAGTATCTGCCCTCATTTTGTGTTGCTATAACTAGAATATCTGAGACTGAGTAATTTATAAAGCACAAGAGGTTTATGTTTAACAGTTCTGGAGGTTAGAAGTCCAAATCAAGGAGGCCATATCTGGTGAGGGTATTCTTGCTGTGTTTTCTCATGGTGGAATGTGGAAGGGTAAGAAAGGAGAGAGAGAGAGAGACAGAGACAGACAAACAGAGAGAGCACACATAAACCCAAGAGACTGAACTCACAGCTTACAGTCCTTTTACAACCAGCCCTAATCCATTCATGAGGGAGGGCCCCTCATGATCTAAACACCTCCTGCTAGGTCCCACCTTCCAACATTGTTGCATTGGGAATTAAGTTTCCAATACATGCTTTTGGGGGACACATTTAAACTATAGCAGTATCTTTCAAGAGTGAATTTAAAATGTCATTCTTCCCCAGTTCCTTATCAGCGCTAAACTGGACCCAGTGAAAAAGACTAGGAAAAGCTTTTACATTAACTAGTTTTATAAATCATTGTACTAATTTTATAATTCATTGTCATTCAAGATTAAGCAACAGCACGACCACAGATACTCTTAGCACCACAGATACTCTGTGGCATAGGCCTCAACAGGCACTGATAAGAAATACGGAAACGGGGTTCCAGTCATCTCCCACAAATAGAGGGCCTTCTCCCCTGTTGGAAGGGGGATGTCTGGCAGCCTGGGGCTTCTTCATCCTGGAAATCACAAAATCTATGATTTCACAGCCCTGTATTTGTTTTTGCTCCTTGCTACCCTAGATAAAGAGAGTAGATGCATAAAATGTTCAGAAGGAAGATTCACAGTTCCAAGTAGCAAGAAAGAAGTAGTAGTTTTCTCTTAGCAGATGTGCCTTCTTTTTTTTTTTTTTTTTTAAGACAGAAGATATTTACCCCAGAGACTGGAGTACTTTATAAGGCTACGATTTTAGCATTGACAGCCGTATTGTCACATTTGTACCTGAAGGAAGCCAAAACAAAGATAAGGAAGTCAAAAATATATAGAATATTTAGTTCCTCATTAAAGTTTCAACCCCAGACAAAATTGTTCCCAGATCTATTCAATAATGTGAGCCAAAATTGTTCCTTTTTTACTTACTGAAGCTTTAATTGGTATATTAGTCCATTTTCTTGCTGCTGATAAAGACATACTCGAGACTGGGTAATTTAAAAGAAAAAGAGGTTTACTGGACTCACAGTTCTACATGGCTGGGGAGGCCTCACAATCATGGTGGAAGGTAAAAGGCATATCTTACATGACAGCAGGCAAGAGAGAAAAATGAGAGCCAAACAAAAAGGGAAACCGCTTATGAAACCATCAGCTCTCGTGAGACTTATTTACTACCACGAGAAGAGTATGGGGCAAACCATCCCCGTGATTCAATTTATCTCCCACTGAGTCCCCCCAACAACAGGTGGGAATTATGGGGCTATAATTCAAGATGAGATTCCGGTGGAGATACCGTCAAACCATATCACTTGGTTTTTCAGTTCTATGCATAACTGACTTAGATCAGCCATGAATGTCCAAGGGAGACATTTTCCAGTTGGCTAACTGTTGTCTAGAACATAGGCTTCACAGATATCTTACCCTCAACTCCAAAGACACAAACCCTCTGCCAGACACAGTGGCTCATACTTGTAATCCCAGCACTTTGGGAGACTGAGGCAGGCAGGTCATTTCAACCCAGGTGTTTGAGACAAGCCTAGGCAATGTAGTGAGACCTTGTCTCTTAATACGTTATTTTTTAAAGACAAACCTACTCACTGAAGAGCTAAATAGTGCCACCTCTTCCAAGAACTGAAAGAAGGCCGCTAGAGGGAAAGCGTAACAGGAAGGAATCTTCTGCGCCTCTTCCTTTACTTCCAACCCTGATGGTGGGGAGGTCTTTTGATCCTGCAGTTTGATTATTTCGAAAGATATAGGCCTACTCCTAACCACAGACACGAGGAGTCATTTCTGTCACTACTCAGGTTACGCCTGAATCTATGCAGGATTTTCTTCATGACCTTGACAGTAAAGCTCCCAGACAGGATGAATTCAAGTCCCTAAGATTCCAGTGAAGAGGACACAAACCACTGGATAAGATGTAGAAGAAACCAGGGTGTCAGGGACAGGGAGAGGTGGAAAACAGTAACAGCTGTGAGAGAAGGAGATGGCTTCAAAGTGAGCTTCTTATCTAGGCACCCCTGGAAAGGTGACAATGTGAAAAGGAAAGAGTGTTTTATTTCAACTACCTGTTTCCATGTGCACCTTTTTTGTGAAAAATGAGATTGTTTTCCCTTTGCTGACAAATCGTTACTGCAAAGCCTTTCAAGTTGTACCAAAAATACCAGAGCAGTTAGAAAACAAACGGTGCTGGAATGTGTTGAAATGTTTCCTCTCCATTCTTTCAGTCTTGAATCTCATATCTGGCTCCCTTTGGGGGTGACTCTGCCTCTTTGTAATAAATCAATTACTACATGTAAAGGCTCTATATGTCATTCTTTCTAGTAAAAGCTTAAAGTGGGAAAAAAACTACCTGTTGCAGTTTTTGGTTTTTACATTCTCCAGGTGTCCATCATAAAATGTGTGCTGGAATCTATGCTTACTCTAGCTTAGGAAAGATGCACTTCTCTATGTTTTGGGCAAATTTCTTCCCATTCATCCGCTTGTATAATACTTCCTCTCCACCCCTCCCTGTCTTTCAGAATTGCTATGCAATGGGATTTTACTTAGAAGCTAAACTAAGTCATCAATATTTTATTGTTGGTTTAAACTATAATAATTATAATTAAAATAACTATACATATAATGTTCATTAATAGCTCGACATTTTACAGAAAGATATTAAAGAAGCTTCTTCCCAAGGAGCAATGAAAATTTAAATTACTTTCAAATACAGTTACTACTGATTCCTAAAAACCTGGAATGGGAAGAAAGGAAATGGGAATATATTGTCTGTCCTGTGTCTAGAGGGCAATTGTTTTTTCCCCACTTGCCAAGAAGAGAAGTGAACTGAAAGAATGTGCTTACCCAAAGCTACCATGAGTATGCAAATACCTTTGGAATTTTTCCAATGATTTTAACCAAATATTCAAACTATAACAAGTATTCCCTGTGGCATCGTTGAAGCATGCTGCAGTTACACATTATAAATGGAAGCCAAATCACACGCTTGTGTAAAATGACTGGTATAGCAGAAAAACAAGTTATGTATTTAATAAGCAATCTCAAGTTTATAATGTAGTGAAACCCACTTGTAATTTCTTTCATATTTTTCTCCTTCTGCACACACTGTTCATTTTTAAAGCTCTCTACAAGGCTTTTATAAAAATCAACTTAGCCAATAACCATCACTCCAATTTTCTTTGCCCATTCCTTTGAAAAACTGTACCCCGCTCATGAATATTTGTCATATCACAATGCATGAAATGCGGTTGTACGGCATTCCTGAAAGCGTGGTTTTACTCACGAAATATCGATGTTAAGGAAAGAAGCCCTCAATATGTGTTTCTATTCCATAGAGGCATGTTTCTATGTTTTCAACCTGTGGGATACTTTTACAAACAAAAGCCATTCATTCATAGCTTGTCTACCAAATGAGGGCTATTATAGCTTCTCATACTGGCATTTACTGACCCATGACTCTGATTGCCTTAATAAAGTGGCAGCATGGGCATTTTTGCCCATTAAACATAAGGCTATTGTTAAACATTCAAATATTGGATACAGCAGTCAATTCCAAAACAGCCTAATCTGAAATCTCGCCAGAAAATAGAAACTGTCCATTCAAAGATGAAACTATCTATTGGTGCCTTCAGCAGACCCTTTACTAGTTGGGTTCCCTCTCTACTAAATTAGTTTATGGATTCCTGTGACATTTCACATTTCTTTAATTAGATAATTATCTAACTCCATTGGAGCTATTTGTAAACATGTAAATGTGTTTTCATGCATCCAAGTCCTCAGAATGTATTGTATTGTTTAACAGGCATCCAAACACACTGTCCTGTATCAGACACGTTTAAATATTATACTGATAATTTCCCCATGAGATAATGTTATCCCAAATTTTTCTTTAATCAACTTTGATTGAAAAGAAAACAAGACAGTATTTTGCCAGTGAGGGCATATTGGCTTGGGTATTCATTGCATTTTAGATCTATTTTTAACCTTGGCTTTATGTTTGAGCCAAAAAAGATCATCCACTTCCTGGGGATTTTTCTCCCCTTTTGCTGATTAGCTATAGAATGAGAAGAAGCACCTGACGGGCCACATTAAGAAGGATGCTAAGCCGTTTATAAGTCTCAGTAATTAATGACTATTTTTATCACAAAGAATATAGACTGGCTTCTTCCATCTATCCGAAACTCAATGTAAGCCCTTATAAGCCTCAATGCAGCATAATTGGTGCAATAGAGCTGAAAATGAGATGGAGGATATAATGCAGCTTCAGTAATCCTGCCTTTAGCTAAAATGGAACAGCAGAAGCCCCTGGCAGTCTCCAATGTGGCTGCCACTAACATTTAAAGCCAGCCAGCTGTCTACGGCTCCTTGTGAAACACACATCACTGTTTATATCCTTAAATAGAGTTCAAATGTTGAAAATAATTATATTTATGAGAATGATTTACTGTGGTAAACAATTTGTTTCTCAGTCTTTTGGCTGTAATTGGATATTTTATCCAATTAGGAACAATCATGGACTGTGTACTTGTATCAGTTTTTATTCGACCACCGTGTGCTTATAATGTGCTCTCAAACCTCTTGGGATGAACAAATGGGTTTTGCTTTCTCAGTGTTGTTATTTTAAAAACCACTCTCTTGTAAATCATAATATGCTAATAATAGGTCTGGGGACTCAATTGGGAAAATGAGAAAAGCTTCACACTCACGAAAGCCTGCTAAGTGAGACCACAATAAGTGCTGGGTAATGTGTGTGTTTTAGATTCGTGACTATCGCTTCAATAGCCTGGATAGCATTTCATTGTCTAAACCACCCACAATCACAAATAAACTCCTGACAGGTTTATACCACATGGTTGAAAAAAACACTAAAAAAAAAAAAAAAAAAAAAAAAAAAAAAACAAAGCAAAAAAGAGACGGGGATGGGAATTTCTTCTAGGAGATTCTGAGACTAGTCAGGGTGATTTTCAGCAGCGCGTTTGAACAGCATATAAGCATTTCACTCACGTTCTTCCTCAGAGTACCAGCACCACCCACCATAAAAATAAAAGACTGGTTTCTTTAAAAGAAGGCTACATCTGAAGATCCACTAGCAGTATCTTCCATGAGTGTTACATAACAGCTGAATGCCACCTCTCTCGAAAGTTAGAAAGTCTTTCTGAAAAGTTCTCTTGAGATATGCTAAATATCCAGAAATCAAAAAAATCATGGAAGAAACCAGATAGAATCCGATTAATCCGGGGCATGGTGAGTGTCATCTTCAGTGGTCTATGGTGGTCTTAGTTAACCAGCATCACCAGGGGGCGACTTTCCCCTTCCATCTGAGTCACTTTCAAAGTTGAGTTTTAGGCACAGTCTGGTGTTCAGGCTGCTTACGCTGGCAGCACCTTTTCAAGACAGATGGTGGGAGCAGACCAGGGCACTGGGCCGGAAGCAGTCAGAGGTCAGATGATAGTCAGTCACAGAAGAGTCTCCGTCTGGAAACCATTATCAAATTTGGGGGATTTTACTCCCTTTCTGACACCTATATTCAGCCTGGGTCAGTTACTAGGTATTTCTTTCACAAAAGGACTTTAAGCTATTCTAGTTAAGTGTGAACTTTATTTTAAGCTTCATGAAAGTTGCATTTGTGCTCAAGTGACCTTGTCTATAATACAATCAGGTCACACTGACCACACTGTCATAGAAAGCCCATCATCCTTGGGTCAGCGTTGGAAATCTTTAGGCCAGGTTACATCATGTTGCTAAGTGACACAGAGTGTAGGCCCTGGGAGATATATTAGTGGGCCTGAAGGATTTCATTAATCTTAAGGCTCAGATATGTCTCTTATAGTATACTACAGTTAGATTTAACGTCATAATATGGACAAATCTAACAAGATAGAGAAACCAGTTGTAATTCAAATCTTTTAAGAATAACTCTAAATGATGAAATCTTATGCTTTAGTCCAAAACACTACCTATTGCATTACTACCTATTGCATTACATTACATGTGACAAAGGGCTTTCAACATGAGTTACAGTCTTCTAATATTGTTTATTATCTACTTCACATACTCTTTAGTAGGGGTAACAAATTTCGTAGGATTCACAGATGAAGGTCCAAGAATGACGCCAACTGTTAAACAAATAGCAAAATGAAACAAAAGTAAAATTTGAATTCACTCATTGCAAGCAATACACTAACCATAACAAAACAGATTAGGTACTGACTATTATTTTCTTTTGACTATTCTTAGCAAGCTTAATATTTTGCTAATTGAAATTACATATTTTCCTGAAATCTAGATTTGGACATACAACATTTTATTCCTCCTAAACATAAAGCTGAATAGTATTAAGATCCAGAGTGATAGCATATAGGCAATATTACACAAGAGATGTAGCAGAGTGATGAAGGGTGCTGGACTCTGGGGTTAGATCTCATGGGAGTAATTTCTAATTCTTGCAATTACTAACTATGTAATCTTAGGAAAGTTGTTCATTTTATCTGTAAAATGGGGATAACAGTGAAATGAGCATATCAGTTGATGCATAGAAATACTTAGAATGGTAAAAATTTATCAGAATAACTCAACAACCATTAGCTATTATCTTTGCCAAAAAAAGGTATTGCTAAATATTTCAGTGTTTGCATATATATGTATATATGCACATGTGTGTATACTTTGTATATATGCGTGTGTATGTGTATACATATATATATGCCCACACAAACCCCCATTGCAAATCACATTTTACATATATTATTTGATCATCATCAACCAACAAACTTGCAAGACAGTATGGGTCAATATTATTTAGTAAATGAGTAAATAGAAACCTAAATATGTATGTTACTTTCCCAAGATCACATACTCAAAGTAGTGGAGGCAGCAGCATTGGCATCCTTTCATTCTGACACGTACTTCAAAGTACTTTCACTTAAACTCTGTCACTGGTTTTCTTTTTTTTATTATTATTTCCACAAGTTTTTGAGGAACAGGTGGTGTTTGGTGACATGAGTAAGTTCTTTAGTGGTGATTTGTGAGATTTTGGCACTCCCATCCCCTGATCAGTATACACTGTACCCAATTCATAAACTCTGTCACTGGCTCCCTAAGGGTGCTGATTATTTTGTAAGAGTAATTCTGGTGATGGCAAAGTGCAAGTGAATGTAGGAACAAGCAGTTCAGAGGGGGGAAGATTAAATTTCCCTGAAGCAAGTCAGAGAAACCAGAGTTCCCCTTTCCCAAAGTGGGTCATAGAAACAAGAGCACCTCTTTCCCAAAGACAACCATAAAAATTACAAGTTTTCCATTAACTTTTTCCTACCTTTGTGTTAAAGAGTTGGTTCTAAAAAAATTATCTTGTTTGATAGGTCATAAGACCCTCATTTTAGAGGGGTTCTGGTCTATACATGGGAAGAAGGAATGCTACATCAGAGAGGCCAGTAAGAATCTGAATAGACAGGCTTTGCTGGGTTTATTCACTCAGTCTATTAGTATCAAGTCATACCCTTTGTCCAATCACATTTCTATATGGTCCATTCTTCATTCAACCTAAGCATAGAAATGGATAGTTTTCCCTGTGTCTTTTTATCTTCATTTGGCTCCTGTGTCACATAAAACTTCAGTTAAATGAAGTTGTTGGGCTATTCTCTTGTTAATCTGTCTTTTGTTATAGGAGTGTCAACTATGACTCTTATGATGGGTAAGGAAAGCTATCACACCCTTGCACTCTTCCACTATCAAACACTGTTTATGCCAAAAATAGATTTTATTGTTTTATATTCTCCAACGTCATGGAACATTTTGAAAATACTAATTTTTTCAGTTTGGTACCCCTGCATCCAATTTAAAGTTATTTCCTCACCGGATAACCTTGGTTACATCTGACACAGAACAATTCTCTGCATTTTCTATAGGATTGTCATGGTATTATATGGTTCTGTTGCTACAATGCTATTGCATTAAACTAATAATGCACCCCAGATAGGATTCCAAATGATATATCTTTTAAGGCAAGAAAATAAAATCATTTTCTCAACCACTCTGGAATAGAAAAGGCTCATAAATTTATTGTTATTTGTGTTTAGAATACCTATACATCTAGGTTGAGTTTTCTCTACTCCCTTTTCAGTCTCACATGTTATATTAAAATACTTTTCACTTTTATGACTCAGTCCGGTTATTACAGAATTGGAATCAATGGGTGTTAATGAAAGCAAATATCTGCTCAATAATAGAGGATAAAAAACTTAAAAATTATAGTGGTCCTTGATTGATGTATATACACATGTGACTTATCAGATCAGGTGTTCTTTGCTATTGGAAATGTTTAGAGGAAGCAACACATTTACCTATCACCAATATTGTAGTGAGGATTCCTGACTCAGACAAAATGTTAGTCAAAGGAACTTCCGAGATTCCATGACTCCAAGGAAGCTCTCAGTAGATCTGTCTCATGAGATGGGCTAAAAAGTTTTCAAGAAAATAAATCATAATTTTCAGTATATTTTCCATGTGATGTTTGAGGGTGAAGTTATTGGATCATAACTGTGTAAAGGCAATGGCCAAGGACTCTGGAGTTCTATGGACTTGGCTATGAATGCCTGCTCTGATGTTTACTAGTTATGCAGAATTGGGAAATTTACTTAATAAAACTCATTTGTGATTGGTAAAATGAGATTAATATAACACCTATTAGACAGGGTTAATGTAAATACCGAAACAACATTTTTAATGCTGATACCAATCTCAGCATAAAGTGAGTGCAAATTACAGTTGCTATTATAACACATAAAGCAATGGAAATAAAAGTTTTAAAAAGCTATATTAGCCAGGCGCAATGGCTCATGACTGTAATCCCAGAACTTTGGGAGGCCAAGGTGGGCAGATTACCTGAGGTCAAGAGTTCGAGACCAGCCTGGCTAACATGGTGAAAACCTGTCTTTACTAAAAATACAAAAATTAGCCAGGTATGGTGGCACACACCTGTAATCCCAGCTACTCAGGCAGCTGAGGCAGGAGAATCACTTGAACACAGAAGGCAAAGGTTGTAGTGAGCTGAAATTATGCCACTGCACTCCAACCTGGGCAACAGAGTAAGAGGCTATCTCAGAAAAAAAAAAAGAAAAAAACCTATATTAATGAGATTGTTTGTAAAAGTCATAAAATGCAATTGTGCCATAGCTGTGTATAAAAATTGTTCACTTATATATGAAATGATTAAATCATTTTTATCAGATTAACATATTTATCCTTGTGTTTCAGTTATGACTTCTTGATCTGTTAATATTTCTTTCCTTGTTTATGGAATCCAACTCATTTCTCTTGACATCCTCTGAAATGACTTTAAAATGAATCAAGCAATGTGTTTTTCTTGTTTGGCAGTTTTACCTTTTTGAGCTATAAATTCAGAGATTATTACCTTTTGGTGGAGGATCTGAAGGAAGTAGGGGGGTCAGGGAAGGGGAAATAGAAGTGTTCACTGGGAAGAAATGTGTTTAGTGTTGAGTGTGGAAAGAAATGTTAGCATGTACAAAATGAAGATGCTAAAAAAATGCAAGGAAAAAATAAGCATTAAGTTTAGTGTTGAGTATAGAAAGAAATGTTAGCATATACAAAATGAAGATGCTAAAAAAAATGCAAGGAGAAAATAAGCATTAAGACCCCAAACACTAGATAGAAAACTAAAAAAACTGGGAACCCAACAAAAAATAGCAAAAAGGAACTTATTGAATATTTGGTTTAGCCTGGGGATTGTGATCTTTTGAAACGTGAATTTAAATCCATTCACTATTATATTTGGATCATAGAATCTTAGCATTAAGCTACCCAGTCAGCCCTTCTGCCTACATCAAGATTGAGTGCTCTGTGGAGACTGATGAATGTCGGCCTCACAGTGGGTTACACAGAACATTCGCCTCGACCCTAAACCACTGCAGGAGCTACTTGTTTGAAGAAAAGCTACTTAATCTCAATTTTACAAATTGCCATCAGATAACAGTTATTGTTTATTTACGTAAGTGGTAAACAATAAAAACGTATTATTTTTATAATTTTTCATTGATCTTCCTAGTCAGCCACTGTTGAGAAGAAGGGAGATAATCAATGTCTCCAAAGAGCAGTTATCCAGTGTCCTCTATTAAAGGAAGTGAACTTCCCTTAACCAGAATACAAACTCAGATTCATATCTTTTTTTACATTCTTAAAAATTCATTTCTTTCTGAGTTCCAGTCACCAAATGTTAATAAAATGGAAACAATTTGTTCTCTCTGATCCTATACTGAATTCCTTAAATAGTCCATTGCTGATACCCACTGGCTTGCATACCTCTTACGATCTTCAACTCTGTTCACCCATACTGGTGCCTGAAGTTTGTGGATTTTAAAATAAAAATAACAACAATTCCAGTTTTTTCCTATGCCCCTCCCACTGAAGATGTTTCCGGCTCTGCCTGCCAAGTTTGTTCCTTTATCTCAAACAATACGAAATGTTCCAAGTCCAGGCAGACCTTTGCATTACTGTGATACACAATTATGGGAAGGTAAGAGAATGAAATTGCACTGGAACGTAAAATATTAGGGAAGACATTTTGCAGGAAATTTGGATGTTGAGGGTTGGTACTGGGCTTACTAGAGGCATTTAGGAGAGGAAGTGTTACAGTGGACCTTATATCTTCTTCATGGAGCTTGAGACATGTAATCAACTAACTTCTTTTCTCTATTTCTCTCTTTCTTTCTGTCTCTCCTTCTCTTTTTCTTTTTCTTAATACATAAGCCTTTATTTTTACATGATTTTTATTGTATAAATCCAAGGTGTACAACATGATGTTTTGAAATATACATATGTATACACACATAGATGTATACATACACTATATATACCTACATATTTGTGTATATATACATTTATGTATGTATACATATATACATATATACACACTATATATACATACACTATATATACCTACATGTGTGTATACATATACATATACATACATGTATATGTATACTGTTGTAAAAACAAGGGCAGCAGTATCATTGTTAACATAATACGCCCCAGACTAACTCACTAAAAGAAAATCTAAAATCTTGATTGATAGAAAACAAATTACCCTAACAATTAGGGTTTTGTCCCGAATGCAAATAGTCAGAAAACTTAAACTCTTATTTTTTCCCCCAAAAATATATACATATATACATATATATGTGTGTATACATACATATACATATACACACATATATAGGTATATAAAGTGTATGTATATATAGTGTGTACATATACGCACACACATATATGTAGGGGTGTGTGTGTGTATATATATATAAAATGAGTACTAAAGGTAAACAATTTAACATATCCATCATCTTATGTAGTCATCCTTTCTGTGGCATGAGCACGTAAAATATACTTCTAGAAAATTTCCAGTATATAATACAATATTATTAACTATAGTCTTCATGCTGCACTTTAGATCTCTAGATTTATTCACCCTACATAACTGTACATTTTTACTGTTTGACCTATATCTTCCAATTCTTATCCCCCTTTCTTCTCAACTCCCCACCTCACCTCTGATAATCACCATTTTATTACATTTCTATGTATTCAACTTTTTTAAGATTCCACATATAAGAGAGGTCATACAGTATTTTCTTTCTGTGTCTGGTTTATTTCACTTAGCAAAATGTCCCTCAGGTTTATCCATGTTGTCACAAATGGCAAGATCTTTTTTAAAGCTGAATATTCAGTTGTATATCTATACACTTAGATGTATACATATATGTACATTGTGATTTCTTTATGCAGTCAACTGTTGACAGACATTTAAGTTTGTTCCCATACCTTGACCATTGTGAATAGTGCTGCAATGAATATGAGAGTGTAGCCTTCCCTATGATTTCATTTCCCTGGTATATATACCCCCAAATTAATTTATTTTGACATTTTCTTTTAGTGGCCAGTCTTTGTTTTTCTTTATCCATGACAAGGCTAAAGACTGCTTACTTGAATCATGACTATATTATTTATATGACAACTGCTTTCTAATGCCAATATATTGAATACCATTATGTGTATGGGATGGGTAGTAGGGGTTAGTGGAGAAGAGTCATAGCCAAAATCTATCACATTGGAGCAATAGCAAAAAAGAACCAAAATCGGTTAGAAAAGATATTAAAAATTTAAACATGTAAATGAGAAACTGTACAAGTCGGCAACAATACAAAACTTGTGAAAATAATACAAATCCAAGAGAGAAACAATAAAACACTGCATAAGATGTTTATGTCCATACAATTTAAAAATGAAGAGAATCATAAAGAATGTAGAAGTGGAAACATGTTTCTGAGATTTTCAGCAAAGCCTTCTCAATGCAGACTCCACTCCCCTTAACTGTGACAATGGTACCCATCTGTGTGGTAATGCTTTATTAACATTGCTTCAAAATTCAGTGCATAGTACAGGTTGAATCACATGGGGTCTATTTAGATCCACCACTGTGGGTTAGGTTTTGAAATGAGATAGTAGGGATTTATATTGTAGACAAAAATGAAAGTCCATTATGGAAAGAATTTGAGTTAAGTACAAGAACGCCAAGTTGCATCTGTAAGTTCAACTGAGCTCCAAGGCACTGTGCACAATGTTCTTTGCTCACTGACTCTGGTCATACCAGTACTCAAAATAAATCATGAGGTTGTATACCCATGAAGTTTTTCGTGACCTACTGGTTGGCATCTCTGCCTGGAAGGAAAACCCAAGAGATGAGAAATGGAGAGATTTTTCTCTTCTGAGGCCTTTAAAAGTAGTCTAGGATGAGAGGAATTGGCGCATCTTAACTTTTCTATCACCTAAAATGTTAATGAGAATAGAAACTGACAATACTCCATACTCTTCACATATACCTTCTCCTTTAACCTCTGCAACAAGCAAATGCAATATGCATTGTGTTTTATATTTTATGAATAAAGAAACTGTGACTTTCAGGAGTATGTGCTCCAAATCACTCAAATAGTTGAAGGCCAGGGTTGAACTAGGTCTAACAGAGTGCTTTCTTTTTCTTTTTCTTTTTTACATTTCTTATTGAACTACCCCCTTTCAGATTGCTTTTCTTTCAATGATTTACTATCTATAAGAATATGTCTCCCTAGACTTTATGCTCGTTTGTGTCAAAACTGTTGTAAAAACAAGGGCAGCAGTATCATTGTTAACATAATATCCCTCAGATTAACTCACTAAAAGAAAATCTAAAATCTTAATTGATATAAAACAAATTAACCTAACAAGTAGGGTTTTGTCCCAAATGCAAATAGTCAGAAAACTTAAACCCTTATTTTTTCCCCAAGATTACAATACTATTAATGAACATCCTAAACTAATGCAGGTTTTCTAAGTGACTTGGAAACCAATAAAATATTAAGGTGTCTTGAATACAGCATCAGTGTTACATATATTTTATTGCGTTAATACCTGGAACAATTTTCAATTTATTTATGATGCATATTGTTACTCTCAGCCAATTTCCTAATCATGATGTGTAAAGGAAAGTTTAATATAATTATCTTTGTTCAAAGCTACAGGGTTGATTGGCTCCTTTGCTGCTTTTCTGTACTAACACACCCACTTTTAAAGTCCTAGAAAATATAATACATCATGAGAAGAGAAGCGTTTCTTCTACTAGGGTTAAAATGTTTCCAAATACAAATCTAAGTAGAATATGCATAAATATCTAAATGCTCCTTGGCCTGTTACTATCCTTGTGTTCATAGTATGAGATTCATCTATGAAAGAAATCAAGGCAAGAATTTAAATTCTCTACAAGGATAATTACCCATTGCGTCTAATTTTAAGGCTAAGTTTTTAAAGAAACTGGGGCCATCTCATAGAGGACAGACATTAGCAAAAATCAAGGTATGGCCCGTCCTGTCCTATTTTAAGATTAATACCTTTATGAACACCCTTGTGGTTTTTTTCACTTGCTTTCTTGCCACGTTAACCAACAAGTTTCCACAGTGTTGACTGAGAACTGGTATCTACTCACATGCAGATTCTTACTGTGAGAAGTTATGTGGTCATGATTCAGAAATAATCCTGGTAGGTGAATGTGGACATACCAGTATTCTCTGGTGATGTTTTAAGAGATTCTGAAAGGGTCTGAACTCACAGGCTTTTAAAGAATTTTGAATCTGTATCTACTCCTGGATGCTGCCTGCCAGCTTCAATTTCTTTACTTTACAGGACTAATCTCCTTTTAAGGAAGGGCATTAACTTACCAAAAAGGAAACGGTGTGCTTGTAATGACAAATGAACATGACTCTTCTCTTCTATTTGATAGAAGGGCACTTGTTCTGTTTAAATTGTGTATTCTTTTGTAAACAGACTCTCCAGCCCTCTAGCTAAAGGAATCAATGCCCTGTGCAGATGGTGCCAGACCTTTACTTAGAAATGCATGCACTTGATTTATATTAAAGTTCTGATATTTAACCCTCTGTCTTTACTTTAAATCAGGGCCCTGGGGCAAAGACAAATGTTTTCATCTTTTTAAATTTAAAAATTTGTTTCACACTATAGAAGGGAAATTAAATCTCAGAATGATTTGAGTCTGTGAGCATAAAAATAGCCCTCTAGCATAGTATGCATTTATAACAAGAGTCATAATCTGAGGATCAGTCTCTCAAAATGAGAATGAGAATCAAAAGAATTGGAGGAAAAAAGTTGTGTCTGCAGAAAGACATATATAAAGCCCTATGAATATAAAAACCAAGCCAACCTAATTAAAATTCAAGCTTTTAAAATATATCTCTATACCAATTCCTCCAACACACATACAAATATACACATAAAAAATACAATACAACCTAAAATTATGCTATTTAGAATTTTTTAAAAGTAATTATAGGACTTAACTCATATAGCAGCTAGAAAATTATCACACGTTGTAGCTACTGCCACCATAAGAATTGATTTCAACTCAGTCTTTAATGAGATCAGCAATTTCTATTCATTTTCATGTGCACCTACTCCTATAATGAAAAGGATTAATTTGAAGTTACTAGGAATGCATCACCTAGCTCATGTTGGACGGTTGCTAGTCTGTGGGCCATAAATATAAATTCTTCAAGTACTAGGTTGACTATTTCATTAAAACTGATGATGTTTTAGTATTTTATATGCAGAGCCATGCACAGGTTGTGTAAAGCGGGGTTTTAATATAGAATGTATTTGAGGAGAAAAAGTTGTCAGAGAAAGGCGATCGTCTGTTACTCAGAGATGCACTAGTGAGCGTGCAGGAATACTTCCTTTGTGCAGTAAGTACAGAATAATCTCTGAATCACAGAGATTCTCTCTTTGGGATAAAACAGGCCCAGGGAACATAGCCCCATGTCTAAAACAGACAATTTAAAGTCAGAAGACTTCATGCCATAGCTACTCTTTGAAGCCAATGATATTGATTTATGCTATTTCTTCCTAAGTAAGAATCATAACGGTTGGAGGTCAGGGTTATAGGTTTGAGAGAAAGTAATATACATATTGTGGACCAGGCTACTAGTCTGTCCCCTGTGAGTTGGCCCCTTACTGTAAGTGAAGATTTCCCCGTAGCCCTTCTCCAACTCCATAACTAATGCCGTTCAGATGGATGATTTTGACAATGGCAGCCTACTGTCAAACTAAATGCGAGGCATGCTGCAGAATTTTCAGCAAGCCCACAAAGCACAAGTCCATTCAATTCCTGAAAAATCAGCCATGAGCAATACTCCCTGGGTAATGTGAATTATGCACATACAAAGATCAAGCAAATAATTTAATCCCAATTTGATCAATTCACCGAGGAAGAAAAAAAAAAGATAGCCAATTTGGTTTCACACAGAAACAGGAGCAATTCGTCTCCTGGATGCTTCACATTTCAATTAGGAGTATCATAGACAGGCTTTTCAGATCTCTATTTTATGTTAAAAGAAGAGTTCATTAGAATATTGAGACTCAACCATTAAAAAGGCTTAAAATACCAAGAAATATTTGTAAAATGGTGATACTCTAATTTTTAAAAGTGAAAATCATGCACAAAATGATTAAATGTATATTTCTTGGAAAATTATTTTCAAAAGCTGTACTGAATCTTAACGTAGTACTCGTCATTTTGCCAGTGGAATAACAACATCTAATGAGTCTCAGCGTTGCTGCAGAAATCTCACTTTGGGATCACTATCCTCTGTGACATCCATGAACTAAAGATAAGACAAGATTACCAATAATGATGTCCTGGACAGCAATCTGCCATAATGCACTGAAGTCCATCCAGGGTTATTGTTCTCCCAGAGCCAGACCGGTGAGAAGGGGGATGCGTAAATGATGTATGAATCCTTCTGTTGTACCTAACAGAGGCAGGGTGTTTATCTTCCAAAATATGTGTAAGACTCCTGTCACTTAGACATATAACACACTTAGACATATAACACTCCAGGAAGACAAAAGGAAGAGGAAAAAAAGGAAGTTTTTTTTTTTTTTAAGTACCTTTCAAGTCACTGTGCGAGGGAGTGTAGAAGAAGAAATGACTGCCAAGTTTGAGTAGTTCTAGGCTCTTCAGTGAACGTGTTTATGTGAAATAAAAACCACAAATTAATTCAGTGAGAAGAGAACAAAAAACTCTTAGTTATTTCTAAAATTCAGCCCAAACCACTGGCTGACATTTTTTATTCTCAAGTTTTCATCTGGTTTGTTAGTGTCATGCTAATCAAAGCCATAACTGATAGAATATTATGTGCAAAGGAAAAACATTCTTCTTCTCTTAATGTCCAAACTTGTATGGACCTTGATTTTTAAAAGAAACATTTATTTTATCTCTTACTTAGCACAGTCCTTTTTACTAGTGACCATGATGATTTAGATTCTTAAAGGGCCTATAAAATTCATCTCATAGAATTCTGCTGTTTGAAAGAATTTGAACAAATATTTAGATAACATATTGTGCCATAATATCTAACTCTATCTCAATCTAGAACTGAGAGAAGGGCACAATAACTACATATAACTTTAAAAATAAATTATTTTTGCCCATGATATACAATGCATAAGGTACATAAACTTTTCTCAGTTAATGGTTGTGTACATTCTTACAGGTGCAAACGGTAGCCCCATCGGCATTTATGACCTCTATATTGCCAGTTCATTTAAGTGGCTCAGGATGATATATGTAGTAATAAAATCTGGGTTTGATGTTAGACCTAGTTTCTTAAAACTTTGCCCCCAGTTCCTAGGACTATAAGTTCAGGCAATTAGTTTATCACTCTGCCCCTTAGTTTCCATCATAAAATGGGATAAATAATTCATAGGGTGGCTCTAAAGATTAAGTAAAGTAATATATGTACAGTGGCTAGTGCATTGCAAGCACTCAGTAAATATTAAATGTCACTATATTTTTATTTCTACAGGCACAAAATATTTTAGCAAATCAATCAGCAAAAATCAACTTTTCCTAAATTTTTTCAGTGAGGCATGTGTCAGTCACAGTTTGAAAAACATGGGACAGAAGATGAGAAGAAACTGAAGATCCAGATACTGTTACTCACTATAGTTGAATTTCCATTTGTGATTGAACTTCAACTTCTTAATAATTGACAGCATACTAGGATAATAGGTCATAATATTTGTTGTGCCTATCTCCACATGTAAAGACTGGTTATTTCTGGTTTCAAGGCACCAACGTGTTTATATTATACTTTACAATTAGTTAGAATCCTAAGATCAGCTCCTAGTTAATATGTGAATGTAGGAGAAAAAACTTGATCAGTTGCCATCCTAAACAGCTTGCTTTCTTATACAGTTAGTCACTGCTTTAGCAAATGTATTTTGAACACATATGCTAGTGCCAAACACAGTGCTAGTGCTAGCAGGAAAGACAATACAGTTAATAAAACAAGATAGGGTTTACAATTGACACATATATTCTCTCATACACATTTGTAATCAATCGAAAAACAAATACTGAACAAGATTATGAACTATAGAATCCAGTGAGATTTTGACAGTAGATACAAAGGAGAAGGGAATTGTTAAGAAAAGTTATGTGAACAAATATACAGAGAATAGAAACATGAGGTCTGGTTTATTATTCCCCTCCTTATCTGTGAAAATCCTACTCATTCTTAAAGGCCTAGTACAAATTGTAAACTGACTTCTAATTTTCCCCCACACTCTTAAGTTTTGTCTTCCCATAACGCTCTTTGCTTTTTTTTTTTTTTTTTTTTTTTTGCCTTACTTAAGTGTTTATCTAAATCAGGAACAATGACTTGGCAAGACTTACTTCCCTAAGACCTGACATGGTGCCTCCCCTCATATATCAGAATTCAATAAAAAGTTATCATCTTAAAATATCGGAAGTGAGGAAAAATGAGAAGTCAGGGTTGCTGCTGGAATTTAAATTTATGTCTAGAAAGAGCACAGAAATGTGGAGTCCCGGAATAAAGGGGTAGTTGAAGTGTTTAGGAAGAACACTCATTGGTGATTTTCGTTTTGATGACGACCCAACATCTGAGCAGAGGAGGTTCTGACCAACGTTTTCACATATAGGATTAGAATTTTAAAAGAGGTCATGACTTTAGACAGAGATATAAGAGTCATAACTGTGTGTAAAGAAGATGAGGAGTGATCTAATTAAAAAACAAACAACAAACAAAAAACAAAAACAGAAAAAGCCCTAAGGAACAACTCTATTTGGGGAAGAAAATGAAATGCTAGAACAGAAAATTGAGAAAAATTAGAAAGAGAACTAGCAGAGCTTATTGTCAGAGGACTCCAGGGACAAAATGAAAAGAAAGGAGAGAGATCAAGGAAAACTGAGAAAGAGCTGTACCTAATGTATCTTACACCACAAATCTATTGTGACATAAGGGATCACCGGGTACCATAAACAATTATTTGGGACCTGAATGGAAGTCAGTTTATCCGAAGAACTTTTTTTTTCATGTTGCATACACTTACTTACACCTATGAATATCATCAGATCACTGAATAGAGTCCGTACAAAGTAGTATGATGTATCAATGGCTTTATGAAAGGCGAAAAGCAAGTGCTTATTTGAAGCTATTTGAAGATATTACTGTGATTTCCACAGTGACCTCATTTTAATAGTACATTAAATAATTTTGCACTTATTTATGACTTTATAATATGAATTATTTAAAGCCTATCATTGACATTTCTGAGTTAGGAAATTTATACCAACTATCACAATTAAACTACAGCAGGAAGTCATTCTTGATGCACGAATAAGAAGCCCACATACTATTCTAGAATCAGTGCTTACTATTTTTATGAAGAAAAGTGGATGTATTATAAAATGCAGTAGGAGGAGAATCACACTAACCAAAGGTAAATTAGCTTGCGGGTAGTATGAATGCTTTGTATTTTGGAAATTATGTATAGGTTTGGAGGGTAAAAGTAAAACATGAAGAAATGAATATAGATGACCAGCTTCCCAGAGAAACTGCCTGATTCAGTTTGCAGAATGTATGTAATTACAAAGGATGGGATCTGGTTGGTTGAGCTAGTCTTAAAAAGACAATAAACGCATACTGAGGATGAAATTTCTCTATCATTATATAATGAGAAAAGAAAATATCTGGCATAGTATATGGAAATAAATATATATTCATAGTGGAATTAACTTGGTTATCTAGATTCATACTCTGTCAGTATATTATCCCTTTTCCTTTTGGAGTATAGATATTCATCCAACCATCCACTAATTTCTCCATTTAAAAAATAATTGAATGCTTATTATATGTCAAGCACTGTGACAGGCACTGATCACACAATCATAAATAAGACTTATCCCTTGCTCTCAAGAGCTGAAAACCTAGCATTCTGTATATATTTCAAAAATCAAAGAAAATTTATAGAGTGACTTTAAAAATCCAATATATATGCTATTTAACACCACTTAAAGCTCTCATGATATGCTATTTAACAGCAATTAAAGATCTGATTAGCTTGACATCTATTCACTCTATGGTATTATTCATATCTGATATCCATATATCATATCTGGTATCCAAAACTTACGGACTTACATCCAAACAAAGAGGGGAGGGGCAATCTTATTGGTTTTAGGTTAATAGAAAATTTCTAAAGAATGCATATAACAAATTATTACATGAGTTCTCATTAGAATCTTTTTTTTTTCTTTTTTTTTGAGACGGAGTCTCACTCTGCCACCCAGGCTGGAGTGCAGCGGTGCGATCTCGGCTCACTGAAACCTCCACCTCTTGGGTTCAAGGGATTCTCCTTCCTTAGCCTCCCAAGTAGCTGGGATTACAGGTGCCCCCCACCCACCCTGGCTACATTTTTTTTGTACTTTTTTTTAGTAGAGAGAGGGTTTCGCCATGTTGGACAGGCTGGTCTCAAACTCCTGACCTCAGGTGAGTCACCTGCCTCAGCCTCCCAAAGTGCTGGGATTAGTAGGCATGAGCCACCATGCCAGATCCAGTTTTTTCTTTTCTTTTTTTTAATAGTTGCATTCAATGATAATTTTCTATTTCAATTTTCCATAAGACAATATTATAATACTTTATAAAAATATTAAGTTTAGGCTACCATTATTCATTTTTAAAAAGTGGGCTAGAAGGCTCTTTTTGCTAACTTCCTTCTTTTGGTAAAGGTTAACTTCCACATTAAGACATTGAAGATGAAAAGCTGTTGGAAAAAATCTTCAAATGTACAAATTTGTTTATTTTTCTTGGCAATTTAAAAATCAGAACAATTTAAAATGAATATACATTAAGTTAGTGTTTTATCCGTACTATACAATTGTTATTATATAAGGAACTGCTCTATTCAGTTGAAACCTAATGAATACCATCAACATTTCCTGGCTTACTTTCCTGATCAGATTTAGCATATACACATAATTTTGTTACCCTTTTGAATATGCTCAGAAAAATGACAATATCACAGTTCACATAAAGCCCTTTAGAAATCTCATTCACAAGTAAATAACGACAGCACTCTTCTTAGGACGACCCTCTTGACAGAGAAAGTCAATACTAAACAGGTTACATAAACAGAAAACACAACCACAATTTTTAGTACCAGAAACATTACCAACTTGCATGAAGTCCATCTGTCACATTTTTAAATGGTTTGAATTTGAACATATATGCCATGGCACAGAATTTCAAATTTAATGATTAAATCAGGGAAATAATGATAGTTAACAATTATATCCTGAAAATAGAAGAACCTAATATAAGGAAGGCTTAATTTCAGGTGTGACTGTATGATAGTATTTTATAGCATATACACCAGACGTTCATTTTATTTGCCAGGTTCATTTTTTCCTTTACTAGACACTTAAACCACTAATGCTGCTATTCAAATTTGTAGTTTGAAATTTTTGAGTTACTCTTAAAAATCAGTCTGTCTTTGTGTGTTTTACTTTTGGGTAAAATCTGTCCCCTTTTCACCACTGTTAATATTCAGAATAAGTTTTCCTCCCCAAATCAACTATTTATTATATTCTAAAAGGAAAAAATATGACCACCATTAGGCAGACTTTAAAAGTGAATCTAGAGTCAAACATGATTTGAAAAGTGAAGTTCTAAAAATGTTTCGCATAAAAGCCGTATCCCACCAGAATGAATGTGAAGCCATAACACTTCATTATTTTGAACAAATAATACCCATTTAGTGTATAAGAAAAATTAGTTTTATAGTTATACCTTATAACTCTAAAAGTCTCAGAACATAGCTAAGTGAAGAGCTTTGAGTGCCAGCAAAGCCAACTTTTTTTTTTATTAATCAACCTACTAGCCATCTAACTTGCACTGGATAGAAGGCGTTTTGCTCTGCCAGCCACAGACCACAATCCCAAAGATGCAGGCAAAGAGCATAAGGGTGTTACATACCAACTGCTTATATAGATGGATATCATTTTGCTACATTGAAACAGAAAAAGATTGTTTTGCCTCTCAGTTTAAAAAGGACAATAAGAAGGCATGATTCAAATTACAAAAAGACAATCCACAAGAACCAAAACTACCTTACACATGCGCATATGTCAATTATCCTATAGAAACTAATGTATTTGATATGCTACATAACACCACCCAAGCTCTTGGAGATCACCTAATGTGTTATTTAAACTCTGTGCTTAGGTGAATATTTCACTTAAAAGCACAGGTTTCGTTGGATAAAAATAAGAGCTTGAAACTTCATAGCCCTAAGGCCCTGTTTTTTGCTTGCTTCTTAAGCACAATACTTTTCCCCAGTTGATGGATAGAAAGTACAAAAGGGAGTCATAAGTGGGGTAGCACGTCCCTGGAAAAGAATGAGGTATCAAAGTTTGAAAATTGAGTTCCCGTTTTAAAGGTTGAGTTATTTAATTCTCAGTGATTCCCGGTACTGGTAAATGTTTTTACTTGGAATGTACATCCTTGAATAATACATTGTAAAAATGCCTAGAAAATGGGTTATGAACAAAGCCATTTTCTACCATTATACACTAATAAAACAAAGTAAAACAAATGTATTTATACACTCTATGCTTTATAAAACTACCATGATATCAGTTTTGCCTGTGGAATTTTTATGAGAACCTTTTCATGTTTTACTTACTCACACCAGACCACTTAATCATCCCATTTAGTCCCCAATCATTAGCAGGCTTACTGACTTAACTTGATTACAACATAAAATTTAAAATAACAATTTATTAAAAACAAATGATGAAGAAAATTCTTTGGAAGGTTTTCTCTTATGAATCTCTGTGCAAAATTTGGAAGACCTGATATACTCAGTTATTTGGCATAAAAGAGATTATACAATTCAAATTATGACTTCTCTCTTCCATTGTCACTCTTCTGTTTTATCCCAGTAGTAGACTTAATAAAATAGCCATCTTATTTAGCTACCTCCTCCACTTTAGCTTTAAATACAATTGTTTTGTCAAGTTTCATTGACTCGTTCTTTCTTCATCTTCACAATTCTCAAAGCTACCACCCAAGTCAAGGCCCTCCTTGTCTGATACCTGGATGAGGACAAAATATGTTGAGTATTTACTTCAACTTTTGCATCCTTTTGATACCACAATGCACCACAACACTTTCAGATGAATCTTCCTCATACATTGTTTTCCTCAGTTCATTCTTCTGCTTAATAAAGTGGCGGGGCGCGGTGGCTCACGCCTGTAATCCCAGCACTTTGGGAGGCTGAGGCGGATGGATCACAAGGTCAGGAGATCGAGACTATCCTGGCTAACATGGTGAAACCCCGTCTCTACTAAAAATACAAAAATTAGCCAGGCGTGGTGGCGGCGCCTGTGGTCCCAGCTCCTCGGGAGGCTGAGGCAGGAGAATGGCGGGAACCCGGGGGGCGGAGCTTGCAGTGAGCCAAGATGGCGCCGCTCACTCCAGCCTGGGCCACAGAGCGAGACTCCGCCTCAAAAAAAAAGAAAAAAAAGAATAAATAAAGCAACCTAGTGATAACATCATTTATCGAAATGCCTCTTATTCCAAGTCTTCCTTAATCTCTTTCCACCCAATCGTACAGTATAGTCTCTTCTAATCTGTTTTTAAGTAGCTAGGGATTTGAATGTATAATTCCTTAAGATCAGCATAAATCATATAACTTAAAGCAGGGATCTGGAAACTATGGCCTGTGGACGAAATCTGGCCTATCATTTGTTTTTATATGTCCTTATGGGCTAAAAAAAAAAAAAAGAAGTCAAAAGAATAATATTTTGTGATGTGTAAAAATTATTTAAAATTCAAATATATATATATATAAATCATGTACCATCAATGGATTTTTATATATAAATACATACATATATCTTTTTTCTTCCTTATTTAGTAATGTACATTAGCCATGTTACACTCTACTATAATGAGCTATTATAAACATGAATCTCTTTTTAGCAAAATTAGAAAAAGTATTTTCAGGCCGGGCGCAGTGGCTCATGCCTGTAATCCCAGCACTTTGGGATGCCAAGGTGGGCAGATTACCTAAAGTCGGGAATTAGAGACCAACCTGGCCAACATGGTGAAACCCTGTCTCTAGTAAAAATACAAAAACTAGCCTGGCGTGGTGGCAGGCACCTGTAATCCCAGCTGCGTGGGAGGCTAAGGCAGGAGAATTGCTTGAGCCTGGAAGGCAGGCTCACTTTAAGTGAGCCGAGATTGCACCACTGCACTCTAGCCTGGGCCATAGAGCACGACTGTGTGTGTGTGTGTGTCTCTCTGTCTCTGTCTCTCTCTCTCTCTCTCTCTATATATATATATAAAATGAATATATATAAAAAATGAATATGTATATATATAAAAGCAATATATATATTCATTGAAACCCACTAATATTTCAGATTTAGTGAAACATAACAGAAGAAATGGGAATGGGAAGAGGAAACATATACTTAGAACAAAAGATGAATTTACTGAGAGAGAAAGGTAAAAGAGAGCAAAAGGGAACAGTATGTAGAGACATAGATGGAGAAAAACTGAATCGGAATTGTTAAGGGTATATAGAAGCAGTATTCCCACATTTAGCTATCTCCTCCCCTGTGGCTTCTTCTCCTTATTAAAACAAAAACAAAAACATTACTTTTTGGCTCTTTTTTGTAAGATTTAATTATTCATCTCAGTTAACCCTCACAACAACCCTAATCAAGACAATAGTACTATTCTAAGTTATAGATGAGGAATAAAACTGAAAGATAGTGACCAAGAGATGGACCTGTAATCCTAACTTTGGTACGATGCTAACAACAGTTATTCTAACACCACCTTGGTTTTATTCTTCTTCAATATTATCCTTCTTACGAGTGTATATTTAGATCTTTAGAAAATCACACATTTCAAAAATTACTGTAGAATACTGTCATGTTGAAACTCAGCTTGCGTCTTACACTTAAAGGCCTCAAGATCTTGTAAAATGCAGGGGTTGATTTTCACTTAAGAGTCTCTTGTCAGGGAGAGTAATAGAGATTTTTGTTGACATCGGGAAATAAACTACAATGGTAGGTTTCAAGGCTATTGACTGGTGAATAAATATCATTCTAATAGTGAACATTTATTGGCCTCTTATTAGGTTTCAGTCATTCTTTCCTCACAATAATCCTGAAGGGTATATACAGTTATTATCCCTATTTGCATCATAGATCATTGCATCACAGAAAGGTTTAAAGTAACTTGCCAAAAGTTATAGAGGTAGTTGGGTGGGGGAGCTGGAATGTGAACCTCAATGATCCAACTCCAAAGCCATGCAATTAACCACTATGCTAGGCTGAGTACATTTTTTAAGAACCTAAATGTATGAGACTTATAAGCAGCTAAACATATTAGACTTAAATTTGTGGATTCCATTTTCAAAAGACAACGAATCCCCTTCTCTTGCAGAGGCAACAATTTGAACATATAAGACTATTGAAATGTATAAAATGCTATCTTTGAAGACAAAGCCGCAGAGCATCCCACCCAGCAAACACACATATGCACACATATACGTGTACAAAAGCATGCACAGATAATTACAACCACAGTGGTAAGATGTGCTCCTGTAGTCAGAAAAACACCACACTGCATTATGATGCTTATCAACACCTACCAGTAAATAGAAACTCTTCCTATGATAAACTGCATGTTTTGACTGTAGAGGAGTTGCTTTAAGTTCAAGAAGTGTCTTTTCTTCAGGCAACGCTCACAACCGGCTTTCCTCATCATAAGACCTTGGTACTGTTAACATAAAATGGTTGCTATCATTAGTGGCTGTGAATGGTGCATAATGAACACACAGCCTCGGGTAGCCACGATTCACGTAGTCCCCAAACACTGATGAGCACAGAGATTGAGCTATCTTTTCAACCTTATTACTGCTTTTAAGTCGATTTCCAGATATAAGAGGTTCCTGGAATGAAGAGGAGGAACCTCACTGCTGCTGGCACAACGTTTGGCAGTAAATTGCCTTGGGCGTTTTATCAACACAATGCACTGCATTTCCCAGGAACTAGGCTATTTTCAAAAACAAATTCTAAAATTATATTGTAATATTTAGACATTCTTTTCCTGGAGGTCAGTGTAATGACACCAGGTACATTATACCATGATGTAAGATGCTTAAAGACAAAGTTACGTGTTATCACTACGAGATAATTTTATAGGAATTTCTCATTTCTAAGAAACACTGTTTTCCCCCATTTAGGGATTCTGACACCAGAATACATCTTAGCATGAAATCACATGTAAATGTGTACATTTAATCAGGTGACACCCTCCCCCAAATGTTGATTTTAATTCAAAGGTACCTTTTGAAAGAAGGTCTCTTAAAATGGAAGAAGTGAAATAATCTAATACTGGTATGGCATAGACATAGTTTTTAAAAATTAAAAAATGCTTTTTCAGTGTTTCCCAGTCCTGTTAAGATATAACATGTTTGCCCAGATCACGTGGAATGCTCGCCACCTCCTCTTGACAAAGCATGAATAATGGCAGCAACCACACATCTTGTCTGTCTTGCTGCCAAAACCATCACCCTGTGATGTAGTGAGAATTAAAAGTTCAAAACCTTCAACTCAGTCGATTGGAAAGTTTTCATTTGAAGTAAATTCTATTGTGGCCCCATAACCTACATTTTAAAGCACATTAAACAAGGCTGTTTTAGCCTTGATGAGCTGACAACTGTAAAACATTCATAAGAACACAATTGCAGTCTTGATAAATGCTTCCACTGTGTAATCTATCGTAGCAATGATCTACGCATTACAACTACTTCTTAAAGTCCCAAAACATCACAAAATCACATTGTTTACATAAACACACACGCATATATAGATTACATATATATCTAAGGATGTAATAGTAGGCCTTACTCTTAGCTTTAGATTGATGCCCTTCACTTTTATTATCAGGGAATTTTTCCTTCCATACTGTTATAATTATTTAATACGAATAACTTCATTTTTCCATCCATCAAACAGCAGTACTCACCACGAATGCAAAGAACCCTAAAACAATCAATCTTGATAGTCAAGAAAATGTTAATCATCATATGCACTCTGGTACATTATCAACTTCTAATGTATTGTTTTCCTTTTTCTCAAATACTAAAAAAAAAAAAAAAAAAAAAAAATGTAAACTGGATTGCCTAAAAGATTTCTTATAACATAGCTACCAAAATGATTAAGTAAGGAAAAAAAGAAGCAACCCTGTGTTCTTTCAAGATTAAAGTTCCAACATTTGTAATGTCAAGTGTAGATTCAGTAATAAGTGAAGTGTTCTCCTTTTATCTTAATCTTCATTTAATACATTAAACATATACATATCAGGACATTAGGTTATAGAAAATGTTTCTAAAAGTACATTCCAAAGTATACCCCTATAGACCTCTAGATGGCAAGCTTTAGTAAATTTTTATGACTGGCCTGAATTCAGTTTCTTAGCAATTCTGTGTAATCCACCTATTGAAATGATTTTCAGTTTAATAAGCTACTCAGATACATATGTGCTTTTAAGGAACAAAGCATTAAAAAGTGAATTACATTTTTTTTCTAAAATTTAATCTTTTTCTTTGTGATTACCTAATTGTAAAAAGATGGTGTTCCAGTGACTTCTAGCAGTGTCTCTTTGGTGTGCTGGATGTTCTGGAAAAGTTTTACCTAATTAATGATTTCAACTGGCTTCTAAAATGAACTATTCCTTTATAATGATAAAGATTAGTTACAGCTTTTGTTATAGGAATTTTGCAGATCTCAAAGGATAATAATAAAAGTCCTTTGAGAAACATAAAGTAGAAGATAGGTGTGTGAGTCTGTCATTAGAATCTTCTCCACCTCAAATATGTCCTTTACAAAACAAATATCTCACATGGCCAATTTCCAAAGAGTACATGTTTTTATAAGATATCATACATGTCTGTTTAATTCTATAATCACTGCTATTCCTTTAATCAAGGTTAGTTATATTTATTTTCAATGCTAATTATATTCAAGGGTTATCATGGATGAACTGAAATAAAATTAGTAGGAGGTGATAATTAAAATAAGTGTGCAAGTGGCATCAAAACGGACAAGTTCACTTTGTGTATAATATTATTCGCAATAATGTTGAAGAATAAAATCCAGTTATAGCTGGGTACACACGTTAAAGTTGTACAATCTCCTAAAGTTAACACTGCTCTGGGAAATTCCTAGCAGACTGAATATTGCAGAACCCTCTATTCTAAAAGATGATTCCTCCCCCATATACATGATAACTACAGGGACAATATTTTATTGTGATATAATACTGGCTGCCGACTACAACTGGGTATCTGACCCAACTGGCATAAGCATTTGACAAAAGCTGGGACAAAGTTCTTTTCAAATTCCAACTTTTGTCACCAGGCTGGGTCCCCGACCCAATATGGATAAATAAGAGTGTTTTCTAAAGATTTATAAAACTGTGAAAAAGGAGAACAAGTATCTCTCCAGTGGCTGAGGCTTCTCTCCAGTGACTGAAGCTATAATATATATACATTTTATGAGTTAGTGGCAACCACATTTTCCTCCTGTGGGGGCTGGAGAAGTTGAGGAAACTGAATGAAAGACAAAGAGAAATATTAAAGCAGGTGGATGGAGTTTCTTGGGAATTTGGCTCCTGATTTCAGTTATTTCTGAGGCTGAGCCTTCTTATCTTCCAAATTGTGAGAGAGTCTAGCAGCCACTTATTAAGTTACCAATTTGCTTAAGCTTGGACAAGTTCTATTTTGAACAGTTGAAACCAATGGAATCTTAACTAATGCTCTTTGTTCTTTTTTAGCTGTGTTTTGAAGGAAAATCATTTTAGAGCTAAATTAAGTTGCTAGGTTTCTAATTCGTAGTTATACAAATACTGAGAGTGAATTCATCTTTTAAAAATATGACAGATGCAAGATATATACCTTCTTATAAAATCCAAGCACTTTAATTATTAATGGGTAATAAATAAAACAGTACCTTTAACTTAAGAGACTTCCATGCAAAAACAACAACATTGTGCCATAGAAATGTAAAGAGAACCCAAATGAAGAGAGATGAGATTTTCTTTTATTTATAATTATAAATATAAATCTGTTCTTTTGGAAAATATGTGCATTTTTCATCCAAGAAATACACAAAGATTGATCAAATAGTGCAGGTTAAACTACAATGAAATATAAAAGGGAAACTGGCTTGAGTTTGGCTCTCTAATTCATAAGCCCCAGATGCTCTTTCAAAACTCCTTATAACTCACATTCTTTTCAGGCCTTAGACTTCCTCTTTTTCAATGCAAAACTTTGAGTGTTGCTTTGCAAATGCTTCTTAGATGCTCACAAAATGTCTTTTAATTTTGGATGGTAACAACTGCCGATGGTTTTTACTAGGAGTTCCTAAAGCCCGGCAACATAGAGAAAACCTGCCTGAGAACAAAGTCAATTCACGAGACGTGAAACAGGTGAAGAGAGAGGCAGTGTCACGAGGATATCACTTGAGCACATGGATCCACTCATGCCCGAAGCCTGTCCTGCCGTTTGTCTTTACGTTTATGTGAGCTAATAATTTTCCATTTCCCCCAAACTAGCGTGTATACAATTTTATTAGGAACCAAAATAGGCTTGACAAAGACAGAGTCAAACCCTACTATCTGACTCATGCTTTTCAATGAATCTCATTCTTCATGGTTGCAAAAGGCAGAATTCACAAATAGAAGAAAAAAAATTGTCTTTAAATAATTAATATAGATGTATTAGTCCACTCTCACGCTGCTATAAAGAACTGCCTGAGACTGGGTAATTTATAAAGGAAAGAGGTTTAATTGACTCACAGTTCCACAGGGCTGGGAAGCCTCAGGAAACTTACAATCATGGCAGAAGGGGAAGCAAATACGTCCCTCTTCACACATGGCAAGAAGAAGTGCTGAGCAAAAGAGGGAAAAGCCCTGTATAAAACCATCAGATCTCGTGAGAACTCACTCACCGTCACAAAAACATCACCACAGGGTTAACCACCTGCATGATTCAATTATCTCCACCTGGTCCCTCCCTCAACACTTGGGGATTATGGGAACTACGATTCAAGATGAGATTTGGGGGAGGGACAGAGCCAAACCATATCATTAGACGTGTAGAGGAAACCTTAATATATTGATGTCTGGATGGAATCACACACATAGAAACAGCACACATTTCCACAGATCACATATAGAGATGATTGTGTTCAAAATGTTATTGGCATACAGTGATTGACAGAATAAAGCTTTCAGAAATCTTGAGGAACTTAAAGAAAAAGTAGATTAAAACTTAAAACATAAAATATCAAAAAGATTTATCTTTTGCAACATAAAATTAGAGTCCCACCTAACAAATCTTCAAGTGAAAAATACAGAGGAGTTTTAGATTACAGCAGAGATGTTCAGAATAATTAATGCAACTTAACTGAAGTATACATTAATAACATTTTGACTATTTTTCCTCGGTTTCCATGTTCTGTAATGTGCTAAACTCTAGGTACCAAAATATTCATAAATTTAATATTTGTGGAAAAGTATAATTGAAAGATTATATTAAGCATACTTAGGTAAAAACTGGCTAGAAAAAGAGACACTTCTGGAAAAAATTTAAAAAGAGACATGGGCGACTGGATTAAGAAAATGTGGCACATATACACCATGGAATACTATGCAGCCATAAAAAAGGATGAGTTTGTGTCCTTTGTAGGGACATGGATGCAGCTGGAAACCATCATTCTTAGCAAACTATCACAAGAACAGAAAACCAAACACCGCATGTTCTCACTCATAGGTGGGAACTGAACAATGAGATCACTTGGACTCGGGAAGGGGAACATCACACACCAGGGCCTAACATGGGGAGGGGGGAGGGGGGAGGGATTGCATTGGGAGTTATACCTGATGTAAATGACGAGTTGATGGGTGCAGCACACCAACATGGCACAAGTATACATATGTAACAAACCTGCAAGTTATGCACATGTACCCTAGAACTTAAAGTATAATAATAAAATAAAATAAAATAAAATAAAATAAAAATTAAAAAAAAATAAAAAAGAGACATGGGCCAGAGACCTGAACCAAACTTCTTGACCTGTCAACTGCAAGAGACACTGTCTTGGATAAATTGCCTCATATCTCTAAGTCTCAGCTTCCTCATCCCTAAAATTGGATTGATATAATAGATAGTTGTGTGCTGTCTCCCCAGCAGCCTTTCCTAGAAACTATCCACCAACCATATGAGATCTGCAACACTCCAACTCCACTTGGTTGCTGCAGGTAAAGAAACATGATCCTGGTCTGTCTATCAGGCCCATCACTGAAATTCATGAACCAGAGAGGGCAGAGGGTCGTCAATAGCCAAAGCTGGAAGACGAGAGCTAAGAAGCTGCTCTTGATGATAGTTACTATCAAACAAAGAAAGGAAGCCTGCAATAAGAAAGATGCTGATAGAGAGATACAGTTAAGAAATAGTGAGTCATGTTCTGATATCCAAGTCACTGTGAGCTCATCTGCAATACCTGTTGCTTGGTTTTCCAACCTTTCCTTGAAATCACTAGGCAGCACTCTTTCTTTCCTTCATCTTATAAGTTGGCATCTATCACTTTCTGCCAAGAAAACTCCTAATCTGATTAGCTTCTCTAATTTCATGTAAGTTTTTTTTTGAAATAAAAGATGAATGTAACAAGACTTTAACAACTTTGAAATACTACCCAAATATAAGACAGAGTTACAGTGGTTATTATCTATAACTAACTCCAAATGTTAGAGGGACTGTCACATTAAAAAAAAAATGATTTCTTAGTAGTAGTAGTTTCAAATGGCAACACCAGAGAAAATGGTTTGGTGAAATTTAAAGGAAAGAGGATTTCAGCTCTGTGTGAGAAAGGAAGTTTTAAAAACTGGAGTTTTCTCCTTTTTTAGTGTTCAATTTTAAGATTGTATGGCCCTACATCTCCAAGACTCTGTTCCAAAGACTGAATTCCTTCTAATTTACAAAAATATTTCTTTAGCTCTATTTTTCTTTGGACAAAAACCCACCCTTTCAAGTTCTGTATCACCTTTGTTTTAATATAGAAGGACACATAGCATACATTATTGATAGATGCACATACACGCATATTACTTACATTCATTTTAATTTAATCTAAATTTATTTATCTAATATACATATATAGTTCCTAAACCAGTGTTTCTCAAAATGGTAAAATCAATGATTCATTGCATTTTTTTCCCCCAGCAACTACATTTCCTTCTTTAGGCAAGAGCAAACAATTATGATTTGAGGGAATCATCCAACCCGAATCTTTGGCCATGTTTTACAGGTGAAGGTGAATCCTGGGCTGGAATTGTTCAAGTGTAGAGGACACAATCTCTATTAAGCCCATTTATGTACTGAATTTCCTGCTTGTAGAAATTGCTAAAGAGACAGACACAATACCCAAATTAGACCAATTAATGCAAATATCAGAAAGTTGCTCTGGACCAATTAAAGGGGCCATCAGGACCTTTGCTGGGAATTCTGGGACCAAGATTCATTTTCTCCCATTGTAAGCATTTGGCCTTGAGATCTACTGGCAGTTTTTATGTGACCATGGGGGAAACAATGACAGAGTAAGGGCTAATATCTTAGAAACGGAGTAAAGAAATGAACCCAACTGGGTCATTGGTGACCAGGTTGAGTCACTAGATTAAACCTAATATTAAACCTGACAAAGGTCACTTTTATATTTCCATTACGTGTTTAAGATAGTTTGAGTTTAGTTGTCTTTAACTTGTAACTGAAAGCATGCTAAATAATGCAAGTGAGGAGATTAGAGGACAAGATTGCTACACTCATTTGTTTGTTTTATTTTAGACATGGGATCTCACTATGTTGCCCAGGCTGGAGTGTAATCGTTATTCACAGGTGTGATGATAACACACTGTAGCCTTGAGCACCTGGCCTCAAGTGATCCTTCCACCTCAGCCTACCTAGTAGCTTGAAAAACAGGGAAGTGCCACTATGCTCAGCTTTCAAAGTGCCGCTACTATATTTTTTCAACTGCCACATATCTGTGCACTCAGACATTTTACTGTAGTGACAACATTCACAAAATCCACCATAGCAAGAGTTGAGATGGAAAATTTTAAAAAATAAATATTTAAAAGTTTGCATAAAATATTTACTGACCTGTCCATGAACTATGAATTGCCTGCTAAACTGACTGAAGAAAATTCTGAAAAGTCTGAAACTCTAGGTAAAATTATGTAATACATAAAATTTGGCTTCAAAGCCGTATTCATCCCCTATCACTCTCAATCAACATGCTCCCCTCCAAAAAAGACACATACAGAATATTTATCTTTGCCCGTCAGTAGCCAACACGTATTATGAATACTTTATGAATTCCAACATTTTTTTTCTCTGCAAGATCTTCATCTGGAAAAGCAATGGAGTGGGGAAGAATTTTTATGTTTTAATTCCCAGAGTTATCTACACTCTAAGAGTGGATGCCTATGTATACTGATAGGAGATACACTCCTGCAACAGAAGTTTATAAGGACAATTATAACGGAATATAGTACAAACTACTGTAGTAGATCTGAATCTCACAAACCACCAACTCAGGTATAAAATTTAAAAAAACAAAAATAACTTTCTTTTTCCATCACTTAATTTAATTTCTACCTTCATTCCTCATTCTGCCCCATGACAAAAAATCTGACTATATTTTTGCTTACTCTCTGCCTTCTACTATTATCTTCCAAGAGCAGGGGAGAGGAAGTTGTAGATGCCGAAACTAATTTTAAAAATAGTTCCAGGAGGCCAGGCGTGGTGGCTCATGCCTGTAATCCTAGCACTTTGGGAGGCTGAGGTGGGTGGATCACCAGAGGTCAGGAGTTTGGGACCAGCCTGGCCAACATAGTGAAACTCTGTCTTTACTGAAAATACAAAAATTACCTGGGTGCTAACTGAGTGCTAATTGAGAATTCTCTGTTAATCTTATTGCTACATCTAGCTGAAGCTTTATCTTAATCTAACATTCTATTTAAAGCCTCACTTTACCAAAATAATAGGGGAGTTTGGATAGACTTGGAAGGACAATGCTCAGGAAAGTGAGTAATGCGTGAAATCTCCAACATCAGTGATTAGAAGGCAGGAAACGTAAAATTCACCGTATGCTAATGGAATGATTCAGAAAAGGGGAGAGAAAGGAAGGAATGCTTTTCAAAGAGAATGTCTGAGAACCATAATTTGCATATAGTTTCCAGAAAACAGGTTTGATAAAGCAAGAACAGAAGATAATGAGCTGGGACATTTTCTCCTCTCCTGCAAGTCTGTGCAACCTCATCAAGATCAAACATAACCTGGCCTGGCTAGAAGTCAATTGGTAAAATAAATTATCAAAAATGTAATTAAGTAAGCAGAGAGGCTTGGGCAAGCTTCTTGGACTTTCTCATATCAAAGCTGTAAAAATGGAGCTTTTTGGGGTCATTCTATCAAAATCACTAAAAAAGCCTACATCTGGCTTGACTCTGAGCAAAGATCACTCCTCGGAATCAATTAGGGTAATTACAAACTAGTGGTGCACAAGGGCACATCTGTGGTTCATTGAGTAACACATCGTTAATCAACCTTTCTGAGTAATAAGTATGTAGAAAATCAAAATCCCTGGTGTCCATCTGTGCTTTGTCTTAAGCCCTGCTACTTAAAATCCGGTCTGGCTCTTTTTTGGATATGAAAGAGAAAATGTGTGAAGGAGGAGAATGGACAACACAAGATGATTTTTGTGGCAGGAGATGCCATTGGGGGGTCCACTTCCTATCACCACTAAACATTTTCTGTCTCAGAAGACTGTCTTTGTGCTCTAGTAAGAGAGCAAAACAAAATTAAAGTCAATCAAAAGCAGCTAATCTAGAAACTGTATTGGTCAGTAAGCTAAATATGAGTTTTGATCCAAAACCCTAGCTCTTAGAATTTTTTACAAGAATGCTAATTTATTATCACTCCCCTTCTGAAGATACATTCTGAAAACTAAGTTTAAAAAATAATCCTTAGACGTTAACTTAGGTGAGCACTCCCTTTTATTTCCAGGATCTTTCAAGAGGCACAGTCCATGGAGTTCTTGCTAACCTAAGAGAGCAGAAAATACAACTCGTGATGGAATCCAGCCATCTCCAAATGATATTTCAGAGTCATTCTCCAATCTGTCTGGTTTTCCTGAGCACAGGTTTGTTACAGAAATAATAGCCAAAAACTATTTCTACTGGCCATGGGGAAGGGAAGCTAAGAGCTAATTATGAGTTTGGGTTAAACCATCAAAGTGTATAGATTTTTACCCAGCAACACAATTTCTAACCTAAACTACTTGGGGAATGAGCTCCTGGTGTCTATGGAAAGACTACCTTCTAATTGTTATTTAAAGCACTGGACAAATAAGCCAGAACTATTTTAAAGAACCCAAACAGCTCACATTCTTCACCTGCTGGGTATGCTTCTAACAAATTGGCATTAGCACACACCTTCCTCTGAATGGAAGAGAACAAAGAGAAAGAACAAATGAGATATAAAACAGAAAACAAAAATGCCCTAGGGTTGTTCTGAACTCCAACGGCTCAGCCCAGGTGAATGGTGCTTCATCAGCACAGCGGGAAGTTACCAAACACACAGGTCCCATGCCCTAGAAAATGTCTCTGATGTGGCTCTCTAATCAAATTAAACAAGAATTTTAAAGAGAGGATGGAAGAAAAAAAGTGTCGTGATTTTGGGGAAGAATATTTCTTGCCCTGTCCGCTCTGGAATCAGTACTCTGGCACCACATAACTGTCTGGAGTTCTCTCCCAGCAAAACAAGACTGGAATTATTTACGATTTCATCGTGTCACATAACATGAGGCTACGATGCATAATAATCCACAAAAAGACGCCTCAGGTGACACAGATGGTAGCACCAATTGTTTAAGAAAAAAAATCCCGATCACATTAAAACTGCTCTGAAAAATGAAATCATCATGAGAAGAAAATAGAACTTTGATTGAATAATAATTCTAAGTAAATGTCAATTTTCCCCATATCCAGATTCATCTTTGCTGTTAAACATGGCTTCTGCATAAAATAAGGAGCTCGTTCCTTATTTCACATGAATAGAGATTAAGCACTGTATGACCTTTTAAGAATCAAGACTCCCTGCAAGGTGTAGAAGGGGTCATATTTTAGAAAATAGGAGTACACGTATGTGCAGCTTATCAACATGCCATCATACTCTTCATATATGCACTGTTTCTAAGTGTTCAGTCTCTCAGATATGTGGGAAACAGAAGCCAACAAGCTAATACAGGGACAAAAAGATGCTGACTTCAGCTTAAAGATATGTTCTCATTTTTTTCATGGCCTATATGCAAGTGTTAGCTTATATAAAAATAACAGATACATACAGCATTTAAACAACCTTTCCTGAAATGGTTGCGATCTCATGCTGAGAATGTCATTTGTATAACCTTAATACTTAAGATGTCTCTGCAATTCTTTAGTTTCATGCCCTTTATATTCAACAATACACAGATGACAGTGAGAATATCAAATACAGCTGTCATGTTTGATACACAACCCAGGGTCCTTCGAAACCCTGGGTTCAGATGGATATAACCCTGTGTTCACTGCTACAGGCTTCCTGGGCAGGTCTCATCTCTGGGTCTGGCCCTGCCCTTTGCAAACCCATCGTAGCCTCTCTGTTATTCTCTTTCTGTCTGTCTGCTTCTAGAGAGCTAAGCCAAAGATTTCTCTTTTGTGAGTTTTTTTAGGTTTTGTTGCCTGCCGTTCCCAGTCTGCCCCTCTCTCATACTATCCATAAGCGATTTCGGCATCTCGCTGCCTTCCCTCCCTCGTGCGTGACTTGCCTTGTGAAGCTCACTTACAGCTCTACATTCTCCATGCGAGTTGACAGGCTGAGCTGTAGGATTTCATTTTTAGTGAGCATTGTGGTACTTGATGTCCCTGCTGATGTAAATAGAGCCCTGAAGTTTCTGGGGGAAAAATGGAGCCTTGTGAGTAATGGTAGAAGGCTTAAAGGAGATTAATGAACTAGTCCCACCCAGGAATTCTTCCCCAAATGTACCCAGAGTGAAAAGTGGGCATCCATGACCTGTTCAATTGATTCATTTTTCACCATGTTGAAGGGCAGTCGTGGGAAAGGGAATAATGTTTAACAACCCCCATGGATTTCCAAGCTATTTTTGTATCCCCAAGCACAGCCAGGGCCTCTTCTCTCACCTATTGCCATCAATAATTATTTGTCAGAAAGCTTACAAGGCAGCAGAATGCCCCATGTTACAGACAGCTTTCATTTCTGCATCTCAAAATAATATCTTTAGTATTGTGAGTGGTCATCATGGTGTAAGGTGGGCCTGTGATTTCAGTCTTCTTCCACATGAAGACTCTCTCCTATATGTCTCTGGTGTGTACAGCTGGCTCCACACTCCCACTGAGTTATCATGTATGCAAAAGCAGTTCCTGAGAGCGTTAAAGATACCCATAACTTTTTTTAGCTGAAAGGGCTTTCCCCAGAGGCTAAATTTATAATCTAATAACATAATCATCATTTTTCATCTCCCTAATCAGACTTTCAGAAAAAGATGTTTCTGAAGCCAAATCTACAAGTTATGCAATACTTCTACACCATTAGTAAAGGAGAATGGCCCTAACACAGTCCTGAGTTGTCATCTACAAGGCCACGTCCTTAGGTACTAACTTTGACTCACAATGAATTATACTCACATCCATATCCATTTAGCAGCACCACAATTCTGGCTCGCTATAATTGGAAATATGTCAATGAAGAGTTCTGAGAGATCTGTACAGACTATTCATATGATTCTTTGCATTTCTCTCCTATCAGGAGGATAATGTTTTTACAGCAGACAAAAACAACAAATGACTCTGGAACAGTAATTCAGCAGTGCTCAGTTACTGACTGAAAGCAGCTCGTTCAGGGATTGTACCAGTGCTGAAGAGAGATGAGAACTCCAGACGACTGCTGCAGTCAGCATTTTGACTCTTCTTTACAGATGGTGATGATGGTCTTCCTACATCCCGAGGCACATCGCCAGTGCTTTATGGGAAGAATTCTTCCAGATGTCTGTGAAATTATTTTCTTATTTAGGAATTCTTGGCAAAGATGTGGTAAAGTCCAAGGGCTTCACTATTTTTTACTTTGCCTGCCTTGTCAAATTCCATCGAAGTTGAATATTATCCTTTGCAACTTCTTGAGTATTCTGTATCATAGAGAGCCTTGTGCATAGTGGTGGAAGACTTTTAGGAGATTGATAAATTATTACCACGAAAAAATTCCTTCTCCAAAGGTCGTCATGCTGAAGGGGTAGAATGCTTGCTCTTTCGGTAACTTGATTTACAAGACACTCCACAGTACCAATTAATGGCAGCCCAAAAGATGTAAGTGAACATATGTAAGAGGCAGAAATCATGAAAATGCAGTAGGTTTTAAGGTCAGTCTAAGGTTCCTTAACCCTTGAGGGTCTGTCAGGCCTGATCTGCCTGTAGGGAATTGCTCTCTGGATAACTTCGAGAGGAAGTGAACTTGGGTAAGGCGATTTCGGAGCGAGGGCATTTGCTTTGTCATGAATAGGCTTCACCTTCTCAGCTCCTAAGTTTCCATATTTTAGTAGAGGATATCATGTGTGTCTATCTCTGAAAATTTCTGTCATCATTACTTTTCTAGTTATCTAAATGTGCTTAACAATTTAGGATTCTGCCTAGTTCTCAGTTTAAAATAAACATATTATTGAACAAAAATGATAAAACATTAGTATTTTAACAATCCTTCATAGATATATAGAACCACACATTATGGTAAACATAAACATAGCATAACATTCACCAAGGGATAGAATAATGGGTAAGTTTATTAAACAAGATCCTATTTGCACATAAAAACAATAAGTAAAAATTCTTAAGCATTTATTCCATGCCAGGCACAGTTCAAAGTATTCTACGTGTATTTACACACTTAATACCCATAACAAAACTTATGAGGTATAGGCTATTTTCCACATTTATAGGTAAGAAAACTGTAGGATTTTGTAGGTTAGTATTTTGATCAACATCAAACTGTTAGTAAATGGAAAAGATGAGTTAAAAGTCAAGCAGTCTAGCTTTGGAGCATGCTACCTGAACTATTATTTTATACTGCCTATGGTCAAAGCAGTTGTACTGCTTTGCTTTTAACAGAGGTATTGCTGGACTAAGTTTACCAGTGACCATGGGTGTTACCAGCTATACCGCGGCAATAATGCTGCATAACAGACCACCCAAAACTTCAGTGGCATGTAAAAATTAGCATTGATTCTTAACATCACTGATTATCAAAGAACTACAAATCAAAACCACAATGAGATACCCTCTCGTGCCAATCAGAATGGCAATTATTAAAAAGTCAGGAAACAATAGATGCTGATGAGGCCGTGGAGAAATAGGAAGGTTTTTACACTGTTGGTGGGAGTGTAAACTAGTTCAACTATTGTGGAAGACAACACGGGAATTCCTCAAGGATCTAGAACCAAAAATACCATTGACCCAGCCATCCCATTACTGGGTATATACCAAAGGAATATAAGTCATGCTACTATAAAGACACATGCACAGGTATGTTTACTGCAGCACTGTTTACAATAGCAAAGCCATTGAACTAACCTAAATGCCCATCAATGATAGACTGGATCAAGAAAATATGGTACATATGCACCACGGAATCCCATGCAGCCATAAAAAGGAATGAGGTCATGTCCTTTGTAGGGACATAGATGAAGCTGGAAGCCATCATCCTCAGCAAACTAACAGAGGAACAGAAAACCAAACACCACATGTTCTCACTCATAAGTGGGAGTTGAATATTGAGAACACATGGACCCAGAGAGGGGAACATCACACACCAGGGCTTGTTAGGGGAGGGAATTTAGAGGATGGGTCAACAGGTAAAGGAAAAAAAAGAGCATTTATTCATCATGCATCAGTGGGACGTGGCTGATCTATACTAGGCTTGGCTGGCTTTGGCTGAGCTCATTCATCCTCTGCAGGGTGGTTGTGCTTCATATGCCTCACCACCATTCTTTGCTTGAATCTTGTTTGCCAAGGTTCCACTGGCCCAATGCAAGGCACATGGTAGAGGTCAAGAGTCAGAGTTGAAGCGCTCTATGAAAGGTATATGGCAATGAGTATGAGTACAGGGAGAAGTAAAGAATTGGGTCATTATTTGAATTGAGTTTAATTAGTTACAAGGAAAGTGAATTGGGTTGGAGCTAAATTTTATTCTACTCCATTCATTCATTTTTTTTTTCAGTAAACTCCCTTCAGTTTCATATATAAGCACCATCTTTACATCTTGGGCATACCAAGATAAAATTCAGGGTTGCTCCTTCAAAAAGGCTTGCAATCTTATGGGTAAGATAAACAAGTCAACAGTTACAACACACCATAGTATTGTAAATAGTGTTATGAGAGCAAAAAACAGAGTCCCAGAAAAGGTTGTATTTAAGCTGAGGAAAAGCGAAAGGTTTGGGATGACTCCCTCAAGACATTGTTTGTGCTGAATCCTGAAGTGTAGATGGTTTAGACTAGAGACTGAGAGTAGCAAATGTGCTTAAAGCATTCATTAGATGCACCAGGATGTCAAGAGATGAAGATATGAAAGTCAGACCATACAGGGATGTGTATATCACCCTAAACAGCCCAAAATATATCCTAAAGGCAATGGGAGGCTATGAAAGATTTTAAGCAAATTACCAAATTTTGTATAAAAAGTATACACAATGACTGACAATTTTCTGATGGATACTTAAATAAGAAGGTAAGTGATATTATACAAAGGAAAGCCTTCTTCAATATGTCTTCATTTTTATATCCCCAAAGACTCTTTCCTTTTTATGTCTCAGAGTAGCATCAACCCCTGAAGGACTGATCCACATTTAATAATCAATAACATGGGAGATACATACCAAAGGGTTGATTTACTTGTATGCACTGAAAAATATCACTTTCACGCAAATCACAAATATTTGAGTCAAAAAGGTTGGTATTGACTCTCAGTGGCCAAATTATGTAGTCATGCAGTGATCATAATAAAAGCCTGTTTTATTAATTTACTGTGAAATATTATAGTGACAAGAAACACAAAATAGAAGGGAGGCAAACTTGGGAATCTGATTTCATGATGAGCATGAAATCCAAATAATGACAAGTAGATAAATTAAATGTTTAATGTTAATAGGCAAGGATATCTGATGTTTTCATCTCATGATAGAGTTGATCTTTTCACTCAGATTAGAAAAACTTGAGACTTCCTGGCTCCAAATCCAAGATCTAGTCTTGCCAGTGGGACACAAATAACTTGACGTCCAATGACAAGTGTACCCTCTCCATTTCATGATCATTACCATTTCTTCAAATACATGGCCCCTTTTACTTTATTTCCATGGTTGACTGATGCCCCTTCTGTGTGGCACCCTTTATCTTTAAACATGTTAATACTTCTACCAGAAGCCATCTGGCCTGCCCTAAGTCTACTGATCTATAATCTAATATTGATTTTATCATTTATTTCCAAGAAAGACAATTATTTCCTCCATTGTAATATTCCTAGTGGGCTCCTTATTGTACTCCCTTAAAACTTAAAAACACAGACACTAGAAGGAGCTGTCTACAACGATTATATAAACACACATATGCAGTCAAGTGAAAAAAAAAAAGAAAACAGACATTTTTGGTTATTCAATGATGGTATTCCTCTTGTGAATTTTGACCTGCAATAAAAGCACATATTTTCTCTAAGTTTTTTAGACCAATATATCCAGGAAAACATGCCTTTAATACTTACGAAATTTTAACTTCAAGTCTTTCTAATTATATAGTAAAGGGCAACAGATCCCTCCAGTTAATCTTTGAAACAGAAAAATAAAGAATTTGTTTTTTCTCTGATTTCCCATTATTTTTTCTTGTGTTCTTTATTACCATAATCAAAATATTTGAGTGAAATAGAATTTTTATTTATCGATGACTGTCTTTTGTTAATGTTGAGAAACACTTCTGACACCTAAATAATACTTTGATTACAGGATTCCTGGTTTTTGGCAACAAATTAAGGAAAGGAAATAATTAGTCTCCAAATTACACACTGATATTGGGTGTATATGGCTTTAACTATGTTGAGGCAGCATAAGCAATTAAAATTAGGTATTGCATGCACCCAGGATATATGAGTTAGGCAGAAAGTCAGAAGAAGTTAACACCTGTGTAGAAATATTGCTACTTTGGTTTCATTTCTGTTTTTTGTTGTGTTTTACATCTGAGTTAAGGATTGAAAGATGCAAGATTACTATTTTTAACAGAATGCTTTTGTTTAAAAGTAGTAGAAACAACTCAAACAAGCTTAATTAACATAGATAATTTATTGCTTTAGTGATTGAGAATAATTTCACGTAGTGCTTTAACGACAGCTCAAAAGAAATTCCCAGGACGTGTCTTTATACTTTTTGCATTTCTCAACTTCTCTTCCTGGGTGTTTGCTTCACTCCTTGGAAGCTTCTCTCTCTTGATTCAAGATGAATGACGGTGGCTTCCCCAAAATCATACTTCTGCATTGCTATGAAGCAAAAGCAAAGAAGGACATTTCTACCACAGTCTCCAACTACATGCTCTGAGATTCACTCTGATCAAACCAGCTAAACAACAGGCCATCTGGGAACAAATATGGCTAGGGAGCCCACGTGCCATGACTGTTCCTAGCAAACATGTTCAGTTTCCTGTAGCACATGGTTGTCGTGGGAGCAGGAAGGAGATGTTCATTAAAATCAGAGTAGTGTACCAAGATAAAGGGAATAAATTTAGAGGTAAATAAATGACCTCACACACTGCTTTTAATATCAAATATATGTATTAAAAATATTTCTGCCCAGAGATAAATCCACACATTTGTGGTCAGTTGATTTTCAACAAAGGTGCCAAGAACAGACACAAAACATGGACAGTCTCTTCAATAAATGGTGTTGGGAAAACTGGATATCCACTTCCAGAAGAATAAAACTAGACCCTTATCTCACACCATATATGAAAATCAACTGAAAATGGATTAAAGACTTAAACACAAAACCTGAAACTATAAAACTGCTAGAAGAAAACATAGAGGAGAGTTCCATTGGCCTGGGCAATGATTTTTTTTTTTTAAATATGACTCCAAAGCACGGGCAACAAAAAGAAAAATAGATAAATGAGATTATGAAAAAAAAAATAGTTTCTGCACAGCAAAGGAAACAATCAGTAGAGTGAAAGACAACTTATGGAATGGGAGAAAGTAGTTGCAAACCATACATCTGATAAGGCATTGATACCCAAAATATATAAGAAACTCAAACAACTCAACAGAAAGAAAAAAAAAAAACTGATTTAAAAATGGGCAAAGGACCAAGAGAGCTATTTCTCAAGAGAAGAAATGTAATGGGCAGGAAATATATTTAAAAATTCTTGACATTACTTAACATCAGAGAAATGCAAATAAAAACCGCAATGAGATATCACTTCACAACTCTTTGAATGACTGTTATGAAAAAGACGAAAGATAGCAAGTGCTGTCAAGGATTGGAGAAAAGGTGACCCTTGTACACTGTTGATGGGAATGTAAATTTGTATGGTCATTATGGAAAACAGTAAGGAAGTCCCTCAAGAAATTAAAAATAGAGCTATACTATGATCCAGCAGATCCACTACTGGGTATATATCAAAAGAAATGAAATCAGCATGTTGAAGAGATACTTGCACTTCCATGTTTATTGCACCATTGTTTACAATAGCAAAGATAAGAAATCTACCTAAGCATCCATCAATGGATGAATGAATAAAGAAAATGTGATATATAAATATAACGGAATACTTTTCAATCTTAAAGAGAAGGAAATCTTGTCATTTTTCACAACATGGATGATCCTGGAGATTAAGTGAAATAAACCACACACACAGAAAAATGATTACTGAATTTTCTCACTTATATGTGAAATTTTAAAAAGTTAAACTCATAGAATGATGGTTACCAGGGGCTGGTGTGGGGGTGTAGGGGAAGATTTTGGAAGTACACCAAAGATTTCTGATTGAAGTGCAATGGAAGATTTTGATCGAAGTACAATGTTGGTTAGATAGGAAGAAAAAGTTCAAGAGATCCACTGTAAAACATAGTGACTATAGTTAATAACAACATATTGCATTTTGAAAATCATATTTTTCTCTTCTCACCATTAAAAAAAGATGCTTGTGATGTAATGCACACATTAATTACTAGACTGAGTCATTCAACAATGTATACATATTTCAAAACATCATGTTGTACACAATAAATGCATACAATTTGTATTTGTCAATTAACAAAATAAAATATTTTAAAATTCCTATTCACAGTTAATATGTTTAGGTAATATGAATAGGATACAAGCACCAAAAATAAAATTTTAGTAGAGTTTTCAATTTAAAAAATCCCATTAATCTAGTATAAAAGGATTAACTAGATTGAAATTATTAATATATGCTTTCACCCGCAACAGAATGCCAGAACCACTGCCTTTTGCCTTTAGGGTATCTCTGAAGTACCACTGCTAATCAAAAGCAGTTGAGACTGCCAAGTTCAGCTTCTCTTTCTAGAAAGCCACAAACTCACAAACTCACTCTCCAGTTTGCTGTCTTCTGTCATTGCCCTTCTCCATGACAGTAATATGGTGAATAGTAAGGAGCCAGAAAGAGCAGGAACATATTACCAACAAGGAAGAAACGGCTCACCCAGCTCCAGGGTGCTGAGCTTGCAACCCACTTGTGAGATTGGGTTATTTAGAAACTAGAAAGCAAATACCACACGCAAATTGAAACATATATTTCTGCATTGTAATGTTCTCTGCCTTTTTGGTGTTTTCTCCATGTTTTAACTTGTTTTATACTGGCTCTATTGAGAGATTTACATCTTACTTTTTTTCTAAAAAACTACTAATTATCCTTTCGTAGCAACTAAACCAAATATCTGAATCTCCTTCTCCAGGAATCTTCAAATCTGCTATATTTTTATTTGTTTCTGTTTTCTAGCATTTATTCTATTTCAAGTGGCATAGACACCTTACTGGCTTTTGCAAAAGTAAATATTTTATCCCCTTTCAAGATGAATTGCAATTTTCTACCAGCCTTGAGCGGTGAGAAAATTTAAAGATGTCCACCTTATAGCATCTAGATTATGAACTGAACCATCAAATTGTTCTGTGCATTTAATAAATTGTGCATTGCCAATAAATATTTCTCTAGTCAAGGTTGGTGTTATAGGAATTTAAGATACAGAAGCTCAGCAATAAAATGTATATATAACCAATGGCCTTGGAAAAGAATTGATTGAATGTGGGTTTAAAGTGAGGTTTAATACAGTCTTATGAGTGTTTTAATGAATTATTAGGTATTTTATTATAACAAAAATTTAACTTATATGCTAAATAGCCAAGGAAAGATATATTTGCTTCAGATTAATATTTCTATATAATGGAATTTAACTCACTTTCAAGAGCTCCTTTTTAAATCACTACCAGCTTGTACATAATAAAGGGGGAAAAACATATTGTGAGTTACAGTTAACTATTTGAACTGGTAAAATATTCTATTCCTTAATCACGACATAAAACTCCTGATCTATAAGTATTTGTTGCAATCATAGTTGACTTCAGAGGAGTTGTTGATATTAAAAATACTTAATTGTATATGTAAGGTGAATACTTGATATAAAGAAAAGGCAATAAATGTAAAAGAAGCTTCATAGTCCATTTTCATAATTAATATCCGAATACTTTAGTTTTTCCTCTATGTCCTTCCAACTAAAACTGCTCTCAGTATTTCTTTTTTTTTTTTTTTTTTTTTTTTTTTGAGACGGAGTCTCGCTCTGTCGCCCAGGCCGGAGTGAGCGGCGCGATCTTAGCTCACTGCAAGCTCCGCCCCCCGGGTTCCCGCCATTCTCCTGCCTCAGCCTCTCGGGTAGCTGGAACTACAGGCGCCACCACCTCGCCCCGCTAGTTTTTTGTATTTCTTAATAGAGACGGGGTTTCACCGTGTTAGCCAGGATGGTCTCGATCTCCTGACCTCGTGATCCGCCCGCCTCGGCCTCCCAAAGTGCTGGGATTACAGGCTTGAGCCACCGCGCCCGGCTGCTCTCAGTATTTCCAACTAAAAATAGAAGACACTGTGTCTTGCCTAAACTTTCTGACTTTTCCTACTGATGAGGCAGTGATGGGACCCTTATTTTTCTCCTGCAGGAATGACAGACTCATTTCCCAGTTGCTGAATTACTGCTGGCAACTTTCAACTGAGTCTGCCTCAAAATTTCTTGAAGCCAGGACTCTCAAACTTTGAAGTGTATTGGGTGAGCTTAAAGCTCAGATGGCTGTTCCCCCAGACTTCTGATTTAGGAAATCTGGGGTGGAGCCCGATATTTTGTCTTTCTAGCAAGCGCCAGGGTAATGCCGATGCTACTGTTCTGGGAAGCACACTTTGGGAACCAGGGTTTTAAGCTGAAGAAAGCTGCTCACCCAAGGTGACACTTCCCATCTGGAGCAGTTCAGATCCACTGTGGGTACATAAGCCAGGCCTCCTTGTCTCAAAAGGATAAAGCGAAAGGACTATCTCAGCTCCAGATCTCCCACTGAAACTGGCTGAGCCTTTTGTTATCATTGTTTGGCATTTCAACAATTCTCTCTGTCCAATCCTATTTCCATTCTCCCCCTTCTTTATAGGTGTTGATCCTGTGGGTGCAACGAGACCCAAATCAATGTGTTTAAAACATTTATCTAACATTTTAATGGCTGGTCAGCATTTGTAGAAAGCCATCCAAACTTGTGTCTATATTTTGCATTCTCCAATTCTAGGCGGATAAACTTCTCAGCTTCTACTGGCTGTGGAATGCATCTACAGAAACGTGTACAGATTCCTAATGTGCTGATCAAAATGAGTCCCACATGGGTGAAACCAGAGTCTCTGTCCAGGTAGATTTCTCTCCTGTTCTTCATACTAATATCTTTCCATTTTCTTCCTGCTTCCTATGCCACCATTTCTTGACATACTGTCAGAAGATGACCAGTTCATCTCTAGTTACCTAGTTACACAAAACAGATGCCAAAGTCATTACCCACCTCTTCTTTCCCCTTATTCTCCAAACCTAGCCCAATATCAATTTCTGTTGATTCTACCTAGAAAATCTCTCTCCAATATTTCTACACTCTTCTTTCTAACTGTCCATTTAAACCCTAGTGCAGACAAATAACATTAATCACTTAGATAACATTAAAGCCTTCCTAACTAGACCCAGGTTTTTTTGTTACCACTAATCTAATCTGTACCTTGGCAATGTCTCTAAAAAAATAATCTGATTTTGTTTCTTCCTTTTAATGCATTCCTTTTATCCTCTTCTGCCACAAAATGTGCCCACAGCCCACACCCACTCTACATATACACAAATTGATCTCTGGATAAAGTTCAAAATTCTCAATTTCAGGCCTGGCGAGGTGGCTCACGCCTGTAATCCCAGCACTTTGAGAGGCTGAGGCAGGTGGATCACTTGAGGTCAGGAGTTCCAGATCAGCCTGACCAATATGGTGAAACCCCCGTCTCTACTAAAAATACAAAATTAGCTGGGCGTGGTGGTGCATACCTGTAATCCCAGCTACGTGGGAGACTGAGGCAGGAGAATTGCTTGAACCTGGGAGGCAGAGGTTGTAGTGAGCCGAGACCGTGACATTGCACTCCAGCCTGGGAAACAAGAGCAAAACTCCATCTCCAAAAAAACAGAAAAAATCTCAACTTAGATTACAATCCTGCTCATGATCCACTCCCTCTTCTATCTCTTATCTCATCTTATATCCCCATATACAATACAATATACTCCCATTATGCTAAACAACTGGAAGTTTCTGAACCTTTGCAAAGCCGCTCATCCAGAAAAATGTCCCTGGGTTACCCAGGCTAAGACAACAAACAATGTTTATGGAAAGACATTTTAAAGTTTTCGTTTCCCATAATAAATTAGATCCTGAGAGGCTGGTCATAAAATCCCCAGTTGAGAAACACTGCCATAGATACAATCCTTAAATATAAAAGCAAAGGCAAAGAATTATAGCATTTGGGGGCTGGAATGGACTTTAAATAAAAGCAAGGCCAACTCCCTTGTTTTCCAAATACAGAAAATGTTTTCTCATAGAAGCTAAATGGACTTGTTTGGTGGATAGTAAAGGAGTCAGAACAAGATCAGAATGAGTATGGGTAAAGTTGAAGGAAATCTATAAAATATCAAAGAACTAAAAAAAAAAAAAAAAAAAAAAAAGGTGCCTATGGAGGTGTCACCACTAATTTTGAAACTCAATACAAATACACCCAAAGTGTATATGATGGAGAGGGAGACAAACTGGGAGCCCAGAATCCCACACTGATTTCCAAGGTTATCATTTCTTTCAGAAGGCATTGTTGCCACTGTTTCTTTATGGAGGGCAATAGAGACTGAGAATGAGAGGGTTTACATATATCTTCATCTCTTTGAGTGTGCCAGTTGTAACTCTAATAGCTCATGTCTCAGGAAGAAAAGTATTTAATATTATTAACTGGTATACACATGTGAAGCAAACATTCTCATCCACAACTAAATAACAAAAAATGTCACGAGCAACCTCTAATATTTTCTACTCTATTTTATTATATTCTAAACCATTAAGAAAATGACTGCCTATGATCTGCTTAATTGGTTTCTCAGTCCAATAGTGGGTTGTAAGCAACAGTTTGAAAAATAATGTGTTTGATTTCTCATTATTTGACCTCTGAATTTGTGGTCTTCTTTGTGTTCTTTTGTCCGTAACATCAACGATGTTTTTTAAATAGCACCAATATATTTTGCCTTCTTGGTAAATTGCATTGGTCAATTAAGATTAAGCCATATAGCAGGAAAATCGAATATAATGTTTCTTACTCAGCTGAGACTGCCATAACAAAATATCACAAAGGGGGTGGTTTAAACAACAGGTATTTTTTTTTTTTTTCACAGTTTCTGGAGGCTGGAGTCTGAGATCAGTGTGCTAACATAGTCTGGTTGTGTGAGCCCTCATCCTCGCTGGCAGCTGGCCTCCTTCTCACTGTGTCCTCCCGCGGCAAGGACAGAGCGAGAGAGAGAAAACCTCCTGGTGTCTCCTTATAAGGGCGCTGAGTTCCTCCTGAGCACCCCACTTTCGTGACTGTAACTAAACTTACTCATCTTCTCAAAGCCTCATTTCCAAATACCATTAAACTGGGGGTTAAGGCTTCAACATACGAATTTTAGGGGGAACACAATAGTCCATGGCATAATGTAAACCAACATACTTCCATACGGAAAGGGCCTTCCAGTCCCGGAGGCAAAAAGGAGCTGGGGAAAGTGGAAGTGAAAGGTAGCAAGTAGTGTTTCATCCTCGGAATCAAAATTCGAGGAGAGGTTGTTAGAAATACCTTTATAAATGGAGGAGAGTTTATTCCTTATTTTCATGTTAAAGTTTATAAAATTTCAAAAACCCTTGGAGAAGCAGCTTGACAACATAAAGTAGCTGCCACAAAGCATTAATGATGACATGATGTGATTAGGCAGAGAACAGATCCTGACATGGTGACCTCTCACGCTCCACAGCCAGGGAAAACGTGAAAGAAATTCAAAAGTTTTTACATGACACTCAGTGGGTGTTTGGTAGATAGCTGAAAGTCAGACACTTTGATATCCCAGTGTCACGAATCCTGGCAATAACTGAAGTGTGTGTCCTGGGTAATAGAAGGAAATTTTCTTGCACAGACAAAGGATATTGATACACTACACAGAAGATGTAACAAGGACAGAAGCCAAGGCCTGAAAGTAAGCAAGATTGATGACATCTCAACTGGAGGTACCCAGAGGCCAGTAGATAAGAACAACGTAACATTATATATGTTCTCATGGTACTCAAACATCACCCAGAGACAGAAGTAGGAGAAGAGGATGGAGAGTGATATGATTTGGATATTTGTTCCCTCTAAATTCCATGTTGAAATGTGATTCCCAAATGTTTCAGGTGGGGCCTAGTAGGAGGTATTGGATCATGAGGGTGAATCCCTCATGAATGGCTTGGCACCGTCCACTTGGTGCTGAGTGAGTTCTTGCTATATTAGACCCCAGGAGAGCTGCTTGTTGAAAAGAGCTTGGCTCCTCCTCCTTTTCTCTCTTGCTCCTTCTTGTCATGCGATTGGCTGGCTCGCCTTCACCTTGCACCTTGATTATAAGCTTCCTAAGGCCTTCCCCAAGAGCAGATGGTGGCACCATGCTTCCTGTACAGCCTGCAGAACCATGACACAAATAAATTTCTTTCCTTTATAAATTAGCCAGTCTCAGGTATAGCAGAGACAAAGTCTCAAGTCTAGGTATTTAGCACAAAGATATTGAGAAAGGCAGAAAGAAATTGTTATGAAACTACAACAGCTGCAATATATTTAATTATCAAGTTTGTAACTTAAAATGTGACACTGTTATACTTCAGTTTCTTTTTCTTTTTCTTTTTTTTTGTGAGATGGAGTCTCGCTTTGTCACTAAGGCGGAGTGCAGTGGCGTGAACTCAGCTCACTGCAAGCTCCGCCTCCCGGGTTCACGCCATTCTCCTGCCTCAGCCTCCCGAGTAGCTGGAACTACAGGTGCCCACCACCACACCCGGCTAGTATTTTGTATTTTTTAGTAGACAGGGTTTCACCATGTTAGCCGGGTTGGCCTCGATCTCCTGACCTTGTGATATGCCCACCTTGGCCTCCCAACGTGCTGGGACTACAGGCATGAGCCACCAAGCCCGGCCCTGTTTTCCTTATATACTCCCTCTCCATTAAAATATTTTGACCTGTCATTATAATTTAAGAAATGTATAGGGTGATTTCTAAAAATATAACATGGGTTTTCATGAGACGCTTGGGTCAAAAACCATGTGATTTTTGTGCTAATATATTTAAAACCAAGTAATTAACTCTTCCCCTTTCTCTAAAGCTGATAATGGACTAATCTATATGCCACATGTCGATATCATACTTGTTGCACAAAGTTTCACATAGTTATTTATGTATTTGAGGCAGGGTCCAGCTTTGTCACCCAGGCTGGAGGAGTGGCACAATCTTGGCTCACAGCAACCTCTGCCCTCCTGGGCTCATGTGATCCTTCTACCTCAGCCTCCCAAGTCGCTTGGATCACAGGCATGCACCACCATGCCTGGCCTTATTTATTTATTTATTTATTTATTTATTTATTTATTTATAGTAGTGACGGGGGTCTTACCATGTTGCCTAGACTGGTCTTGAACTCCTGAGCTCAAATGATCCACCCACCTCAGCCTCCCAAAGTGCAGGGATGATAGACGTGAGCCACCACACCCAGCCACAGTTCTCATTTATAAAACGAATATTCTTCGTACTATTTTACATAAATATTACTCTTTTCTTGGAGTCCTCCAAAATATATGAAAAGAAACATGTATAGCAAAGGTTAAATCTGAGATAAATAGTCATTTCTGGATAAATCTGTAACTAAGAATAGGATAACCTTCATTTGGCCACAGAGAATTGTAATACCATAATACTATAATTGTCACGCTATGCTTAGCTATTTTTAAGTGATTGTTGACTTTTACTGTGTGCCTACCTACCATATACTCATCACTGAGCTACGTAGGCTCTGAGAATACAGACTAAACCGGGCAAATTTTTGCCCTATCAAAGCTGGTTGCCTAATTCATGAAAGAAAATTAAACATTTACAAACAGCAATGCCCACTGTGGCATGTTCTGTATGTTACAGGAGCAGCGGGGAGGGTCTTTTTGGTTGTGCAAGGGGTCTGCATAGGGGAAATTGTGAGGGATAAAAGACAGTTTCCCAGGTGGCCTTGGATTGTCCCTGTTCTCCCTCCTTTCTCACTTACAGTTCTCAGGAATATCTGTAGAATGTGCTGCGAATGTAATATCATGAGACAGACGGGGACTGGCAAGCCCTGGTTCCGCTCCAGTCTCCCCCACTAGAAACAGGATGTCCTTCAGGCTTTACAGCTCCATGAGCCCCGTGGCCCAGGACGTGAAACCCAGGGTGGGCTGCTTTCCTGGGCCCCTCAGCTGCGGTCCAAGTGGGGCACGTGCAGGTCACACTCCATCTGTACTGGACAGCTTTCTTGAACCTTGTGGGAGCGCTTTTGAGTCTTAGGTTTCTGTCGTCTTTGCTGCCTATCTGTAATAATAGACCCACTTCACGGAACTTGCATGGGACTGTTTTGTCTCACCAGACTCTGGCCACTTGGTAACCAGTGCACAGTGAATACGCTTCACAGTAATAACTGGGCTCAATCTTAACCTATACATAGGAATTTTGTGTGTTTTTAAAATATTCCTTTCTTACACTGAAGAGGCCTGACTGAATCTGCTAGAAATATTAGAATGGAGCAAATTGGTGCCACAAAAATATCTGAGATTTAATTTTGAGGTTTTACCTCATGATTTCATATGTTGGGCACTAAAATAAGTCATTTAAACATAACTTTTAAAAGCCAGGCAGTGGTTGCTTATTTTGAGGAAATTGCAATATATACCTATAAATATTATCAGAATTGCTACTGTTGGCTTGGAAGAAAATATCCACAATGATCACATACCAATTCAAATCTTTTTTTACTTCAAAATATTTGGACAGGTCTGAAATGAGGTAACTCGGAAAATCCCTTGATCATTCAAAAATTGGCTCGTGATGTTGAGGGGATGAGATTACAGATGCATGAAACCCTGACCTAGATTAGACCAATCAGATTCACTCTCTCAAGAATTTTAAGTTCCAACAGATTCCAAGTGCTGAACTCTAAAGAACCTGTAAAATAGGACTGGACCAACCATGGTTACCAGTCAGCTTGGTTGTAAGGCAAGCAGTGAAAGCTCACCTCCAGAAGAGTCAAGTGCTGAGGAAATTAGGATTAAAAGTCAGGTGGAACCAAGAGAGGCGGGGAGAGATTGGGATAATTGGGTTGTGTTGGTTTCTGGGTTGCCTTGATTGCCTTGTTTGGGTGCTCTCAATTTCAGTCCCTTACAGGACCTGGCTGCACTTCTTGTCCTTGGATTTTATGGGATCCACCAAGATTGCTCCAGGTCCAGGCACTGACTAGATAATTATGAATGACTTTTGTTACATCCAAGCAAACGATTAACGTTTGTACTAAAAAAAAAAAAAAAAAATGAGAAGGCAGCCTAAGACCAAGCAAGGAAAGGCAAAACGTTGTGTAGCACAATATATACATCTTATCACAGTGCTTGTTTACTTCTGGACTCCATTGAATGAAAAACAATAGAATATAAATCAATTCATATGCTGCCTTCATATTCCCCTGGGGTACACAGTAGCACTAAAATCATACGTAATTTAGCTGAGTGAGATGGCTCCATAGTTTCATCCATGATATTCAGTTGAGAGAAAAAGTTATTCATTTTATCATTTCAATGTTTACTCTTTTCTGAAATAGATTAATTTAAATTGCTCAGGGTGATCTTGGAATATCATTTGACATGATGATTTTTTTCCAGTCTGCAAGAAAGTTTAAAACAACAGTAGTTGCTAGCCATTTATTTCCAAATGCCCAAATGTATTGGAAGTCAGATTGAATTTTTTGATAATTATCCAGATGTTGAACATATGTAGAGTAAACGTTAAAAATAGAATAAGCGACTGCCACTCAATAAGTCATAGGTTAGGGCAGCATTTGGAATAGAAAAATCTTTGAAGAGCCAAAGGTGTCCTTAATGACATCAATGACATTTTTCCATTGAATGGCTTCCCTCACCATCTTATTCTATTATGCAGTAACTTTATAGAGACTCTCCTTGCCAGTGGCCCCCTCTAAATTCCTTTTCTTATTAACTTTTCAGAAATTCTTTCACACAAAAGGGATTGACAGTTGCTCACTGTACGCTCTCCCAGGAGAACTGTCATTTTAAGCCTTTAATTAAACAGAGCAATCTTTTACTTTAGGATTTTACAAAACGTAGTCAATAGAAAAGGGAACGTTCGAGGAACAAAGAAGTTTCCTTGAATCTCTTACATCATACCAGGTAGGTGACTGTTCTATCCATTCTCCCTAGCAAATCAGGCCTTGCTTGGCAAAAGAAGTATTAAATAGAGATAATTCCAATACTTATTCAGTCTTATCTTCATAATCATTATCATTGCTATTCTCCTTCATGAATCATCTTTTTTTCTTTGAAATCTTACATATTTTCCCCCAACCAGAAGAAAACAGAAAAGTAAAATGAACTCAAAGAAGCATTAAACATATTCTATCAAAGAGATATGTTAGCAGCAGCAACTTTTATGAACACATGTAAAATAAAATAATTATACAAACAAGAATGTACATACACTTATTCAAACATTCTCTGCAAGTTTTGATGAAATTTGAAATAGACAAGTGCTTAAGGCATTGGCAGAATGCTAAAGTGGTGAATAGATCGCCTCCGCCACATCAAGATAGACTGCCTATCTATGGGATCTCATTGAGGGTAGCACCACAGATGGACTCTAGTCCATGATTAAGTTAGGAGAGGACCTGGAGCTCCCTAAACTAAGGCAGTAGAAATGGTAGGTCATGCCATTAGTTAATACACCAAATAGCTGCAGCCATAAGAGTCAGACTCCTGACCATGACAGGGAGAGGATCAATACTTCTTAATCATGCATCTTAAAAATCACACAGCATTAAGAGCTGAGATCTCTCTCCCAAGTCAGATACCTGTCCTAGCCAAGGTGCAATGGACAACACCAAACCCCACATCTGCTGCTTCTATTACTTTGTGAATCTTCTCTGAAGAATTCTTCCTACCATAAGATGAGCATGTATGAGGTCTGGCAATTTGCCTTTGTTTTTACAAAAATATAAAAATATAACATGCAATGAAATAATTTAATAGATGTATACCTATATTGATATATCAAATACTTACTATTCATTAATCTTTCAACAAATAATTTTTGAGACTAAGTCTGTGCTAGGAACTGTATGTACAACATAAACACAGCATTGGGATATAAGATAAAGGTCAAGACTGGGCTTTGAAATTAGGATTACCGAGTTAGAATTCCAGTGTTGCTTGTGATTAGTAGTGTGAGGTGAGCAAGTTCTACTCTCTGACTCACATTTTTTGTTCCATAAAATAATAGTTACATTTGCGAGGTTGTCATGGGGATTAATGAAAACGTATGAATAGTACTTAATATAAAAATGACAACTATAAAATTCCACTTTGGTCAATATATTATCACACTTTTCTTTGAAAAAGAATCCTGATAATGAGGACACATAAATGAATTCTTAATTTCAAAAATGCAAATGATTAAGCAATAAGTTAGAAGAATATTAGAACCAGATTTTAAAAAAACAAACTTCTTAGTAAAACACGGGGGTGTCCCTTATTAAAATAGTCTGTGTAAGCATGGATGCATAAAACTTACACACTATCTGTAAATATCTTTGTCCAAAATTCACACTGATAATCATTAATTATTAGGCCATTTATCAGTGGGAAAAAATATCAGTTCTCAGTGACTAAAAACAAAACAGAGGGAAAAAAAAGGCTTCTCAAGAAATCTCCTCCCATCCAATTTCATAGAACACATCTAAATAAGTCAGCTGTGTAGGTGGGTTGCTAGGGAATGCTGTAGTTTAAAGTACTTATATGATAGCTTTGAAAACATGAGTCCATGTGGAAATTAAATTGTAAGAATTAAGTGGTCATGTCCAGTCACAAGCATCCATTTTGAAGACATTACATAATGTCACAGACTGTACGGAATATCCCACTGGTAAGCTGTAATAACCAGGTGACTTCTGTGTGATAGAGACACCCATGATAAGGCTGAGAGGATGTTATTAATAGAATAGCCTTTACCGTATCTTGCTGTAGATGCTGTTTAAAGTTCCTTTAATTTAAGCAAATAAGCCAAAAGCTTCTAGTTCAGAGCTCTGAACACAAGGATTACACCAGGGATGTTATGTAATAAGTTAACTAAACTGGTTTGTTCCTGAGGATTTTATTCCTTTTCCTATATATTCCTAAGGAATTTACTTCTCTCCCCATACCCCACCCTCAGTAATGGAATAGAAAAAAGTGGCTTTGAAGTATATGCAAGGGAAAGCATAAGAAAAAAATGCATTTTTAAGAAAAAAAATGAATTACGCTGGTTTCCTATTTTATGAGTTGAACTTACTCCAGAAACAAGACAAATACTTTCCTAGTATGCTCTTTGGGGAAGAAATTTAAAAATTTGAATAAATAGAATACATCATCCTCAACTAAGTACTAAATGTAGAATAAATGAATGAAGGAATGAATGTTTCCCAAGTATTAGATGCTTTAAATACATGATTCTATTTCATATCCATCATAATTCCATTTTAAAGAGAATGAAGCTGATACGCAATGACTCTGACTCCAGAAGGCAGAGGTGAGATGCCAGAATTCTAAACAGAGCCATATCCTCTAATCAATCATCTTTTCAATGGCTGCAGGTTGAAATTAAGGACAATTGAGGAGATACATAAAACACATTAATGCAATCTAATCATGAAGAAGATTACTAAAACATATTGCCTGTTACTGAGACAGAGTAAAGAAAAATGATCCAATAAGCAGCTTCTAACTTGACTGGTGGAAAACAGAACAGGATGGAAATAATTGAACTTCTATATGAACCTGCATAAGCTGTACTTGTAAAGGTATTAGGTATTACTTTTAAAAACAATGAGTTTCACCTTGAGGCATTGTCATCTATTCTGCTTCCCTCCTTAGCTGAAGATAGTTAAATAAGTTACTTTTTCCTATATTAAAATAAATTTTGTAAAAAGGAAAAATTTTTAAATTAAAATCTATAATAATGAATGAATTGTACTGTGCTTCTGTAGTTTTACCATCACTTCCAGTGTATACAACTAAATTGCCTGAAGATGGGAAAGATTCACTCCAGAGAGGCGTTCAGTATTGGCTAAAGAAACATACCACGTTTTCATGTTTCTTTGACCGTTGTTGATTTCATCACTTGTTTCGAAAATTTGTTTCAAAGCCCTTGGAAATCCCGACTTCTCAGTTTCTTTCTTGAATTCGATGGGACTGCAGAATAATTTAAGCTTTTCATCTGAGTTAGAATCTGTATTTCTGTAGTTCATCAACCTCATCTGTCACGTATATGTCACTGAAATGAGAAAAACCTTAGAAGGCAGAAAAAATTAAAAACAAATTAATGTGGGAAGATGATATAAATCAAGTGGTGAAGCCAAGAGTGAATTATCAAAAGATCTTTCATCAGAAGTGAATACATTTTCCTTTCTCTCAAGAGGAACCCATTATGTGTTTTTGTTTGCACTATTGTACTTCAAGTGGCATATTAAAGGAATAGATATATTAGGATTTAGAATGTGTTTTACTCTGATAGGAAAGAATAGTGGTCCTTTAAATTTCATTTGAAAAGACTTAAACCTTGAAAGTCGACATAGGCCCTGGCTAGTAATGAATGCTATGAAAAACAAATACTGTTTATAACTTAAAATACATGACTGAATCATCCCCCATAAGAAAAGAAAATATCACAACAAGACCAGCTTAGAATTAACATTATTTAGTCTATCTAAAATCCTTATAGTTTATTCAGTCAAATATGACAGTTTGACATTTTTTAGCAAACGCATACTCTGTTTACTGAGAGGGAAAAGAAACAATTAAAACAAGGATTGCTTACATGTTCTAAGCTTGTTTTCCCTCCGAGTTAAACTAACTGGCTTTACCAATGGGTTTTGAAAGACACATCTATATCAAACAGAAATCTCAATAAGGGGTTTGGAATTGCCAGGCAATGAGGGAAGATAAAGATAGATAGAAATTCAACTATAAAGAAAAATTTGTTTTTTAGTAGCTCGCCAATCACTACATCTGTTTTTTTTTTAATCAGAGAAACATAAATTGCAATATTGTAAGTTTTTTTGGAAGAGAGAGAGAGAGACAGAGAGACAGAGAGAGAGAGAGTGTGTGTGTGTATGTGAGAGAGAGAGAGACAGAGAGACGAGAGAGAGAGAAGAGAGGATGAGAGAGACGGACTTGTTAGGAAAGCAATGTCTGGGCATTTACCTTGGCCTAAGATGCTAATCAGTGGTGTGATTTGGGGAAGGGAACTGTTGTAATAGTGATAACGTTCTGATCCTGAGATCTGCAAATGTCTGTGACAACAGGCAGAAAGGGATTTTTTCTTTTATAGACAGGAATAAGTCAGGCTAGTAACAACCAGGCTTGGAAAAATGGGACAAGGGGGACCTGGTGAGATCAGAGGGGTCAGCCTCTTCGTGGCGGGGGTGGGTCCTAAATGAGCAGTTGTATGCTGGCTCAGGCAGAAGGTGCTTCAAACCAGGTTCGAGGAAGAGGGAAGGAGAGAAATGTCACACATTTGGGTAGGGAGAATTTTGTTCTGATTAACCAGTTGTAACAAGTAGTTCAGCTGATGATTTATGAGTGTCTGGCCTAGTCATAGGTAAACAAGGGGGCATCCATGAGTTGTATCTAAGATAAGTGGGGGAAGTGGGGTTCTTTGCGGTGGACTATTTTCTGGAACACAAAGGATGGGGGGATTTCTTTAATGTTCACTCCTTTCCAGGACTGAGTTAGGGTGAAATTCAACATTGTCAGTCTTGATGTCACTCCCAGCTCTGAGCCTTTTTTTTCTTGCTCTTACCCTAAACAAGAAAGGTTCTTTCTTTTCCTCTCTTGTCACAAAGATCCTGGAAGAACCAGGTCACTGCATTGAAGTATTAGGGCAAGGGTTGGGGAGGAAGAATCACATGGGAAAGTCTTTAAAGAGGAAAGAAACCACCTGGGACAACATCATCTGAGCTGAGAATGGTCTCTTAGGAATAGCTAAAATCAGATCGTAAAGTCTCCTCAGCTAATTGGAAGGTCACGGCTGGATTCTGCGGTTCGTTTCCAAAGCTCTGAGCGTAAGCAGGGCACCCTCTGGATGGGCTGGAACAGGAGAAAGTAGCATACAAGGTGGTGAGTGTACGTCTGAAGCTCTTCCAGACAGATGTTGGCAACTGTGTCTGGCCTGAACAAGAACATAAAGGGTATATCTTACAGCAGATCTCATCAGAGTGAGAAAGTGACAGTATACACCAGTGATTCCATCGTGCCCCATAGGGTCAGGGTGAGGACAACGTGAAATTAAGTGGGTAGTGATTTTTTCCCTCCTGGGAAATGGTGTAGAAATCTGAACTGCATGAAGTTCATATATTTTTGGACTCTGTCTCATTTTCTTAAATCAAAAATGCTACTTATCACCTTCGTGACTTGTAAGTTTCTCCTGTGAAATCACAGGACAATAATAACTTGAGAAAAAAAGTTCTTCCCAACAGGGCACCATGGATTGTTACTGTTATACATGCTACTACCATCAAAAGCAGTGAAGATACATCATACATTCTATAATTAATTCCGTAACAGTGAAAAAAATTTAGTTCTGCTCATCACTGACAAAATGCCAATAACTCTCATTTAAATTTACTGTTTAGGAGCAGTCAAATCTTTTATCACTATTGTGATAAATTAGAAGTGGGAATGAAGCCTGTGTTTTCTGTAATTAAGTAGTAATAATGCCATTTCTGACATACTTTGTCTCTGTCATCAAAGTAATATGATTTGCTTCTTAATTACATTTCTGGTGAAAGTGAAATAACAAAGAACACCACCAGTGAATTCATCTCCTTATAATACATGTTACAGTGAGACTTGGTTAATGCTAAAGAGGTAGCAAGGAAAGAGGCTTGGCAAACCAGATTAGATTTTCTCTTCCTCTTACTTGTCCTAGTATACAGGATGTTATTATTCTGCATTCCATAAATTACATGTAATTGCATTTTAGTGTCATCTCCATTTCTCATAATGTTGAAATGTTCATTGTAGCTTACCAGGAAGCCTTAAATGTGGGTGCATGGGAAGTGGGATGAACAAAATGATGCCAATCTTGATTTCTATATGCTATTATCAAAGCTCCATTTAACCACTCTTCTAGAGGTGGGGCAGTCACACCTGAATTACACCATCGACTAATGGAGACCACCTAGAGAGACTCCAAAAGACTTATGGGCAGTAATTTTTAGAGCTATTCCATTATGCTTTAGGCAGCAATATTCACAAGACCCATCTTAGCATTTGGTGAATGATTCTGAATCTGAAGCTTTATTTTCCCCCTTCTCACCTAATCATAGCAGGTAAGTTCTGTCACCCCCCAGGTCTGCTCTAAAAGCTGGCGCATCTTTGTACTGCTTACAGCTTTGTCTCAAGCAACAAGTCCCAGCAACTAGAAAAAGATCCTTTTCCTCCTCCACATTCCCAATTTGGAAGAGCCAGCTGAGAGCAATATGGTGGAGTAGGCTGACCTCAGCTGACACTCCGCAAACATTTGCTTAGCACTGTGCTAGATGTGAATAGAAATAAAGATAAATAAAAATAGGGCCCAAGCCCTTCAGAAGCTGGCAAAGTATTAATTCACTTGGGAAGATTCTGATAAGTTTATTCACACTAAACTGTTATTAGCTGACAAGTGTTAGTTCCGTCAGGTGTTATTACAACAGGTTCCTTAGCAACCCAGTTTCTCCTTGTGTGGTTGGTAGGAAGCAGGGGGAGAAGCTGAGGTACTAGGGTATTGCTGTGTGGGAACAGCTTTAGAAGAAATCTGTCAGAGAATTATAAAGTTGCCCAACTGAAGCTCCAGAGAATCACCTGCCAACCTATTTCATCCTGGGGCTTTTACAGAATGGGCTCCCAGGAATGTCCCTTAACAGATTTGCTGCCAACCAAGAAAGCAAGTGTGCAGAGCTGACCTTGGAGCCAGGAGCTTCAGGAAGCTCATTTTCTCATTAAGAATTGTCTTCCCTTTAAAAGCACCATAATGTAGCTTGAAAAACTGCCTTCCTTTAAGAGCTTGTTTCATAGCCTGATATTTTGTGGAGTAATGGCTACAGAATTTAGGTTCAATTCACAGTGATCCTAAAGGGCATCACTGTATCAAATGTTTAGAATGTTAGGAATTTTAGGCTAGAAATCAAGTGGCCTGAGTGAATTTCACATTTCAATGAGTGTATAAATGAGATGTGCCCTGAAGAAAGATTTGGGGTCGGTGGGTGGACAAATCTTAGCCTTTTTACAGGAAATGTCTGTATCTATTTCTATCTATCTATCGATAGATATTTGTACATATAGCATATGTGTGTATACATACATAATTTCTTATATTTAATTTGTGATTATATAACAATGAACAATTGAAAATCAGGGACCAGCCTACTTACACAAAAAAATTATATATTACTTTTATTAATTCTATAATCATCAAACAGTAAAAATGAAAACTAGGGCTCAGAGTACTTACAGAAATCTTCCTGCAGAAAATTATGGTGACTTCTACTATCATTTAGACAGGATTTTAGTAAGTTCAGGTTTAAAATATATGAGGCGTGCTTTGAAGATCAAGGCCTGGGCCCGTTGGCTTAGAATAAGGTTCATCTGCAAACATAGCGATTCAGTAAACTGTCACTAGCCAAGGATGGATCTTGCCTTCATCTGCCTGAGCACCAGGAGAAAATTTATTTAAGGAGAAAGAAAACAAGAGCAAAGAGCATTCTGTGGCTTGTATGTCTTGTAACTTGAGATGACATTTTCTGCATACTTTCTACTATATGATATCCAGTAGAAGATATGGGATGCCCAGATCTCAGTGGCTCAAATCGCAAGCAAAAGGCAGTAATTGGATGTCCACACTGTCCATCATCTCAAGGACAACAGAGACAGATGGGCCACTTCAGGTGCAGAAGCCAGATATGGTGAAGGGACTTGAGAGACTATGAATCATTCTTTACTGAGGAGGGGTGGGGTGGGGTGAGCAGTGAGGATGAGATTGGCAGGTATTTCCCATTCTGCTTGCAGTCTTTTTCACTGTGGGATTAGCAATGGGCATGGACCATATCTGAATATTAGTAATTTACAGGATAAAATAAAGGGATGCTAGGAAACTCTTCTGACATTCTGTCTCCTGAAGTTCTGAAGATGTCACTCACAGTCTTAAAAAGAGAAAATATTATCCATCAGAGCCTGATGAGAAGAAATGAGAGTCCCGGACCTTAACTAACAAGTTCCATGGAACAATAGTATATGTAAAAATAAATAACACGCGACAGGCACTCAAGAAATGTTTTCACTGATAATAATACTAGACAACATTTTGGTGGGAACTTACATGTGTCAAACACTTGGCTAAACAATATCCTCATGTGGTTCAAGCTCTGAAACTTATTTTTTTCCATAACTCATTTGGCAACAAAACCTGACTCTACCTGAATTTGTGTAATGCCAGAACTTGACCTGAACTGCTGTGCAGCTATTTCTGGTGTTTATTTATTCAACTTAGTGGAAATATTTCTACATTTCCTTGTAGAATTTTTGATGTGTTTGACTATGAGATGTTTCCCAAACTCTATTATGAGGTATTGTTTAATATATAATATATACTCCATATAATCTTTTCTTAAAAAATAAAAATTTCTTATTCTAGGGTACATCTGGTCTCAGAGGGTTTAGACAAGGGTTGTAGAGCCTGAGTCTTTTCAACATCCTTTGATTCAGCAATATAAATTATCTTTATTTTGTGGCTGGGAGACTGAAGCACAGAGATGTTAAATAGTTTCTCTAAGGTCACACAGTTGATACTGGTTGAAGATACAACTTGATTATAGTCAGTTTGCCACTAAGGTTATGGTCTTAAGTCACTACTCTGTACTGCTTCTTGTATGGATAATGACACATAATAGAGAAACAATCAAGTTAACTAGTAAGGTAATGGAAATGCCTACAAATAGCAGTAAGAAAATACAGTATTATGAACAAGGAAATATAGTTCCTGTCAGATATTTGACAACCAATCTAATATGTTGACTAAGAACTATAGGCACAAAAAAGCAATATTGGATAGAAAAGGAAAGGGGCGAAGTGTACCTTATCAGTGGCAGGGCTTGGGAAATTCAGGATGTCAAACAAGAAACAATACCAAAGACCTATCTTTGGAATCTTTGTGTTAGAGCCTGGGAAAACCCCAAAGTAGCCACTAGGACAGGGATCATGGCATTGGAAGTAGGAGAGCCACAGTCCTTGTGGGTCTCAAGAGAGAGTTGAGAATCTCTGCTTGCTCTGTGCCCTTCACTTAGAAGGGGATCTTCCACTTGAGGAGCCCATCACATTGGGAGTGTATGGGTCACAACCAGTTTGCTACTGGGTGCCCTTCCTCTTATTTTCTTCTGACTGGTAAACAGAGTTTGTGTTAAGGAGCACTGTCAATGTAGAATGCTCCTCATGCCTTGCATATAAATATCATAATCTGTGAAGGCTGATACAGAGGTGACTGGGAGAAATAGAGAGAGGAAGAGCTTGTATATTATCTATATTTCATAGATAATATAAGACTGTACATAGAAAACCCCATAGACTCTGACCAAAGGCTCCTAGAACTGATAAACAACTTCAGCAAAGTTTGGGGATACAAAATCAATTTGCAAAAGTCAGTAACATTTCTATACACCAATAACTTCCAAGCTGACAGCCAAATCAAGAATGCAATCCCATTCACCTTGTGAACATCTCATTGAAAAAGATGTCTTCCAGTCATTTTTAATATCTAGGCATATACTTAATATAATAAAAATAAAGAGCTTCAACAAATAAAACATTGAAACTACATACCTCAAAATAATAAGAGCCATCTCTGACAGTCCCACAGCCAAAATCATACTGAATGGTCAAAGACCAGAAAGACTCCCCTTGAGAACCAGAGCAAGACAAGGATGCCTACTCTCAACACTCCTATTTAACACAGTACTGGAAGTCCTAGCCAGAGCAACCAGGCAAGAGAAGGAAATAAAAGGCAACTAAATAGGAAGAGAGGAAGTCAAACTATCTATTTTCATAGATAATATAAGACTATACCTAGAAAACCCCACAGACTCTGACCAAAGGCTCCTAGAACTGATAAACAACTTCAGCAAAGTTTTAGGATACAAAATCAATTTGCAAAAATCAGTGACATTTCTATACACCAGTAACTTCCAAGCTGACAGCCAGATCAATCGAGAATGCAATCCTAGGCCGGGCGCGGTGGCTCAAGCCTGTAATCCCAGCACTTTGGGAGGCCGAGACGGGCGGATCACAAGGTCAGGAGATCGAGACCATCCTGGCTAACACGGCGAAACCCCGTCTCTACTAAAAACACAAAAAATTAGCCGGGCGAGGTGGCGGCGCCTGTGGTCCCAGCTACTCGGGAGGCTGAGGCAGGAGAATAGCGGGAACCCGGGAGGCGGAGCTTGCAGTGAGCTGAGATCTGGCCACTGCACTCCAGCCTGGGCGACAGAGCGAGACTCCGTCTCAAAAAAAAAAAAAAAAAAAAAGAGAATGCAATCCTAGTCACAATAGCCACAAAAGGAATAAAATACATAGGTATACAGCTAACCAGGGAGGTGAAAGACCTCTACAATGAGAATGACAAAACACTACTCAAAGAAACCAGAGAAAATACAAACAAATGAAAAAACATTCCATGGTCGTGGATAGAAAGCATCGATATTGTTAAAATGGGCATACTGCCCAAAGCTATTTACAGATGCAATGCTATTCCTGTCAAACTACCAGTGACATTTTCACAGAATTACAAAAAAATATTCTAAAATTTATTTTGAACCAAAAGAGAGTCTTAATGGCCAAAGCAAACCTAAGCGAAAAGAACAAAGCTGGAGGTTTCACAATACCTGACTTCAGACTAGACTACAAGGCTGTAGCAACAAAAGCAGGTTATTACATGATACTACTACGCAATCAGACAGTATAGACCAATGGAACGGGTTAGAAAATCCAGAAGTAAAGCTGCACAAGTACAACCATCTTATCTTCAACAAAACCAACAAAACAAGCCCTGGAGAAAGGTCTCCTCATTCTACAAACGCCGCAGGGCTGACCGGCTCCCACAGGCAGAAGACTGGCACTGGATCCCTACTTTTCACGGTATACAAAAATCAACTCAAAATAAAGACTTAAATGGAAAGCCTAAAATTAAAAAGGCCCTAGAAGAAAATCTGGGAAATGCCATTCTAGACATTGGCCCAGGCAAAGACTTTATGACAAAAAAACTCTAAAAGCCATTGCAACAAAAACAAAAATTGGCAACTGGGATCTAATTAAACTAAAGAGCTTCTGCACAGCAAAAGAAACTATGGACAGAGGAAACAGATGATGTACAGAATGGGAGAAAATATTTGCAAACGATGAATCCAACAAAGGTCTAATATCAAGAATCTATAAGTAACTCAAATGAACAAGCAAAAACCAAAAGCCCTGTTAAAAAATGGGCAATTTCAAATAAACAGACACTTCTCAAAATAAGACATACATGCAGCCAAGGAGCATGTGAGAAAATGCTCATCATTAAGGACAGACAAATCAAAACCATAATAAAATGTCATCTCATGCCAGTTAGAATGGTTATTATTAAAAAGTACAAAAAAAAAAAAAAAAAAAAAAAGCAGATGCTGGTGAGGTTGTGGAGAAAAAGGAACACTTACACACTGCTTGTGGGAATGTATATTAGCTCCGCTACTGTGGAAGGCATTCTGGAGATTCTTCAGACTTAACCCAGCAATCCCATTAATGGGTACGTATACCCAAAGGAATGCAAATTGTTCTATCATAAAGACACATGCATATGTATGTTTGTAGTAGCACTATCCACAACAGCAAAGACATGGAATCAACCTAGATGCCCATCAGTGGTGGACTGGATAAAGAAAATGTGGCACTTATACCCCATGGAATACTACGCAGTTATAAAAAATGAGTTCATGGCCTTTGCAGCCATATAGATGGAGCTGGAGGCCATTATCCTAAGGAAACAAATACAAGAACAGAAAACCACATGCTACATGTTTTCACGTACAAGTGGGAGCTAAACACTGAGTACACATGGACATAAAGAAGGGAACAATACACACTGGGGCCTATTTGAGGGTGGAGAGCGGGAAGAGGGTGAAGATCAAAAAACTACTTATCATGTATTAGGCCAATTACCTGGGTGACAAAATTATCTATACACCAAACCCCCATGACACATAATTTACCCATGTAACAAACCTACACATGAACGCCTTGAACCTAAAAGTTGGAAAGAAACAGAAAAAAAAGAGAGAGAAAGAGGTTGAATGAGTCAAAGGGATGTTATTAAAAACAATGGAGAAGCAAAGGACTCAACATAATTGGTGACCGTGAAAGCAGATATGAGGGCCAAGCAGGGGGAAAGCTGAAAAAAGAGATGCTAATGGTGATGAGAGAAATTAGTGTTCCAGAGAGTTCTGTTATATTGTGCTGTGTTATAAAGCTGGAAAAGGCTAAGGTGAAATAACCCTACCAGTAAGAAAAGAATAATTGAGTTTGCTAGTGTCTGAGCTAAATGCTGGCAAAGTAGAATGAACTTTTTAATGCACCTTCTGGAGTGATTTTCACATTTTTTTGTGACTCTCAGGCCTTGACTATGAAATTAGGAAGGTGATTTCTTAAAACCAAATAAAGTTGGTTATTGAGGTACATAATGTTTTATTTTCCAGCATGTTTTTACAAAGCAATGGTGCTAGAAGATCACCCTTAGATTATGAGGGTGGTGATATATTATTTGGACAGTGATGTATTGTTGTAGTCACATTGGTCCACTGAAATATAAAACCATTTTATCCAGAGATCAAGAGGTGATGTTAGACCAAGCTTGCTTAACCTTGAGGTAACGTTGGAGTTAATTTATATGTGAACCATAGGTGATTTGCATCATAAACTAAAATATAACTTCAAAAAGATTTAAACTCTCTGTAATCTCCACACATATAAAATGACCGTTCTCCTAAGAAGTCTGATGAGTTTCTAACAGTAAGTTCTTACAAGGCTTACAAATCAGCTAAATGGACTTTTTTAATCACTATAAAAATGAAGCATACTTGCAGCAATCAGAATGCCAATTATTTGATCTAAAATTTCTTTCAGAGAAATTATAAACTATCGAAACTCAGAATAGAACTGATTATAGTATGGTATTGCATTCATGGATCTCTCATCAATGGCCAGGAAACATTACTGAACAGTCAAAATATACACAGTTTCATATTCTACCACATGTCAGAAGTTTTGAGAAGACAAAGGTGATATGATTTCAGTGTTTTCAGAAAAACTCCGAGGATTCATTTTATATCAGAAACCCACTGAATTATGTTGCAAAAAGAAACGTGTCATCTTCTTGTTCTGTGGTAGAAGGCAAAGAACAGAGGAAAAAATATTTGGCATAAGACTTCTTTTAAAAATAAGTACTTCAGTATGATTATCTAATTTAATGTTTTGTCTGTTCAGCATGGATTCTTCCTATTTATTACATTACTGTTCTATTTTTCTTTACTAAAACAATTTTGGTAAATCTGACTCCAAACCATCTTGCTCTGAGGGATGGAAAGTAATCTATATCCAAACAGACTTATAATGAGAGGTTCAGGGACAGGCGTGTGACTGCACCTGAACTAGGGTACAGTGAGTTAATCCCAATCCTCTTTTAATTTTTAATTTTTTTAGAGATGAACGTTTCACCATGTTGCAACCAACTTGGTCATAAACTTCTAGGCTGAAGGGTTCCTCAAGCCTCAGCCTCTTAAGTAGCTGAAACTACAGGCACACATCACTGCATCCAGCTAAGCCCAAGATTCTTTCAGGTATCATTGGAAAGACAAGTGAAATTCCTAAGTCAAGACCTGCCATGGGTCTCTGTATAGTTAGAGCCCACCTAAGAATCAAGCCAACACAGAATAAAAGAGCTAAGAGATGGATAGAGGGAGGGGGTAGTGGAGACAGGAGAAGGCTGATGAAGTACTGATGATATTCTTTGAATATAGATCCTCCTGACACTCTCTCTCTTACTCCTGGATTTTTCTATTGTGTGAACTAATAATAACCCTTTTGTGTGTAGGTATTGTTATTGCTGTAAGCACATTTATAATGGGAAACATGTCACTTAAAACTTAAATATTTAAGTTTACAGAAGTTGATACTTGAAGGTGGGATAAATAATACAATTTTGAATTGACTGAGTCAAAGCGTAATATGAGGAAGGTACAATTTGTCTATACCAGGGAGACCACTGACATTACCTGTAATGCAACAATAAAGTAGTGGGCTAAAATATACTTTGTTATATTTTAGGACTCTGGTGATGTACCCACTGTAACTGGAATTTTAGGTTAGTAGGCATAAAAATGTCAGTAAGACAGCTAGCTACATCTTTTATCCTACATCCTTAAAGCGAGACCAAGGGTGTGTCTCCAAATCTGACACATCTGAAAGCAGAAATGATGGGAAAATACTGTTATTTTTAATTTTTTTCATTTAGTCATTCGTTTGTTTGTTTGTTGCTATAAAGCTGCAATTATCAAGTCAGAAAGATACTGGCAGAATAATAAACTAATAGGTTAATGGAAGGGAAAAGAATGTGCAGAAATAGATTCGGCTTTCCCTCAAAGTCACACCCAGGCCATTCAGTGGACATGGTAAGTCTTTCACCAAATAGTCTGGAAAACTGGGATAAACATATGGAAAAAAAATAGCAATTTCAACCACTATCTCCCAATAGTAAAAATGTAATTTAAAACAACTGTTTTAGACCGAAACATTAAACTTATACTATAACATTTCTAGAAAACAACACAGACAAATATTTCTGTAAACTTGAGTTAGGCAATGATTGCTGGGAAAAAAACAAAAAGAAAAAAGAAAGCACTAACCACAAAAGATGAAGAAATAATGCATTATATTTCATCTAAATTAATAAAAACTTCATCAAAAGACACCATGAGAAAACAAAAAGGCTAGAACAATATTTGTAATACATATATCTGACAATAGATTTGCATCTAGAATATCTAAACTGCTGCAACTAAGTAATAAAAAAAAAAAAACCCACAACAGTTAAAAATGGGTAGAACATGGAAACACACTTCACAAAAGAAAAAAATTCTAGTAGCTAATAAGCATATAAAAAGATACCCAATATCATTAGTCATCAAGGAATTGGCAACTGAAATCACATCATGCCAAGCAGAACACAATGGAAAGAACAGATAATAACAAATGTTGGCAAGGATGTGGGGCAACTGGAACACTCACCCATTGCTGGTGAGTGTAAAATAGTATAACCACTTTAGAAAACTACTGGACATTCTTATGAAGCCAAACATTTGCTTACCCTATGGTTCAGAAACTTCTCCCTTCAATATTTACCAAATAAAAAGGAAAATATATTTTTAAACACAAAACATTGCACATGAAATTTTAGAGCAGGTTTATTCCAAGGGAACCTCAAACAGGAAACAGCCTAAATGCCCCTCAGCAGATATACGGAAAAATAATGTGTAGTCATAACACTAGAATACTTTTCAACAACAATAATAATAATATCAATACAGAATTACTGATGTATGTAATAGTAGTAAATTACTCTAAAAGATATTACGTTAAACAAACAATAAAACACTGACACAAAAGATTATCTACTATGCGTTCCCATTTATATGAAGTTCAGGAAAGGGTTGTTTCTATGAATCATGTACCTCAAAGCACTTAGCTTAACCCTAACCCTAATCCTAAAAATGTTACTTCCATTTCAGGTTCAATTGCATTCAGGGACTTTCCTCTGCTTACTCAAATTAAAATCTCCCTCCTGCTTCAATTCCACCCACTTCCCCATATATCATACCCTAGGGGAAAGGAGAAAAGGAAACAGGAAGCATTGGTTTGTATACCCTACATGACAGAGTTTGTAAGATGGCCAGCAATGGACAGCCTTCACCCTACATTAAGTAGACATGTTTTTGGGGGGCTGTGGGCAGCAGTAAATCCTTACATCTTTACTATTTCTGACCTAGATAAATTAGCAGGAGCAGAAAGCAATAAAACTACTGACCTATGGTGATAAAACCAGAACAGTGGTTGCCTATTTCAGGTAGGGACTAACTTGAGAAGGGTTCAAGGTAACTTTCCGGGGTTATACAAAGGTTCTAGACTTTGACTAGGGTGTTGGATATGTAAGTGTATATATCTTCAAAACTTACTGAATTATAAAACTAAGATTTTTGAATTTCCTTATATCTAATTTTTCCTTCACTAAAAAATGAAAATTGTTATGATTAACAATACAACCTACCTTCCTTCCTTCCTTCCTTCCTTCCTTCCTTCCTTCCTTCCTTCCTCCCTTCTTTCCTCCGTCCCTCCCTCCCTCCCTTCTTCCGTCCTTCTCTTTTCTTTTCTTTCTTTCTTTTCAGAGGTGATCTCACTCTGTTGCCCTGGCTAAAGTGAAGTGGAACAATCATAGCTCACTATAACCCTGAATTTCTGGGCTCAAGCAATCTTCCCACTTCAGCCAAAGCACTGGGATTACAAGTGTGAGCCACTGCGCCTGGCCATTAACAGTATTTTTCCTCAGTGTAGGGAACAACAAGCAAACATAAGCTCTTAAGACCATAGGTGGCTGTTTGTGGCCAGTAATCTGTGATTCCTGAAAATCAGGTAATGTTCAGTTTTATTGGATTGGAAACATTGAATTCTTTGTGAATAATATAGTTAGTTCCAAGAGAAAGCAGGATATTAGGTTGAAACCAAGGAAAGCGGAGCTTGGATCTCCATTCTCATTCTTCTGTAAAATTCCTACTAGAGAAGTTGGTGAAGCACCACATTTAAATTTCTAAATGAAAAGGCTTTCAACCTAATATCTATATTCAGCACAATGATTAATAAAGTGAATGTCTGGAATAGAAACATTTTCTGACATGGAAGAAATGAAAATTTAACTCTGAAGAACCCCTTCTTAGGAAGCTCTTTGAGGATGTGCTTCAAGGAAATGATGTGCTTAGGAACACACAGGATCCCCTCTGACCCCACACAGGATCAAGGAAAGAATACAAGAAAAGTCTCAGCATGGCCATTGCGTATGCCAGGAGATGAAGGCATCCAGTTTCAACTGAGCAGGATGAGGGCTGTGGGAGAGGATTCTCCAAAAGTGAAACAAGTGTGTGCCAGGGGGTTGGGTTAAAGGAGGGGTTGTGCCATGAGATGACATCAGAAAGAAGGTTTCTCATGTCAGGCAACTGTGCAGGTTGCAGATTACTGTGGCCCTTCAACAAAGCCTTTAATGTGATCCCCAAGAGAATCAGCCTGTGAATATCTGCCACACAGAAGACACCAGTGGCTGCATTACAAAAGCACCGATGATATAAGACATTTGCTACATTTCCCCCAAACATCTCACTCCTTTGCAGGACCCAGGAAGTATGGGGTTGGTAGGACAGTTGAAGGAAAGGGAAAGGACAGACTCTATTGTAAGTCTCTGAGTCTAACCTGAGACAGCCTGAGCTTGTTTAGAAGGGAAACTGAGAATTCCAAATGATTCAGGTTTAACTTGGAGTAGTCTGGACATAATACATAAAGATAGTCACAGTTAACTTTTTCTTCTAAATGAAAGTAACTGGAAAGGGATAGGGAAGGAGAGTTGACAGATTATGTTTAAACATGGTGGTTAGAGAACAAATCGCCTCTACTCTCCCTTGCTTTCACCCACTGAGTTCGAATTATCCAACAATCTACTTACAGTCTCTGCCACCTGCCTGTTCTGATGATCAAAGAATAAGCATTTTTTTCTTCTGTTACAACCACCCATGTTTCATTCCTGGTCACCAAATGGAGGTACACCACAGCGTCTGACTCAACATATTAGCTGTTTACATCATTGTGCCTATGTAAATATTGTTCTTGTGTGAATCTACATAGACCAATATGATCACATTCTCAATCTGATAAAGCTGTGCACTTTCCTTTAGTTATATTTTGCCTTAACTTTTCAAGACTCAAATGAGAAATCAGCAACTATGTTTTCAGCACAGTAAAGACTCATAATAATCTGTTAAAATACCGAAGTATGTATTAACTTAGTTGTGTTTTTTTGTATTGTTTATTTGCCTGCTTGTGTTTGAAATTATAGTGTTGTACATTCTGAGGACGGTGTAGTGTTTGGATTTGGATTTTTTTTTTTTTTGCTTAAACTTAACTTATGCATATTTTTGTTGGTTTATTGAGTGAAATAGAGTGAGTCTTCTTTCATGGGCTATACGGTAGCCATGTTTAACCAGTTCTGCATCTACTTACATTCTGTGACCAGCAAAAACAGATAGATGGATGATAGGTAATTAGGTAGAGATATGTAGGTAGATAGATATAAATATTTACATGTAACAATAAACATAAATATTTTCTATATATGTAATATAAATTGTCTAAAATTGAGGCAAGTTACTTCTTAGTATTGCAAAGATTTATTGAAATAATTTATATAACAATATTGCCTATCAAACAGGTGCTCAAAAATATTGCTTGTTATTTTCAGAATAATTATGCAAAGTTATTCTCTCATCCTATAGCACATTAAGAAATATGGACACATTCCAATTATAAAAAAGTGGAAAGCACAGTAGAACTAATTTTCAGCCCTGCCTTCTGCAACAAGCTAAATTTGTGACTCTTACCAAAATGTTCCAGTTCTATGGGCCATAATTTCTTCATCTATAAAATTAAAGGGCTAATATATACTTTCTCTCAATGTTTACTTCAGCCTTAAATGTCCATGCTTGTATTACTTTAATAGCTTTTCAGTTAGAGAGGTTTTGTTAAACCGAACTAATTAAAAGGGAAATTTGGAGACAAAGACTAAGTTAAAGAAATGTATTTTTTCATGGCCATATATGCTATAGACTTGGGGATTAAACAATAGCTTGGAGTTGTTACATTTAACAAGTATTTACTGAACATTTAGTATAAGCAAGATTATGTAGTAAAAGACTAGACTCAGAACTGGGACACAAAGGGATTTCTGCAAATTTGGGGCACCATATCTCCAGTAAAGTAAAAGTAAGATTCTGTATTTATTAGTAATTTCTCTGGAAAGCTATAGCCACAGCACAGCACCTTATCTGCACAGATTTAGCACTTTATTTGTATAGTCCTAGTACCTTAAACTTAGACTGATATGGGAACTAAATGCTACTCGTGAATATGCTTTTCTCCCTGGTAACATTTTGGAGCCAAGTCCATCTGTCAATGGCCGACTCTGTGGCAGCTGAAAAACCACTTTGGGAACACTGCCAGCTCCTGCTTCTGGGCTGATTTCTAATAGATGTCCTGTCTTTGTGAATCCCCCCTCTTTACTTCAGCTGCCATCCTGTCCGCTAACAAAAGGAGCCTCTCAGCTATTTAATGTACGTGTGGAAAGCCAGATGACCCAGTAGATGGAAGCACATCTGGATTACCATTGCTTTTTCCCACTGACATGCACACATGTAGTACCTCATTGCAGCTTGCTCGCCTGCTTCAGAGTTGCTTGTGAAGGGCCAGGCAGTTTGATAGGTTTAATACAATGACTTTGGGTCATAGAACCACAGAAGTGACATTAAAGTATTAGGATGGATGTACGATGTCATGACTCAAACACTTCACAATTGACCACACACAAAAAATTTACCTGGGATAACAGAAGTACTCAAGTGAAGAGACTGAAGCATTCAGGAGCAAACCACATCTGCTCCCTTTGGAATTTTATGACACCTTCTGATGAGGATATGACTTCAGATTCCCATTTTTAGGAAGGTTTCATTACCACCACCAAATGTGGGCCAAAAGTTAAAATAAGACATGTTTATTTCATATGGCACATAATTTCATCTGGTAAATGCTGTGTTCTCCCGCAGCTTGACATTAAGTACAAAGCTAAATAAAAATGGTAATTATTTTGTAAGCTTTCCTCCAACTTACAAAAAAAATGAAAGAAAGATACCTTGGGACTTATTTTCGAGATACAGATTCTTGAAATTCTTTATTCTTTTATCAGCTCTGTTGCCCAAGGGGAAATCTGTACAACAGGCATCTATGTCTTTAATAATGAAGCAAACTACTGTAGCTCAAATCTTTCAAGCAGCTAAGAAACTCAATTGTGTGTACGAAATGCCAGAAGAGTCTGTTTTACTAGAGCTATAAACTCAGCAACATTCCGAGTGTAGGCTCATTTCAATCGAAGGCAGCAAGACAAAACTGATGAAAACATTTTAAAGGATAATCCATATGGACTGCGTCTGAGGGAGATTTTCCATGAAGCAAATACCTTCCTTATAAACCAGAGAGTTCTAGAACTCTCCTACTCCCTTTTTTCCGTTTGTTTGTTTAAAGGTTCAAACTCCATAGGACTTCTCAAAACAATTAAAGTTTCATCCTTCTTGAAAAAGGGAAAGGATATATTTTTTAAGTGTCCTATAAAATTTCTTCAACTGATAGGTTTCCCCTATGATCTAATTTACAAATCCACATTTCAGATTGAAATTGTGGAATTGCAGTTAGCAACGTGACAAGATGCTGTTTCTAATGACACTTTATTACATGAGACAGCACATTATATGTCTTTCTGGCAAAGAACAATAACTAAAGGATGTTATTAAATAAAATAGATACATTGAAGATAAGGATAAAAATAATTGTATTTAAAGCATTTTGTATGCATTTTAGCCATCATTTCCATATGGTCTTCTATGATCTTCAAGCTGATGTTCTGGTAAGTACTATCCTTTAAGATTTAAACTAATCTCAATCCAAAAAAGTCAATTCAGGGTACTACACATTCAAACTCACTTTTCTTTAAAAATATCCATTCAGCAGAAACATGTGTAGTTTTAATGAAAGAAAAGGAGCAGGTTTACTTAGATATTTTTATATGGGAGACCGCGGCACTGTGGAAAGCATCGTACTGAAAACAGACCAGCTTTGTCCTTAGCTGGGTCAATTAGGGAACAGCATTGAAACTACTTGGGTGCCTTCGGTAAATTGAAAGATCATATGAGATCTTAGCTAATGTGCTTTCTAGCTTTAAGACTCATCATAGGTCTAAAATTTACATGTCAGTTGACAACAAGCCTAATTCAGGGCAAAATCCAAATGAACTCAATGTAAATACTGCTCAAAATAATCCCTTATTTTGAGAGATTAATCAGATTTAAGATTCCTTTTACAAGTGACCTCTTTGATAACTTACAAATGGTAAGACTCTATCTGTCCTAAAGTATCTGGACAGCCCAACTGAAATAACTCCATGTTCCTGTTTCAGAACTTAGTATATTAGACAAATGTCCTTACTAAAAACTTTTTTAGATACAGTTCTAAAAGGCATGCTTATTTGACTTTCTAATCTAGAATAATTTAGAAGCAGAAAATCAGAAGGGGGCATGACCGTATTGGCAGGCCATCAAAGAGCAGCAAGAAATGACAGCTGACAGCCCGACAGAAAGGGGCATGTCAGAGGAACCATAATATACACAAAATCGTTTTAAAAGTAAGGACAGCAAACTGACCCAAGTATTTAAAAAGCACAGCCTTTGGGACAAATGTCTCCTGGAATAATTACTTTTCTACATACTATACAATTGATATGCACAATGACGACCCTGAGTTGTCAGAAAAGCATTAAGTTATGCACCCTGCTCCAATAAGGAAGGAAGTACTGAACAGTCAGAGAAATATTCTTATCAAAATACTTAGCTTACTTTTTATAAACATCAGTAATTCAAGAGGTTTATTTTGTGGAAAATCTCATTCCCAATGACGTTAGACCACTAAGAACCAACTATGTTTACAGGAGAATATAAGATACTTAATATTCCTGCCAGATGCTGACTCATAGCTCAGGAAATAAAAGGAAAAACAGATGATTGATTTGTAAACTAAAAAGTGAAATACAGCTACAAAGTCTTCATAATTATAAGATTTAGTATCATCAAAATATTTCTTTGAATACCTGAACATTCATTTTGCACTCTTCTTTGGACCATCACTTATGTTGTTTTCAACAGTGTCCTAATTGAAACTATGCTATCTATCTCAAGACGCTTTGTAGAATAAATACAGAAGAAAAGGCCAGAGATAAATCAGAAGGACATGTGTTTGTTTAGGTAGCTGTGGAAAGGAAGGACAAGTTTCCATTCTCTTAACACAGTGGTGCTGGCTTTGTTTCTCTGTAATTCCTCATCTGCGCCAGACCGGGGCATTTGTTTAATCCCAGGAATGGCTGCCTTCATGGTTGCAAATGCTTTTAGCAGTTCCAGCTTCCCGTGTCCACAAACCAAGATGTGTCGCCGAGCAGAGAACATTTTCTTTTCTTAATTCTCTCTCATAGAGCCTCAGAAGACCTCTTTTCTCTTATCCTCAAAAAGACTCCTTCCAACTGCACTCTCGTGAATTACGTTAATCCATGTCCCTGAGGCCTGTGGCCGGCAGAATGTCACTCGGTGATTGGCTTAGGTCTGGATCGTTGACGTAATCACCGTGCTATGTGGCATGAGATTTGCGTGAGACATTTGATCCCACCTTTGAAGCTGTGGTAGGGGAGGTGACCCTGGAGGAGTCAACATCTGTATAAAAATTGGGTTTTTGTGAATTTGAGGGGAATTCTAGGTAGTGACAACCATTGATTGCTGCAATAAAATAGACATTGTATGTATAGAATTTTCCCTTTCCTTTTGATTTTTTCTTTGGTATGGTTTGCCTTACATAAGAAAAAATGTTTTTGATTTAATAATGGGAACTTCTTGGGTCACAATGACTGGAATCCATTTAAATTGTTTAAGCAAATGAGGAAACACTGGAGTATAATTAAGATACATTGTCTTGTTTTCCAGAACAGTATATACTTTCCCTTTTTCTAGGGAAAGTATGTTTAATGGGAGCAGCCTTACTTCGTTTTTACACGCACTTACACTTTTCCGGTAACAAGCACTGGTTGAAAGAGGAACAGCTGATTCAAACTCAGCCAATCATAGTTTCCTCTGTCCCTGCCTGGATTGTAATTGAGGGGATACACACATGGTTCCAGCCAGTTCTGACTGCCTTCCAAAGAGTTTTATAAGTAGGAATTGTGAAACTTGAGGGAGGGTGATTGAAAGCCCATTTTGGTTTATCTTGAAAAACTGTGCGTGCCCAGAGCTGCTGGTGGTCATTGCTTCGGCCTTGTGGAGAAAGCAGCTTTCAGAGAATAAAGCCAGAGCTCAAAGGTCAGCAGCAGAAAGAGGTGGAACAAAAGAATCCTGCAGATACCGCAGCACCTGATTCTAGTTGTTCCAGCAGCATTCTTAGCCTTCCAGTTTATTTGGGTAGGCGGTTTCCAGAATAATCTTTTCCCTTTGTTTCTTCTATAGATTGGCTACATATTGCTAATTTTCTTTTCCAAAATACTGAACTAATTTACACCATTACTGACATATTTCATGATAAGTCAGCATGGGTTTATTTTTTAAAAGATTATATACAGGATACGTTTTAAAATGCGTATATTACAGAAAAGTAGTAGTTGTGAAGGAAATCTTCTGTAGCAAAATATACATAGCCTTTGGGGTCAGGCAAGTCTGAATCCAAAAATCATATCCTCCTGCTTGCAAACCACATAATTTGTGGACAGTTACTTGAGCTTCAATCACTTCCATTACAAAAATGGACATATCAATGCCTAGCCCGCATCCAGTTAAAAGCCCAGTATGTAATTAACACCTCTTCCTTTTTTCCTGGAGGGTAAAGATCTGTTTTATTTCTAATTTAACCACAGATTTTTTTATCTAGGGAGTTCATGTTACTCACCTTTCTGCATGTCATCTTAATTTTTACCAGAGAGATTTAAAAATCTGTAAAACCTATTTTTATAATGTTTAATATCTCAAGATTTTTTAAACACGGTTATATCTTAAATTAAAAGTGATTCATTTGTCCAGGCTCCTGTAATCCCACACCTAGAATCCCAGGATTTTGGGAGGCCAGGGTGGGATGATCGCTTGAAGCCAGGAGTTTGAGACCAGCCTGGGCAACATAGTGAGACTTCATCTCTATAAAAAAAATTTTAAAAATTAGCTGAGCATGATGGTGGGCACCTATAGTCCCAGCCACTTGGGAGGCTGAGGTAGGAGGATCACTTGAGGCTGCAGTGAGCTATGATCATGCTATTGCACTCTAGCCAAAGTGACAGAATAAGACTGTCTCAAAAAAAAAAATTTTAAGTAAACAGTTTGTATCGATGCAAAAGAAGTAGCTCTTACCTTTAAAATTACCATTTGGAGAATAATAGTACTTTTTGATATTATTCCATTGCTTGACACTAACTTGACAAACTTTTTTGTTTTTTGGTTAGTGTCATTAAGCCAAGTACAAGGTGACAAAACAGACTGGGGCTTTGGTATTTCCAAGAAAGCCACTCCCAATCATCAACCAGCAAAAAACCTCAGAGGCAGGCTTTCCAGAACCAATTAGTTTATTTGGGAATAGCAGAGGGTTGCAATCCAGGATTTCATGCTGTAACCAAACATAGGCATATTCAAGGGAATAGGGGAAAACGGAAGATTTGTAAAGCCAAAAAGAATAAATCCACTTAAGTTGCTTTAAAACAAAGTTCATAGGTCATAGAAATCATTGCAGCTATTGGCATTTGGTCAAAAGTGCACCCAGCCATTGCTAGTTAAGTGACCTTGTGCGGGTGGCTTGTCTGGAATATGGCAGTCTTGAGGAATTTCTTGTGATAAGTGCTGCTACTGGTCTCTGTGCACAAATGTCTTGTGAAAAGTCCTGTCATAGGCATATATGCACGAAAACTCCCTGCCGTGGCCTCTCAACTCCATTTTGTTAGAATTTGAAATAAGTGACTCCATTCTGGCACCAGTAACTTTCATGTAATCTTTATATTCTCTTTGCTTTGCTCAGTAACACTTTGTTGCAATAAATTTATATCTTTGGAGATTTAAGGGTACACTTAGAATAATGGAAAATCTACCTGTGTGAAATCACTGGCTTTGTGAGGTTGCCAATTATATACTAAAAATGTATACAACCATATAAATGTCATGTGTTAATGAACGTTTATAGCAAAATCATGACTCTATATGATTTATCAGAATTCCTATATTGATAGCTATGTCTTTGTAGACTTTTTTAACTTAATTTGCAAGTTGTGTAGGAAATATTCATTAGTATATATTCTTGCAGTTTGAATTATTTTTAAGGGTTTAATGAATCATTTCAGCAAGTTCACTTTAATTCAAAGAGAATACTTTATTGCTTAGCCTTAAAATTTAAATTTATACGTATGCTCACTTCAGAAAAGCACCTTAATTATTTAAAGCTTTTCTTAACATATGCAGATATAAAACAATAGTGTTTTGAAAGCCGAAACATTTTTACATCAGAAGAGACTAGAAGAAATGGATAAGAGTAGAAACACTGCTGTTTTTCATTTCCTTAACATGCATTTGTCAGCTAAAGGTTACTTTTCAGGTCAGGAAAACTTGTATGCTAATCCCTTCTGATGAGAGAATGAAGGAACCGTGTTGGGACTGTGGCTTTTTTAAGTAAAAGAATATTGTAATATTCAGAATGGTCCAGATGTGTGTAAATACAATCTTACATTCAATTTAAAATTATTTTCTTTTATATTTTGGGGAGGTATAAATATCTGCAACCCACAAATATATACACATATACATCTTTAAACTTATCCTTATTTTTTTCATGTACCAAATTTTTCTGAACAAAGAGTGAAGTTTTCAAATCTCAAATCTCTTTGTAATTATTTCACCATGACACTCAATCCAGAAAGCCTCTAGACACTTATTCCAGGAGAGAAAGGATCAGCTATTACATAAGGCTAGAGTTGTACTCAAGAAACTTGAGAAGTAAAAGATATTAGGGGAAATTGGAAAAGGGCAGAATGTTGAGTGTTACTTTACAGTAAAATAAGCCATTTGATTTCTCTTTCATTGAATCCTTATTCTTCCTGAGAAACACACATACACACACACTTATATACATGAACATGAACACGCAGAAATCACTGTAATTATAGAGACCTTAGCCAGTTGGCAGTTTGCTGCTTTTTTTTCAGTGGGCAGAGATAACAAAAGTGAAAGACATATGTCTTTAGTTTTTACTCTAGATCTGTTTTTGAATTTGAGGAACCCGCTGAGGTTAACAGTCATGGATATTCTCATTCTATGTCTCAAATAGGTAAGGAGGAATGGTAGATTATGGCATACATTCAGGATGAGAGTTTTGTTTCATTGGTATCAGGGGAAGTTTGTGAGGAAGTTAAATATAAAAGTAGTTATGAGTGTTTTTGGTAAAGGCAAAAGCAACTGGTAGTCACTGAGAAATTATTAGCATCAGGAGGAATATAGGTGTGAGTGAGACTGAAAGAATCAGAGACTGTGATCATAAAGGAGTATGTGGGATTTCAAGATTTCCGAAGGGTAGCAGCAGCTCCTCTTCCCAGATCTCAGTATGTAGAGGAAGCAATGACTGTGGTATCTATGCTTCAACACTTTTTTTAGAGTAATAGAAGATTAGAAAATGACAGCTATGAGGAGGGGTAAAATATGGTATGAAACTCAAAGAAGTAAGGGGCTTTGCCCAAGGGTAAAAGAATAAATGTTTGGAAACTGCAATGCTTTCTATAATAATGAAAATGATTTAATCTCTGTTTTGCAGTCATGAAGGGCATTCTGCAAAACAATGGGTATGCATTCTGTTGTCTGAGAGTAGTGTCAGGTGAGTCCACTTTCCTGTTATTTGCTAGCCTCCTACATACTGGCTTGACGTTGATACATTACCTTTTAATGAATACATTCATTGAACAGTCAAGATGGCGAAGCAAAAGAAACACACTGAACATTTTATTACTCATTAGAGATATTTGGTCATTTGTAAGGTTGGCATATGGCTGTGTTTTCGCTTCCATTTTCTTCAGCTAAGTCATAATGCTCAATTGTGTCTTCCTTCAATATATCTCTTATATTTATACATTCCTCTCTATTCTCTTTTTCTCAGGAGTAGTTCAGTTGGAAATCCGACATTATTTTCTCCAACTCTCACCTTTCTTCCCTTTCAATCATTTTAATGCATTAGTATGATTAATCTTTGCAGAAGAATGATGTCATGATCTAATTTTATTGCTCAAGAACATACACAGTATTGATTCTCCACTGGGTACAATATTCATTTCTATTAAGTCCTTCATAAATCTATGTCTTCAGCCTTATTCCCCACTGCACCCCACCAAGCATGGTCTACCCTGCTTCGGCTGTTGCTCTCTCTGTCCTGTGGCATAAAATGTTTACACTCTCATTTGTGCATTTCCTGATCCTATTTCATCTCCTTCAGTTCACCTTGCTTTTCCCATCAAGGAATTCAAATTCTGCTCTGCTTTGTGGCCTAATTATTGGCCTGACTAAAAAAAAAAAAATCATTTGCAATATTCCCACCTACCATGACCTTGTCTCAATTTTATGCATATCACTATCTCCTTGTTTTGTCTCTCAGAATAGGTTTTACGCTATGTGAGGGAACGTGCCATCTTGAATGGCACAGTCTTGTCCACTGCCATTGTGCTTAGGAACATGATATTGGTGATGTATAGGCAATCATACAGAGTGTTCTTATGTTCTCAGTTCTCATCATTGTGCTCTCAGTATGCCATTCAAAACATAACATATTTCTCAACTAATTGTCTTGATATTTTTCAATGAGTTTTATCAGATGTTGACTGCTTAGTATGACATTTGTATGTTGCTTGATAATTTTCCATATCAGAATTTGCCAAAAACTACTGCCTCTTCTGAATTAGTCACCTGCTAAAATAAGCTCATAAGAAAGCCATCACTAAAATTACCAAAGCCAAAGCACAAATGGACTTTGATTACAGGTGGATGTGAACATTCAGATAAAAAGTTTGACTATTCAATTTGTAAGTTTCCATTAAAAGACACTCCAACGACCTCAGCCTTAAGCTTCAGGAAAGCCAATTCAATTTGTAGTTTCATAACCTAAGAAGCCAGACACTAGGCTACTCAGTGCTATGGCAGAAAGTAATATTCAGAATCATCTGAAGGTCAATCATGAGTAAAAACTCCGGTTCAATAAAAGAAATAAAAAATGAATAATTTTAAAGCAATGCATAACATAGCATTTCGTTGCAGTTAATTCTATTTTCCACCTCTTCACTAGAAGACAGTCCAAACACGAGAAATTGTAATTCTCTTTAAACCCTGGAAAACATTTTTATGAAGAATTAAGTGTGAAAGTGACTTAGGTTCAAAAGTAATGAAATTATTCCTATGCCGCAAACTTATATTGAAAAAAAATCGGACAAACTAAATTTCTACAGTCAGGAGAAGGGAAGTCAGGCAACACATTTTGAGGTAGAAGACAACTCTGCTTAAGTTTTGTGTGGCTTTTGCTCTGGCTGTTGCCATTATTTTTCTCCATTGCCTTCCATAAGTTAATCTGAATAAGCATTCTTGTGTCCTCACCTGCAAAATGAAATAGTTAAATCTGATCAGCCCTTCTACAATGAGCCACTACATAACAAAAATTAGATTATCATTTCAGTATGTTGGAGTTAGTGAACTGCCTTGCATGAATCTTTTGTAAAACAGGCAAGTAAAATACCAAGGGGTAAACTATATGTTTGGGTACAAATTCTTCTATGGGAAAAATTATTTGTCACAATAGAAATTAATTGAGCATATTCTCTGTACAACCACGTGGCACTGATATGGTTTGGCTCTGTGTCCCCACCCAAACCTCATCTCAAATTGTAATCCCCATGTGTCAGGGAGGGAGGAGATGGATCATGGGGGTGGTTTCTCCATGCTGTTCTCATGATAATGAGTGAGTTCTCACGAGATCTGACAGTTTTATCAGCATCTGGCATTTTTCCTGCTTGTACTTCCCTCTCCTGCCACCAGGCAAAGAAGGTCCTTCCTTTCCCTTCACCTTCTGCCATGATTGTAAGTTTCCTGAGGCCTTCCCAGCCATGTGGCACTGTGAGTCAATTACATTTCTTTTCTTTATAAATTACCCAGTCTTGGGTATTTCTTTATAGCAGGGTGAAAATGGACTAATACAGATACACTGCTTTGTGGTTTGAAAAAACATGAAATCAAGCCATGGAATATAAAGACTTGAGCGCTAAAGAAAGAAGACACACAAACATGAAATAATCACAACAGTGAAACAACATTGCTTAAAGGTAAGTCACTGGGAAATGTAACATGCTATGAGTTCATGAGTACAGGAAATCTGTGGGTCAAAAGACACAACTCATTTCACTTATTGTGTTGAAACAGAATCTTTTCTATGTGCTTGATGCTTATCTTATCTCCTTTGAGCAGGAAGACTTTTCGCACTAAAGGAGTAATCAAAATCTGAGGTCTGCAAGAGGGAGAACAGAAGCATAAATAGGCTAGGCAGAGAAAAGAAAAGTTTGGAAATCAGGGGAGTATGGAAATTAATCAGGAGGTGAACGCAAAAACTGCCAATTCCTTCAGTGAAGCCAAATGATTGTCCTTCTGAGGCCCCTTCACCAGCTCATCAATTTTGCTGTTTTAAGGTATCTTCCTGGATTTCAAAAGCAGCACAGAGTGAGTGTCCTTTCCCTGTAGCTTTATTCAGCACACAAATAGCAACCGACACATCCAAGGCAGCTTCTAACCAAAGTTTTGACTACTTGTGAATTGCTGTGTAACACAGTGGTGAACATGGGAAAGGTTTAGGGTTGCACCTAAATAGATTTATTGTGTGTGCATATTCACTTATAATTTTATTTATTGCCCTTCACTTAAACCATTTCTTTTTTATGCCAAGTCTCTTGATCTGCGGCTTGAGCATGGCCATCTTTTCCTCTCCCATTTTCAGTGTCATTTCATTGTGCTGTGAAAAGGATTTCTCTACCCACACGCAAAATACATTCTGGCAACACATTCGTTGAATATGAAAGTCACTGGTATATCAGCTTCAGCAATTATATGAGGTCCTTAGGTTGACCATGACTTTATTTCCACTTTTCTTGAATATATTAAGGTTCTAGTTCTTAACCTTTAATTCTGATTATAAATAATTTTTTGGTCAGTCTCCAGTTTAGGACTGTGATGTTTTAAAAGAATTAATTTTTCTTTATATTCCTTGGCTCAGAGCTTAATTCAAGTTAGGTTTCTTCTTTTAATCAAATATTTTCTTTTTTCTAGACAGTTTCAAAGCAAGAATTGTACACTAGCTAATAGAACTGATATATGTGCATCCACACCAAACTCACACAGTGAACAAATAAGACTCAGAGCCAGTTCATTGTTTTTTAAGAACCATATGCCCAAATGGAAATAATTACGTAGAAAGAAAGATACTTATAACTTTTTCCAGTTCACTCACCAAAAGGCACCAAGCTATTAGATTTTATTTCTTTAAGAAAATGAGGCAAACTCTTCCTTTTCTTAGAATAATAAGTTGGATTTTTTTCTCCGCTCTGGAAAAATCAATTTGATAGAAAAGAAATTATACACTGAATAATGTCAGAAATGAGCCCACGGGAAAAAACCTTCCCAAGAAAAAAAGCAGAAGATCCAATAGTCTGACAAAATTCTCCGAAAAAAAGATAAGTACAGGTAGGGCTGAAGAAGCAGGCTAGAGTATGAATCTAATTATGTATTTGAATTTGAAGATAAAGTACTCGACACTGGTAAATATCTACAGAACTCTTGTAAAGACACAGACTTTTTTTTTTAAACAAACAATGGCTTGCCACTCCTTAATAAGCTTGGTATTTACCATCACCCTGTACTACAGTCACTATATATTCTCAATTCTTTCCAACTGGTTTTACTCCTCGTATGCAGACACCATTTTTAACAATGCTGTTTCTAACACTAAAAGATTCCTTTCCTTCATTCCACCTCTTAGAAATTTTCTTAGCTAAGAACTAAAATAGAAAAAAACATAACAAAAGTTTGGCTTATCCATGGGTCAAGTTCATGCAATCTAACCTACCAGCTGAGATAAAACAACGAGACAATTATTTTAGCTATGTTTTATCAGCTCCTGTAGTGAATATTGCAAATCATTCTCAGCTCTTCACAAGTTCTCAGTTTGACCCTCCCTCTTCCTGTTGGTGCAATGGACCTCTCCATTCAACTTTAAGGTGAAGTGATACGCCAGTGAAGGTCCACTAGTTTTCTGCTTCATCACCTAATAATCTGAGTTGATACCTCCTCCTTTTTACCTCCCTCTCAGGAAGAATTGCTCTCCTCCTGTCCAAGTCACCCTCAATCCGTTCTCTCAATCCCAGCCCTCTAGCTGGGTTCAGTGGACCACACCGGCAATCCCAGCTACTCCGGAGGCTGAGGCAGGATCACTTGAGCCCAGGGGTTCCAGGCTGCACTGAGGTATAATTGTATCACTGCACTCCAGCCTGAGGAGCAGAGCCAGGCCTCCATCTCTAAAAAAGAAAGAAAGAAAAAAGACATTTTAACTCTCTCAACCTCTGCTGAACTATCATCCTCAAATTTTATCTCTCTACTATCTCAAGGTATATGCAATTTTCTCAAGGTGTATTATAAAGCTATCCTTTCTTTCTCTCTAAAAGAAAAAAGAAATTTAAAAATATAGTCCACATTTTCCACATTTGCCAGTCATCGACTGCTCACTCACTTCTCAGATCTTTCCAACCTCCTTCTTTTATTTCCAAGCATTTTATCATCACTTTTCTATAAAGAATCACTATTAACATTCTAAATGGTAGATTTAATGAGTTTTTACTTAGGACTTATCCTACTTTTCAGCAGCATTTCTTACCACTGCCTGTCTTTGTTATTGTTGCTGTTACTTTTGTTCTAAAATTCACTGCCCTTTGTTACATAACTTTGCATTTTCTCCATTCCTTATGTCTCTCTTCATACTAATCTACCCATTCTCTGGGCTTATCTGCCTCACACCATGTACCTGGGAGCGACTGGAAGGGTCTGAGTTCAGCAATCTTATTTCCTAACTTCACTTACCACTTCTTTGTACATGGCATTTTCATTTGTAGCTCTAGTTCCTGAATCTCTTGAGATGGAGATTGAAATTTTAGCAGCATGCTAGGTGTTTCCACATGGATTAGCCTCATGCACTTAAAATTTAAGAAGTTTGAGACCAGACTCCTCACTGATTCTTGACTTTTGTACTGCCTGTTTCTATGTCAATTATTGGCATCAGTATTCTTCACCTTTAAATTTAATGGTTATTGTTAATTTTTATTTTCCTCAAAACCTCTTCTTGACATTTTATACAAAGAAAGAAAAAAGGCTAATTGTCATTGTTTCTGATGGTTTAACCTACCATGTACTAAATAAATGTTAGTTTTACTATTTTTTCATTTTCCTATTTGATTTTTAACTGATAATGACAGACTAATAGTTTGACAAAAATATTTAAAGGTTGTGAAACAATTATGTCTTTTTTTCTTTTTGATTAAGATCATTTTGCATGGTTTTAGCTTATACTGTCATTTTTATAATTCCTCATTCCTCTGCAAAGCAAGAAGGCCTGGGTGCACTATGAATTCAGTTTCAACAGTCTTTGCACACGGGCTGCACTGTGCATGGGGTGCCCTTCCTCAGCAACTTCATTACTCTTTTTAGAATAAGGGCATCTGCAGATGGCAGAAGGGAAGTTTCGCCATTGGCTTCCAACCATCCTCCTGAGAATTAACCACTTCGGTGCTGTAGGCAGCTGAGATAATCAGCAGAAGCTTCTAGCAATATCTGGGCATCCTCCTGAGAATCACACTGACTTTAGTGTTTCAGAGAGCTACATTTATTAGCAATGGTTTTTCTGTAGTTCTGTCATTTCTGGAATTTCTGAAAGCCAGAAGTAACTTCCTGACATTTGCTTTACCAGCACTTCTAACATTTGTCTCTATGCTCCTATAATAAATCATGTTGTGTTTGTAATACCTTTAGTGATGTCTGTTTTCTTGTCTGCCCCTGACTGATAAATCATTTGGCACCAGAAGCACTTCCTAGCTGAAGACAGTATTTTTTATTGGCTATTTCATTTAGTGAGATTTGTAGGCAGTAATGACTTTACCATTGGTGGAAAATGAGATGAAAGTCCATAAAATGCAGACAAAACAGTTACTTAAATTGTCACTTGTAGTTACCTGGCATACAGAGCCTAACGAAAGTGAAGCTGGAGAGTCCAAGTGACTTGGAAAAGAATGACAAGGAAGCGATGAGCACAAGGACTGTGGGAGAAGATGTCTACACTGAGATTAAAGGATGAAAATGCTCAGGATTTTAAATTCTCAGCTCAAGGCATGATCAGAACACTAGAATGCCTATACCTGGACTGGAATAATCTTTAATCTTCTGTAGCCTCAGGACTGATGTATTAAAAAATCAGACCCAAACTTTGAGGCTGCAGCCTGCAAAATTACCATGCAAGTTAAATTCACAGCCTCAACAGTTCTCGTCAGTAAAAGGTAGGGCATTGACCATGAATAAGTCAGGATGCAACCAGAAAGAGACACTTTTCTGAGAGCTTAAAGCACAAGGAATTAAAAGCAGAGCTTTGGTTACATTGTTGATGAAAGCGGCTTAGAATCTGTTTAGAGTCACTGATACACATCCCTAACTGTGTAGCTCTACTGAAACTTCTCTGGTTTCAGCCCATCACCATCTCTGGTGTAGCAACTGAAGTAGGTTATAATTGGTAGCCCAACCTCTGACATTTATTTTCTTCAAAGTACATTTCAGAAGATCTTAAAGCACATCTCTGATTTGCACCACAACATAATACAGAGATTGGCCAGTGTTCTGTAGACTTGTGGGCAAGTCTTAACTCACAGTGGGATAATGGGCAAAGATTTCTCTGAGTCAAAATTTTCCAATAAATAAAATTTTAACATTGGCATAGATTGGTAGATTTCAAATGCTATTCACTTTGGAATATTTTGTTAAAAGCATTACTATGTGGGATTATAGACAGATTAAAATAGAGTTCCTATGAATGAGGGCTCTCAGTGCCGTGAAGCCATGCCCAGTAAGCAGCCCCAAACTCCGCTCCAGCCCCGTCCCTGCCAACCATGTAGGTGTTAATGAGGATGTCCCCCAGCATATTTTGAAAATCACTACATTAGATGATTTTAAGCTTTCTTCAGCTCTAAATACTATTTTTCTCTCACTTTGTAAACGATCTTTAAGGACTTTATAATCCATAAGAAATTAAATTCAGTCTTCTTAGCTTAGACATTGAAGGCTATTTATAAACTGGTTCTAACTTACTACACTTTTATTTTTAAATCATTTTCTTCACAGACATTGTGCTTCCATCATTTTGGACTAGTTCATGTTGAGGGAATTAATGTATGTTTAGAAAGCATTCAATGTAATTTCTTAGTTCTAATATACTCATGTGCCTTCTTTCTGTGTGCCTAGAGCCCCACTAATCTACCTACTTGAATCTTATGTATCCAAGGCCAACTTCCTGATTGATTTATCAATTGAGATCATTTAGTTTCATTGATAAGTGAACCATTTAGGATTGTATTGACTGCAAGTAACAGAAAATCCTAAATATATTAGTAAATATATAAGGCCTTTTTTTTTTTAACATATAAAGTGAGTAAAGGCAGCTCATAATTATATGATTGGTTTAAAATTATTGGAAATCTTGCATCCTTCTATCTTTCCCATCTGCCACCAAGCATGTAAAGTTGTCTCATAGCTAAGATAGATACAGATCTCCAGCATTTTATACACATTCCAAGCTGCTGAAGGAGAAGCTTGTTAATAGTAAATGTTCCAGTTTTCTGTTTTCCTTTTAAGCAGTAATCCCAGAAGTCCCACCCAACGTCCTCTTTTGCCTAGAATTTAGACACATTGATGAAACTTGTCATTTGGCACCTGAATAATGGTTCTATTATTGTAGAAGATAGAAGAATGGACATTAGATAGGTAACTCTTAGACTCTGACACAATAACAAATCTATTTGCTCCTTTGTGACTACAGTCAATTTACTAAACTGTGAAATTCTATCTTATTTATCTTTACATTCCAAGAACCTGGCACAGTATCTCAATATATGAATGAATAATAATGAATCAATAACAAAATTGTCTATTTTAAACTGACATTTGACTAGCTAGTCAGAATGTCAAGAATAGACCCAGTTTATGCTCGTACTAGTTCTACGAGAAGTACTAGGAATAACTGTCCAGGAGAGACAAAAATAATTTTTATTTGAGAATGATCCTTCAAAAGAATAGAACAAAAGCTGAACATTATTAACTTCACTTTTATGACTGCCTGTCAAAAAAGGCAGGGTATAATATATATTCCTGTATCCAATATTATTTTTTATTTTGTCCCATATTAAGAGCTTCTCTTAACTTTTCATATATATCTATGTAAATGATATGTAATACATTTTTTAATGATTTAGGTATATAAAGCAATGGAAGTTTGATTAAGCACATATAAGCATTTATTATTTTGCCACACCCAGAACATTTATTATTTTTTGTATAAACTTTCCAACGTTTTACACCTTAGAGTGAGATATCACTCTAATGTGTAAAAATCTCCATGATTTTAGAAAATCCAGGTTTTATCCTAATAAAATATCAAGGGAAGTGCCTGCACTTCTCATTAGCTTTAAGTGGTTCCTCAGCAACCAGTCACAAAATATCGAAACAGATCGCTATGGACTATGTCATCACCACAACAGAAGCTATATTTAAAACATCTATTCATCTATCTCTCTATATATCTGTGTACCTATCTATGATCTATCTATCCATCATCTATTTACTACCTTTCTCCAAAAATAATGCAACTAGTTTACAAATATACATATACTGCAATAAGTGATATAAAAATGAATTAAAATATAGGCAACAGTAATCAGCAAGAAAACATCAGGCTGAAAAAAAAGCAGATCTATCCAGCAATTAAGTAATTCAATGAAATGTTTACCCTAATATCCTACTCTCTTTCTAGAAAATGGTCGTTAATCTGGTTTTCAGATTTCTCATAACCCAGGAACATTCATTAAAGAGAACTCTGAGGTCAGTACTTGGGGATCCAATTAAACACCTCTCATGATCCCATGGAGATAGAGAGTAGAATGACAGGTACCAGAGGCGGGGAACGAATGTCTGGGGGTAGGGGCAGAGCGACTGGCTAATGGGTACATACACACAGTTGGATAGAAGGAATAAACTCTAATGTTCTATAGCAGAGTAGGGCGACTCTAGTTAACAACAGTGCATTGTGTATTTCAAAATAGCCAGAAGACAGGACTTGAAATATTCCCAACATATAGACATGATAAGTGCTCAAGGTGACGGATATCCTAAATTCCCTGACTTGATAATTACACATTCTATGCGTGTAACAAAAATCACATGCACTCTATAATATAATGTGTACAAATATTATTTATCAATTTTTAAAAACCTATCAAGAGATTTCTGAACCTAAAGAAATAAGATCGTCCGTTAACAGTTAAATCACGAGATCATCGTTCTAATAGAAATGTTGACTCCTAGATCAGGTGACCATGAAGGAAAATGGACTGCAAATGCACAACACACACACAAAAAGGAGTTAGAAGGAGGGAGTTATTGGTCATAGACACATTAGAAAAAGAGAGATAAATTTATCTTTGTGTTACTGCACACTGTTTAGGAAAATAGAGCTTTTTACCTCCAAGATGATATTGATGTTCCCTGTGAATGAGGACTGAGTTGAACACTATTCAATGAGTTTGGGAAATAGTGAATTAAACAATACTAGAAGAATTTCCTTATTTTAGGAATTTTCAGGGCCTTTAATATTTAATCTGCATCATGATTCTGTGAGGGGGAATAAAGTATGTAAGATTTCCCAGACTTTGTTGGCAATTACGGCAGATGGCATGCTATTTTCATTGTGCCGCTTTCCCTCTTAGACACAGGAAGACCCAGCCCACTCTGCAGTTAGGTCAGGACAATATGAATGAGTTTTGACTAATAGGATGGGACAGAAGGGACAGTGGGAAGAGGACAAACCACTTCCATGCCTGGATTTTTTTTTTTTTTGGCAGTTCTTCAGTATTCTCTTTTTCCATTATGACTCTGGAGGCAATAGATTTAAGATAGCATAGCTACAGGATGGATGAGAGTCCCTCGCTATTCTGTAATGAGATGTGATATAAATGAAAAATAAACTTTTGTTTCATCTAGTCATTAAGATTTTAGGATTTACTTGTAAATTCGTCCTAGTTTCTCCTAGCTGAGACTTGCAGTCACAGCTCCTAATTTTTGAACATTTACAAACATCTTGTTTCTTAACATGAAATGTAGCTCCAAGATACATGGCTGAAAAGTATATGCCCTAGAAGCTGTTACTCTTTATTTAAGCTATTTAAGAGTAACTTAAATGTGAAAGAAATTTTACCAAATATCCTGAGTTTCGTTTCAGAATGTTTTTATTTATTCATCTGTAAACCAATACCCAAATAATAAGCACAACATCTTAAAGGAAGTAATCCAACGCAGATCCACAAGAGGCCTACATTTTAGACATTGACTTTCATGCAGTCGTGGTTTTAGACCTTTGCTTTGTCTGTTGGTCAGGGAAGATGCTGAAAAACAATTGGCTGTCATTTTTCCAGTCACTTCAGAAAACTGTGTTCAGGCTCCTGATCCCAGTGTCTTTCAGCCCTGGTTTGTCTCCCTGGGACGTCGGGTGTAATTTGTTGTAACACTACACTTCTCCAGTAAAGGAGAACTATCTATTCAGGTATCTGTTTTTATTTTACACACACACACACAGTGAAACTCTACATCTGATTTGGATTTCACTAGTTTTTCCATAATGTCCCTTTTTTGTTCCAGAATCACGTCTAGGATACCACATTACATTTAGTTGTTATGCCTCCTTAGCCCCCTCTGGACTGTCTAGGACAGTTTCTCAGACTTCCTTGTCTGGCATTTCCTTGTCTGGTCAGGTATTCTGCAGAATATTCCTGTGATAGTTACTCTTCTGTGTCAACTCGAGTAGACTACCATGCCCAGGTATTTAACCATATCCCCATCTGGGGGCTGTTGTGAAGGCTAACACCAATGATGTTGTGGCTAACATCAACCATGAATTGGCATTAAGTCAAAGATATTACCCTCGATAGTGTGGTTGGGGCCTCATTCAATCAACTCACTAGCTTTATTAAGCTTCAATTAATAAATGAAAATTGTATATATATGATGTGCAATGTGATGTTTTGATACATGTATACATTGTGAGATGATTAAATTAAGCAAATTGATGTATTCCTCATCTCACAAACTTATACCATTTTCTTGTGGTGAGAACATTTAAGATCTACTCTTTTAGCAATTTTCAAGTATATAACAACCTGATATTAACTATAGTTATTATGCTATACAACAGATCTCCAAAACTTATTCCTTCTAACTGAAACTTTATATCCTCTGACCAACTTCTCTCCACCCTGCAACCATTGTCCCAGTTCCCGGAAACTACCATTTTACTCTGCTTCTATGAGTTCAACCTTTTTAGATCCCACATATAAGTGAGAACATGTAGTACTATTTGTCTTTTGGTATCTGACTTATAATTCTGTTTCTTTATAAATGAGTGGAGTGAGGAATTTAAGTTGAGAAATAAAGATAAGATAGAAGCATCATTCTCAAAATTTTTTAAAGAAATAATGAGGATAAAGGAGAACCATAAACAATAATTTCCAGTTCTCCTTATGGCAGAGACAATAAAGAAAACGATCATGACTTGCTGAGGAGTCAAACAACAGTATACAGTCATCATGAGGCAAAACACCCAACAAGTAAATGAGGCAGAGTGTGACAGCAGGGGCTGAAAATGGTGAATCAATGCAGATAGAGGATGAGCGCCCTGGCACAAGCTCTCAGTCTTTGGGGCAGTCCTCCACACTCATCCCTCACCATCTCACAGCAAAGTGGGGCATCCCACCCTCCCACATGGCTTCAAGTGCCACCCTGTCCTCCAACAAAGACATTCAGATTCAATTAAAGGCAAACAAGCAAAAGAATACAAAGGAGACAGCCAACTTTTGATCCCTGATATAGAGATTTCCGGTGATCCTTTGTGCAAATAGCATAAAAGGCAGCTGAGAACAGTGAGATCAGCACAACCTAGACAAAAGGGGTGCAGTCATAATAATTTTGCAGTTTAAGAATAAAAATGTGCTCAGCACAGGACACAGTAAAAAGAGAGGGCTCAATATATGGTAGCCAATACAGTATGTCTTTCAAAAAATAGATGTTTCAGTAAAGAATTAGGTATTCTACTGCTTTTTCTACATAGAAAAGTTCCAGTGAGTGACGCCCACTTACCATAAGAAAGAACAAGAGGGAATATAGAGCGACTGTGTGTCTGCATGTGTGTAATATCATATGATCAGTTTTAATCAATGATTGACAGCGTGGCTTGGGGTGTGCATGTAATGAAGTTGCACACAGTATTTTTCAGGTATATTACTGGAGTCAATGGAAAGTGACACTACAAACAGTTAAAAAAGAATCCTTATTGGACATAAATAAAGAAGTGATAAATTTATTTCATCTCCTCCTCCTTCCTTTCTAAAGGAAAAATAGAAGACTCATAGCTATATAGTTTGAGGTGAGAAATTTCTAAAGATTTGAAACATATATATTGCATTTCATTGCACAGATCTAGAACCTTGTTTAAATCCAAATAAAATCATTTGTTTGGGTTTGATGCTTGTATGTAACCCGAAAAATACCTAAAATTGAGAACAAGTATCACACACAGAGATCAAGTGATTCATTTGTTCAAGTCAAATATTAGAATTAGTGGACTTTGTGTTTTCAGTTGACTTACAAATTATATACGTATATGTGTGTTTTTTCACACATTTATATGTGTTATAATATGTATGTTGGATGAGTTTGTTCACACATTTGCAGCTTTCTATTTCCCGCATTACCTTAGACAAGCATGCATAAACAATTTGAACACTTACTTCATTTAATTCAAATTCTTGTGTGGCAAAGTAATTTGGTGCGATAGCTTTTTTTTTTTTGTCAGTTTTCTGTTTTGTATTGCCTTACTGTTACTATCAGACAGCTGTTGAAATTTCAGGCCAATGGTTGATATCTCTCCTCCATCTTCAAGAAATTAACATCTAGTTGTATAAACATTTATTAATAACAATGTGTTCTTGCGAGTACAGACTTTCATAACAAAAAAAGATGAACCAAATTGTTTCTACCTATGAGCTCTCTTTCGCAATTCTTGCTTTCTCTGTCAATTATTCCTTCTGCCTGTAGTCTACCTAGGTTGTGAGTAGGAGGGGAAGAGGGAAAGAAATAGAGAACCTCAACACTTGGTTGCTATGATGGGGTCTAAGACTATTTCATTTTGTATATAGTTTACATTGCCCTCTTGGTTACCGTAGAGAGACTGTTACATGCCATTCACAAGGTTGGGCTATATTAGTGCAGAGCCTGAGAGTAGCTGAAACACTAAGGGGGCATTACACTGACCGCACGGGAAAGGAATTCACTGGGACATCCATATGTTCCAAGAGGAAACAAGCAATGAGGCACTGAGCATGAAGAGTTGTAACTTGAGCCCACATCTCCTATCCATTGTATCACACTATTCTTTTAAAATACAGTTCAGGCTTCTGGGTAAAACAGTCTACACAGCATATATGATGGCTAAACACCTCCCTCTGGTCCAGCAGAAATAACAAGAAAAACTGTAAGTCATAAGTAAGCTTCTGAATGACATGTCATTAGCATAAGCATATCTAACACAAAATACATTTTTTAATGTATATAAACATTGCTTCCTCTGCAGTTTTTGTCAAGAGTTAAAATCCAGATGTAACATCTTATGGAGGCAAAAACACTTACAGCTACTGTATGATAATTCCTCACACTACCAATTAAGAAACTCTGCCCTAAAATATGAATGTTTCTCTGAAATTCTCTACAAATCACCATTAATAAGATAATAGAGCAGAAAAATTAGCAGGGAGTTCATTTGATTTTTTCCCCCCTAAAGGCTGGCTTTAGTTAGAAAATTTATCTACATTTCTATTCTAACACATTGTGAATGATAAATGAACTGCACTGCATAAAGGACATGACATTGCTATGCTATTTTCTTTCATCAGAATATTCTACCTAGCAAAGTTCATAGCTCAGTGCTTGTCCCCTTATAAGGAATAGAGAAAGAAATGAAACTCACTACTCTGAAGACCTCAAGCTTAGGGCATGACTCAAAATAGCAAAAAGAAATAGTCTAAGAGGCACAAGGCCAGCCAGCAAGCTGATTCACTGTTTTGGTCTCTATCAGGTCTGTCTGTTCCAGCTCTTTCTACATAGGAAAACCAATAAGAAAGCTATTTTACATTGCTTTCATCAACAGATTCAATGGCTTCAGGACCAGAGACAGTGAAAAGGTGTTTTTGCAGAAACTGAAAGCTGAATGCGAGAGGAAAACACATGACCCTTCATTGCTTTCCCCCAGATCTGTCTGCACTCTCTTCTGTATTATTTGAAGAACAGGCTTCTTATTCAGACAACCTCCTATATGATCCCCATAGCAATGGCTATAACCCTGATGGGTGATAAATGTTGAATTGAATTGGTATTGCTAAGGCGAGTGCTTCAGTCAGAGAAACAACAACAACAACAACAACAACAAAAACTTGCATTCTCTTATAGCTGTTATAAGAAAAATCAATTTATTGTCACTGGTTACTTTTTGAACTTGAGGAACATGGTGGCTAACTCCCTCATTTTAGGTTAGAGATAAACACGTCAGCTAAGAACAGGGCAAAGTGAGAAACATGACACTTACAGAAAAGAGAATATGAGAAAAGTTGACCCTCGGAGTTCAAGTGGTATAAAGTGGGAACCATTCTAGGAGAAATGTTTAGAATTCAATTTTTGGCCATTACGAGCTATGGTATTTTCTGAGTAGGCTATTTATTAAATGAAAACCTTATGTATCACTAGCATTAGGTGTAAATCCTATTATGGATAATAGGGCAACTACTAGAACTCATTTGCTAATATTAGAAAATGATAGCAAGAAATCTGTACTCATGTTTTCTAGAACATAAAAAACTGAAACAGCAAAATATTTATTTTTAAAAAGTCAACAAAGACAGGTCAGTCTAATTTCTGATGTTGGTAATAAACATGTCAGAGAAAAAAACAATATAAGGCACATTATAAGAGTAAAATTTTGCAACTCTCTGTTTTGATTATTGAAACACTTAGCCAATAAAGAACTTCCCACAAGATGACGTAACAATGAGAATGTTACTGATACGTAAATGAAAAGTCCTACAGTAAAATACATTAGAATATTAGAATGTTCCATAAAGGTCATCTATGCTGTGATATAACCCAACTGCCTTCCATTTTGGACTCTTAATATTTTGTTTGTTTGCATGGGTTTTTGTAATTCCTACCTAGCAACATGCATTTATTGCTCTTCTGGGTGGGGGAGAAGGGCACTTGACAGGGGCAATTAACTTATATTACATTGTTAAATCCTAACTTTAGATTCTGAAATTAAAGAACCTATTAGCAAAATCAATCAATATAATACAAATATGGTATATAATTAGTCTGGTCTTCCTCACTCTGCCACAGAGGTCAAAATGAAAAGTAAATGGGTTCTAGATGTTAAATAATTTATTGTAATTTAAAAACTATACCTAATAAACGGTATATCTCTTCATATATAACACATGCAAAATCAAGGAACTATAAATTAGAACATGAAATATCATTCTTCAGGGTTCTACGTTGTGTTTTTATCAGTGATAGTCACAGTACAGAGATCACGCCAGTGCTGAGATATTAACAATGTCCACGCAATGGGAAAACCATTACGGATGACTTTCAGTAATTTTCCCCAGCACGAATCATTATCAGCTGGCACTGCTGATTCTGTCAGGAAATCAAGCCCCTATTCTGTTTAGAAGTTAAAGTAAATAACACCTTTCACACTTAGATGCTCAAGGCTTTATTTAAAAACAGTTTAAGGATGCTGGTTAATATACAGTATAGAGTTGGCTGTAAAAATGTTTATTGCTTATCTCTCCTACTGAGTTTTTAATGAAATAACTAATTTCTAATTAATCACAAATAATCAGGCGAAAAACAAAACACAAGCAGTCAGTATTAGTATTAGGGAAAAATTAGATCTTTTTAAAAAAGTAACAGATACTTTATGTCCCATAAGTACATTATAATCTCTCAGTTATGAATCAATGATCTTAGACCTATCTTGGTATTTAATTAACCAAGGGGTACATTCATGAAGAAGTATTCTACTGAGTTGAGATACTTAATTTAGCTTCTAAAAGTGTTCAGGTTTACAATGAAGGAGTAGCTTAGATATCAAAATTGGTTAGTGTGATTTCAAGTTACAAAATTGCGCCTAAAAAAAAAAATATTAATCTGCATGCTTCCTAGTCCATCATGTAGATGTGAACGTATGTGGAGAAGGTATTAGAGTTGAGATAAGGCACAATAATATTCATTTATAATCAAGCCCTACAATAGTATAGCAAAATAAACATTAGCAAAGGCAATTTTACAAAAGCTTTTTATTGATTGAAATGAAAGACATTTTCTGAAATGCTACAATTACCATTTCAGGGCTTCAGAAAGACTGAGGTAATGGCATTTAACAAGATACTTAGTGGACAAGAGATCACAAAATAAAACTCACACAAAACGAGACATGGATGAGTTCATACATAATGGCTTTTATATTATCTTGGATATAATTCTTTATTTTGTATCACTATTGCATATTTATTACAGAATTTCTAAACACAATTTGAAAAAAAAAAAACAACAAAGAAACAATCTTGGTACCTCATAATTTAGACCAAAAGATATCAGAACAAATACAGCCACCAAATATCCATCTTAAATACTGTGTACATTTAACAGAAATAATCATACATGACAAATGATTCAAATTAGAATTTAAAAGGATCAAATAATTAGCCAGGAAAGCAAAATGTTTTTAACATATTATATATAACACTTCCATTTGAGAATCCTAGCTGCTAAGATGACTTGGAAATATGGTCTAGGATTCCTAATATTTTAAACATATTCTCCCATCTACTTAAAGAAAAGTTTGCTGTATTTGCATAAACCAATATTGAACTTCGGATACCTGACGGTTTGGCTAGACAACTGTATTCTGAAAAGCATACATGTTATAAGCTGTGTGACAGTGATAACAAGAAAACAAAACACCAATCTGCATCTGGTGGAGCTGAAATCAGGCCTCTTCAATTCGGCAGATCCACGTTCTGAAGGATGAGCGCCACTCTGCTTGGAATGTACACCTACGTCAAAACAATTATGTCAGTGCAATTGAAGGGAGTACCAAACGGCCTGTCATATGTCAAAGAGATATAGGCAGGATGCAGTCTCACATCTGCCTAAAGTTACAGTTGCCTTTACAATTTTACATGCTCTTAGAAGGCTCAATTTCGCAGTTCCTACTGTTCTGGCAGCAACATGACTATCAGAAAGCACTCACCACTAGAGGGCTCCATACGACTTAATGAAAACCAACGCTCCTCACAGGAATGATGTAACCGGCCCTGTCACTGCCATGTTGAGGCTCTATCAGGTGGTGAAGGAAGGCTGCCAGTTCGCAATGTTACTACTTCAGTTAGACGAAGAAAAGCAATATACAAAGCACTTGTTTTGCATCAAGACACTTTTATTTGTAATCTTGTCTCTTTTTTTCCCTTTCAAGAACAAAAACTGAAATGTAATATAAGGAATCCTAACTCTCAATTTAAACCAATGACTAAGCTTGCCATTGCACTTAAACCAGGATTCAGATTCTCTCCATGGTGTGCACAGCCCTGACTCGCTCCTCTCTGCCTACATCTGGTATCCCAGCTCAGCTACTTGCTTGCATCTTCACCCACTACACTCCAGCCGCAGGAGCCTTTCAGTTCCTTGGACACATCAAACACTCCCCTTTTGTTGAATCTTTGCCTATGATGTGCCTTCTGCTGTAAACACTCGTTGCCTTGCTGGTTCCTTATCTCTTGGAAAAATCCCAGCTATATGGAGAGGCTTTCCTTGACAACCCTAGATATGGTAAGTTCTTCTTTTCTAACCATGGCAGCTTTTTTGTTTCTTTCTGAACACTTGCCACAAATTGTGAATGATTTGTCAAGTTTGCCATCTGTTTCCCTCATTAGACTATGAGCTTTAGAAAGGCGGAAGTCATACGTTTTACTTCTAACTCTCAGTTGGTGCCATTGGACAAGGCAGATGTTGATGATGACTGAATTAAATAAATGAACAATGAACAAAGGAATAATAGCGGATCAATAGATGCGTATTTAACAAGATATTCTCTAATATATCTGAAATCTTTTTATAAAATTGAGAAGTGATTTGAACTGCTTAATGCTATTTATATGCTAGTTCAAACCATGTATCTAAGTATTAACAAAGCAAACAGTAAAAATAATATTATAGATGGTTGTCATTGTGACAATCTCTCTTCATTTCTGACTTTGCTGGTATTTTACTATTTTCAGTCACTTTATCTCTAAATGAAAGCTTGCCTGATGGTTAAAAAAAAAAAAAAAGGCTTTCAGAGGTTAGAACCAGAATGAAGACGCAAAGCAAACATGACTTTAGGAAAAAAAAAAAATTAAAGAAACAGAACAGTTGATTTTCATTTAATGAGACTTGTATGTCCAATACATCTCAACTCTGCAAATGAACACAATGTTTTCTCTTAAGGTTTCACAATAAAGAACCAATACTACTAAAAAAAAAATCAGACATATTGATATACTTGGTTAGTTTTTAACATCAAAAGTTAAAGCAGGTTTAAAATGGTGGCACTTAAAGAAATTTATATTCTGGATTTAATGGCCAGAGAACAGTTTTTCTAATCTTCAATTCAAAGTAACAGTGTTTTAGGAAATGAAGATCATCTGAAAAAGATTAACAAATGCTAACAGTCACTGTGTAGCTCAATGTCTCATGGTCTGTTTTGCAATACAGTATTTCCAAAAAGATAAATATTACATCCATGCAGTCACTAAGCGTGAGAAAACCATGTATTTCAGTGCTACAAGCTGTTTCCCTATAGTTTGCACATTGTATTTTATATCTTATAACTATCATACCACATCAGAATTTCACTGCTAATGCAATCCTTTCTATGCAACGTTTTCTCTTTGTCATACGCAAGATGTTATGAGAGTGAGTCAATAAAAGGAAGCTGGAGTCATCCACAAATAAAGCAGGACTATTACCAAAGATCCCGACAGACCCAGTCCAAACGAGAGCACATTTCCATAATCAAGCTACAGACAAAATGAACACAACCCAAAGCAAAGAAGGAGAAATAAAAACAAACAAACAAACAAACAAACAAACAAACAAACAGTGTGATTCAACCCATTCCCTCCCTACATCTTATCAAAACAGGTACAAATTGAGAAAGTGACCTACCCTTCTAAAGGAGTTTCCCATGTACTTATTAGGGGGTCTAGTCTAGTCTACATATTTCTTTCTTTTTTTTCTTTTTTTTTGAGATGGAGTCTTGCTCTGTCACCAGGCTGGAATGCAGTGGTGCGATCTCAGCTCACTGCAATCTCTGCCTCCCGGGTTCAAGCCATTCTCCTGCCTCAGCCTCCTGAGTAGCTGGTATTACAGGCACGCAACACCATACTCAGCTAATTTTTGTATTTTTAGTAGAGATGGGGTTTCTCCATGTTGGTCAGGATGGTCTCAAACTCTTGACCTCATGATCTGCCCGCCTTGGCCTCCCAAATTGCTGAGATTACACGCGTGAGCCACCGCAGCTGGCCATAGTCTACATATTTCATTTTGGGGATCACAGTAACTGGATTTAACTAATCAGTGGGACGGAAGGTTACAATTTGAACGGTTCTGAATTGTTCTGCCATGAGCAATCTAAAACTGAAAACCAATCTAAATATTTCAGCAGAGCCAGAAACTAGACAAAGTAATTTCAGCTCCCTCTCCATGGGAAACATTTCTCTTATACAGTATTGTCCTACAATGCAGGCAAAAGACTCTGATAAGTCCAAGGTGCCTGGGAAGGTGGCAATGAAACACATGAGTCAGGTCTAGGATAAATAATGAGAGGTCTCTGTAAATAAGTGCGTGCTATAGTGATATAGCTCAGATTTGGATCCTAAGCAATTGTGATATCTACTGTTTCATTCATAACCTCATTATTTCATTAATGAAATATAATAATAATTACATAATGATAATTTAGAATCACTCTTACTCTTTCATGTTTTGGCATTTTCGCTTGTCTAAATTTAAGAGGTTTTTTTTTTTTTCTTTTTAGATGGAATTTCACTCTTGTTACCCAGGCTGGGGTTCAATGACGCAATCTTAGTTCACCGCAGCCTCCTCTTTCCAGGTTCAAGTGATTCTCCTGCCTCAGTCTCCCGAGTAGCTGAGATTACAGGGATACGCCACCACACCCGGCTAATTTTTTTTTGTATTTTTAGTAGAGACAGGGTTTCTCCATGTTGGTAAGGCTGGTCTCGAACTCCCGACCTCAGCTGTTCCGCCCGCCTCGGCCTCCCAAAGTGCTGAGATTATAGGCGTGAGCCACCGCACCCAGCCGAGAGGTTTTTTTTTTCAAAGGATGCCATAACAAAGTTCCAGGTTTGCAGTATATGCACTGAAATATATTCCCATTGTGGCATTTGATGGTTAAAAAATGCTTCAAGAATATTCACTAACAGATACTGGTCTTTTCATGTAAGGAGGTTTATAACGACACTTCCATCATACTTAGAGACCTCTTAATGCAATATGCTAAAAAAAAAAAAGCCTTTGGTTCACAATTGTATAATATCATTAACAGAAATACTTTGTAATAATATACGTATATTTCACTGCAGTGTTAATTACCAGAATGTGTTTATATTGCTCCAGAGCCCTTGTGGTATAGGCAACACGGAAGAATTTCCCTAAGCCAGTGATTTTTCTTAACTATGGCTATTTATGGAATTTTGAGTTTTCTTCTGAGTATGTAAATCAATTTTTTTAGTGGTTAGGAAATTACTACTAATTATACTAAAGAACTTAAGACAATCAGAGCTAACCCTTATGATGAGACAATTACAGACACGAACAATTTGGGGTTCCTAAAATTTAGTCTAAGTATTGGCTCTGTAATTCTCATTTTATCATTTTAATTCATACAATAGTTTTGATTAATATGGCAAGAGAAAAGAAGCATGAACACATTTAAGTAGATTTAAACACAATCATTTAAGTATATTTAAATATAAAAAGTATATTGACATACCTGTATATAGAAGGCACTTACTATGCATAACGTGCATGCTGATAAACATATCTCCTATGTCCATTTATTAGCCTGTAAGCCCTAAACATTTTATATCTAGAATCACCTTAAGAACATGAGACAATGTAGTATACAGCCATGAGTTTCATTTTTTTCTAGCTATATTAATAGTCTGCTCTTCACAAAGAATCAGAATAGCACAGTACAATCCAATTCATTTATTAAGAGAGTCAAATGCATGCTAATCTACTCAGTTATTTTGATGACTTTAATGACTTAATTATTACAACCATGAGTGTGGCTAAAAAAGCAACTGTTCACACAATGGTCTATTTTATGTCATTCAGGCAAAATGTTATTTTCCTCTAGGACTATATTTTCCTCTAGGACTAATAATTGACTTGCAAAATTTAATTACACAATTTTTGAAAACACAGTGTCAAACATTTTAAAAAAGAAAATTTTAAAATTAAAAAAAATTTAATACTTTAAAGGGTAATTTAAAAAATTCTCTTAGAAATTTTTAAGTTTAGAAATAGCATATACACATATAATTTCGGAAGAATGAAAACAGCATTCAGTGCGCCGGGCATGGTGGCTCACGCCTGTAATCCCAGCACTTTGGGAGGCCGAGGCAGGTGGATCACCTGAGGTCAGGAGTTTGAGACCAGTCTGGTCAACATGATGAAACCTCATCTCTACTAAAAATATAAAAATTAGCTGGGCATGGTGGTGTGCAGCTGTAATCCCAGCTATTTGGGAGGCTGAGGCAGGAAAACTGCTTGAACCTGGGAGGCAGAGGTTGCAGTGAGCCAAGATCGTGCCACTGCACTCCAGCCTGGGCAACAGAGTGAGACCCCGTCTCACAAAAAAACAAACAAAACATCATTCAATGAAAAAGTCATTAGATTCCTTCATAGTCTACATACACATTTTTTTCATAATAAAAATTACAGAGTCTTTTGAAAAATAAAAGATGATATAATTTTAGTTTTCACATACATGCTTTAGTTCATAAAATACTTTTTTAAGAAAAAATAAATTGTATTCTTTTATTCTAATTCTCATTATTTTGCATTAGGGTTGGGAGAAAAGTGATGCTAGTGTTTCTGTATAGAAATGTATATTAGCTCATCTAACTTATATACATTAAAAAAGTAAACTAAAAATCAAGATTTTCTTTCTTCTAAAAAACTATTTTCATAATTTTGAATAGAGCAAAATATATTTTCCAACTGTTAAGCTGTACTAAAACTTACAAGTGAGGGGCAATAAAAATGATACATCTATGCCAAATCCTACATTTAAATCAAGTCTACTTTTGAACCTCCAAATTTAGAATGAGAGTAAATACATCTACTTCTTATTGATAAGAAGCCTAATTGTCAAAGTAATTAGTGCTACATCTATTGCTTTATTCTCATTTTCATCATCATCATTCAGTTAATGTAAAGAAATCGAATTCATTTAAGGCTCAATAATCTCTTTTCTCCCATTTGTGCCATGGAATTTGATTTTATGAATCAGAGGAGAGAAAGGAAGTCCCCTGCCTCCAGTGCACTGATTAACATATAGGTTAACATATTAGGTTCCTGTATCAGGAATCAAACTATAGAGAAATGATTATGCTAAAATGGAGTTTCCAATAACTGCCAGTAAAGCAGACTGGCAGAGCTCTGTCCCATCGCTTTTGGACATTTGTGACATACTCTGACCTGAGCAAATACGTTTCAATGGCGGTATACATGCAGTTATCCCCGGCTCTCAGCTTCAACTGAGGGAGCACACAGAGACAAGGCTAGAGCAGTACCTGCTGATGCTGCAGCATGTATGGCTATTATAAAATTCCTTTGAGCTGTTTGTTGCTATCTTTGAAAACAGATTTGACACTTATTCAGCGATCCTTTGGATTATTAAGCTTGCAAATTAAGCTTTGGCAAATGCTGTGTACTAGTTATGATGGGCAAAAATTTCATGGAAGAAGGAAAAGTTATATTTTGTTCTTCCTTCCTCCTTCTAGTCTGCGAGAATGGGAGGTATGAGTGATCTCACTGGAAGAGGTATAAGACCTACAGCACTCATGATCATGTTCAAGCAACTCGCCTGGATCCCAGTACATAGGACTCAGTTTAATAAGGAGTTCCCTTATAATGAAGCATTATTACAGTAGGTACATTTGTTAATGTGATTTTTTTTTCTCCTCTGGCTTTTTGCTGAATAACTGAGGTAAAAAGAAAACCTGTTTGCCTAGATTTTCTGTATTTTACTAGTCTGTGTGGACTCCCTTAATCTGACATTAAAACGAGTGATCTTATCATCTGGAGCCTAAAGGTGTATTTAAACGAGTAATTCCTGAAGCACTGTAGTCATGGAAAACAAGATTCTGCTGCTGGGAAGAGAGAGCTAGCCCGCATCTCATGGGCTGCACTGGATTAGAGTTCTGTTGCAGGCAGCGTTCAGCTCTTTTCTGTTTGCCATGTCCTTGCAGTGCTGTCCTCCTCTACGTATTATTGACACTTATGAGATCTTCTTTATTCCATCTGATAATTTACAACTGCATTTTCCACATTGGTGAGATCAATTCCATTAGTGCTTGAAAAGTAATCTCCTGATGTTGCTGCCACTGGCTGGCTGGCTTGTTTTAATTATGCCAGCATATCTTCACTCTCACAAAATTGAAAGGATGTCAAGATATTTTCTGCCCACCTCAAAAGAGTCTGAGCTGTCGCCTAAGATTATAATTCCCCAAAGTTGGGAGAAGGTATTCTTAATTGTGTGTCCTCAAAACACTTAGTATTTTGACATGTTTAAACTACTAAATAATAATTGCCTATCCATGACAATAACACCTTTAAAATACATATGCAGTAGCATTTTACAGTTTCCAAATACCTTGGGCATGTTAAAGAGTTTCTGCTTCCTAAGAATCTCTTGCTATAGGGAAGATAATATGAATAATCCTCATTTTACACGTGGGGGAAACTGCAGTGCAAAAAAAAAGTTAAATCACTCAATTTCTCAGTGAGTAAATGGCAGACTAGGGTCAGGATCCCAGGTCCTGTGCCACGGCATTTTGTGATATTTTCACTATACCTTCAGGCTCTTTATCACAGAACCCTGCTGGGGTACACAGACATTTAGAAAAGCTGGCTACGTAAGAATTTCGCGGTCTGAGTCTTTCCAAGTCCTTTCATTCTAGTTTCATCAGTGAAAGTTCAGTGTTATTGCAATCAGTTGCTCCTTCCCCATGACTCCCCTTTGTGAGCTGAATCATCTTTCCGAAACCCTAAGGGCATCTAACTCTTTTGATTATTTCAGAACTTTATGGTAATTTTCTTATTCACTTCCTTGATAAAAAACTATTTTTATCAATCTTATTTTACATGTCAAAATTGAATGTTCTCACAGACTACAGTAATAATTCCTTGAAGAATGTGATGGCACCCTTGAGCCCTCTCTCTTAAAAATATATATCTTTCTCCACATATATCTAAAGCTGGATCAGTGTCATCATCAACACACACTCATATGCACACACACAGATTTAGGTCAACACCTAATTCTCACAGGACTTTCCATTGCACTTTCCTCACAATCCATAATCTAACAACTCACTCTTTGTAATCCCTGCTCTTTTCAGTGATTTTATGCTGTGATCTTTGGGATTTCACTTTTATGTATAATATGGCAGCTTACAAAGCTGAGTGCTGGCATCACTCTGAGAGGTGGGAAAACAGCAGAGAGATGGAAGGCCTAGGGGTACCACAGAGATTCTCATGCCTGACTTCTATCTAAACTCTTGAAAAGTGAGAGAATTTAATGACATAAGAACGTTAACAGCTATGGTAAAGTCATGTATTTGTTAGGTACCTCCTAGAATTAGGAATGGTAGATGTGGTTTTGAACCTACCATATGGCCATAAATTAAACAATGAATTCCTCTGAATCTAGAAACTTACTAAATTCTACATATTTTAAAGAATTTAAACGTAGTAGTTTAAAGCAACATTCTAACATTCTATTTGTGTGAACACCACAATGTAAAAATTAGTTATGTCATATAATACTTCCTTCAGTAATATAAAAAATCCAGAGAATTTTATAACTAGAATGAATTCAGTCTTCAATTTACCACATGAAAGAAAAGAAAGATACATTTTTCATTGACTCCTTTAAGGTGTTTTAAATGAAACTTCATTTGCTAGTCCATAATGTAGAAATCTGCTTAATATAAAATGTTATGGAGAAAACAAGAACAGAAGGAGAGTGAATTGTTGCATAAAGAATAGAAATGTTCATAATTGAAAGAAAAATTTAAAAACTGCCTTCTGCTCATTTCTTGAGAAATAGTTTTGAATCCTATTAATATTTAATTTTTGCCAATTGTCCCCTAAATATCCTTTACTATTAGTTTTTCCAAAACACAATTTAGTCCAGTACCACACATTACGTCTGGTCAAGCATAGTCCCCTCTCCCTAATCCCTTTCCTTCATGCTTTTATTCCATGTTGCTTATTTGAAGAGTTGTTTATTTGAACAAAAACATTACTAGAAGAATAAGAGAGTAAATTAAAATAGCAGGAAATATGTTGAGAAACTTACTTACCAAAAGAGAATAGGGACGCCCATTATGTTCAAAAGCCTCAGAAAAAAAGTCAGTGCTGTGGTCCAGTCTCTGATGCCCTCCATATTCCGCTGCATCTGAATCTAGCACAATTTTGAATGTACAGCTTTTAAGGAATTCACAACAGTTGAGGAGTTGAATGAGACATTGTAAAATATGTGCGGAGAGAGCAATTTAAAAGTGAGTTTTTGAGCAGTGTTAAATCATAATTTGTGCTAAGCACTCATTTCTTCTTTTACAGTTTTATGTTTGAAAGGGGCTTTACAGGCTATCTACTGCACACACCCATGAGATCCCTGCTATACTCCCATCACGACTCATCAAGTGATCACCCAGCCTGGGATGAAACGTACCGAATCTACTTTCCTCTTCAAGCAACCTATTCCACTTGTTATAAATTCTTCTCCATATTGAACAGAAATTTTGCTCTGTGAGATTGTATTATTTCTACCAAGACAAGTCGTAAATAATAAGTTCAACATGTAGTCGCCTTTTAAATATTTACTAATAGTTATACTATCTCCAAGTGTCTGCTAGATATATTACTAAATACATACAGTCAGTCCTCCATATTTGTGGATTTTGCATCTGTGAATTCAATCAACTTCAGATAAAAAAATATTCAAAAAAGGAAATGCCTCGTTGCATCTGTACTGAACATCTGGTTTTTCACAATAAGTTGTTAGATGGTATTAGCATATTTACAGCAAAATTAATAAAAGCTATCATTATGTTCAAATTTATTAGGCTCAAAGTATCTAGAAATGGTACTTGATACAAAAATCTACAATGATATATGCATTGGTATCTTAGAAATCTTAAGTTTCTTCTAGCCTTAGTAGAAATGCAGATAGTTTAAGTGCTTTTTGTTTTGATTTCCTGGAAAATATATCATTAATCTCAGAAATGTTAGTATATTACCATTACTGCAAAAATTATCACATTAATTATCACATTGAGCAAGGAACAATAAGCCATCATTGTCAACCCTTGAAAATCTTTGTCTAAGTCAGAAGTGAAGATGGACATGCTACAGAAACTCGAAGTGAAGATGGACATGCTACAGAAACTCGAAGTGAAGATGGACATGCTACAGAAACTTCTGCTAGTAGTGTTGGCTCCATTTTAGTGAATCCAGGCCAGCCTTCTCTAATTCAAACTGAAATTGATAATCAGAATATTACCGTATTGAGAAAGAAAGACTGAGATTCAAATGATGACTACTAGGCACAGGGACATTTAAAGTCACTCAGTATAGCTGAACATGATTTGAGCCTACCAATACATTTAATGCTGAAATATGGATAACGAAAATAAATAATCAAAGACATGGCAAATAATGAAATACTGTGGAATAAAAAAAAACGATTCAAATAGAAGTTTAGCTTTTGTTCTTCATTCCAGTTCATTAAATACTGGGATAAATCTTCCGAAAACTAAAACAGTACAGTTCAGAGAGTAATGTTCTAGAATACTTTAAAAACAACTGAATTAATATATCAATTAATGAATTACTGGTTGACAACATAGGCTTTTGATAGCAGTGGCTAAATAAGGCAAGCATATCATCAAAAGCAATGGTTCCCAACCTGACTGGCAGTCCTGTCATTGTAAGTTCTCACTGAGTGAGTAGTTACGTGATTGTAAGGGGCTGGGAATTTATATACGATTAGGTGTTGTCTAAAGACTAAATTATGTTATTATACACATTTGACGCTGTGTTTCAAAGAATGTACATGTTTTTACTATTAAAATGCAGATTATATTTTCCCCTCCTTTGTGTCCATGTGTACTCAATGTTTAGCTCACATTTGTGAGAACATGAGGTATTTGGTTTTCCATTCCTGCGTTAATTCAACAGACACCAGGGCCTACTTGAGGGCAGAAGATGGGCGGAGGGTGAGGATGGAAAAACTACCCATCAGGTACTATGCTTATTACCTGGGTGACAAAATAATCTGTGCACCAAACCCCCACGACACACAGTTTACCCACTAACAAACCTGCACATGTATCCCCTGAACCTAAAAGTTAAAAAGAAAAAAAAAAGAAAAGAAACCATTAGGTCCAAACATTTAATGTGCTTTTTACACAATGAATGATCAATTATGGGAATGTGACAAGACACAAGAGCTTGTGCTGGGGGCAGTAAATTGTGGGAACACAATGAGGAAATATATGGGGGAAACTGATGGAAGACAGGGTTATTTTAGTAGGTTTGTTTGTACAGGTCTATTTCGACTTCCCAGTCTCTGGTGATGAGAATGTCCTCCTATTCCTGGCACAGGAAAGATACCTTTTTCACGGGCAATTTTATGATTTGCTTTTTGGTAGAAAGGAGGAGATCAAAGAGCCTCTTTCTGCATCTGTTGTTTCTCAAACAGATTCAGCTCAAAATAATCAATAAGCCAAAGTGGCATATTTTGGGGTAGCACGTTCTGAACCCCTTCCTAATCAAATTCAACTTCTCACTAACACTAGAGATGACTATTTCCTCCTATGAACACTTTCATTTTAGTCACCTGAATTATAATTTTTAAAATGTTATAGGAAAGTTATTCAAGGTTGCAAAACTAAAAATAATAATTCCTTCATTTACTTAGGGGCATTTTTTTTTTTTTTTTTTTTTTGAGACAGGGTCTGGCTATCACCCAGGCTGCAGTGTAGTGACACGATCTTGGCTCACTGAAACCTCTGCCTCCCGGGCTCAAGCAGTTTGTCCCACCTCAGCCTCTCAAGTAGTTGAGACCACAGGCACATGCCACCAGACTGATTTTTATATTTTTTGTAGCAATGGGGTTTCACCATGTTGCCCATGCTGGTCTCAAACTCTTGAGCTCAAGCGATCTGCCCACCTCAGCCTCTTAAAGTGCTGGGATTAGTGACCTACTATGCCTGGCATGCCTTTTTTTTTTTCTTAATAAAGGAGAATGTCCTCAACAAAATTATTTTTCTGAAACAGAATTAAATAATATTTAATCGTTATTTTCAATGTTACAGTAAAATAAAAATCATGTGTCCATCATTTTACATGCTTTTCCCACAATAAAGTACAGACTGAGCTTCGCACACCAAAAAATGCAATTTTAAAGTCACAAAATTTAATAGTTTTTGTGTATACTTTTCTCGATCAAAGGACAGTGAAAGAACAATTGCTATATAAGGATTCATTTCTCTTTGACACTGAAAGAGATTGTCATATTGAAAATGTTAGAATCTACTTACTTTATATAATTGGTAGCCATACAGGAAAAGCTTATAAAAGCCATAGAGAAAGTTTCAAAACATTGGTTTAGACATGTTTCTCTGGCCTATAATTTAAAGAAAAAATTTTTCTGTGTCCAATCGTGAAATCACCCAGTTCTGTATCTACATTAGCCAGGGAAAACAATAGCTTCCTTTAGAAAATGTGGCCTTTAAAATCCAGAAATTTCTACCAATTTAAACACTAAATGAGAGGTAATGCGTGTGAAAAAGCTTTATAATCACGAATCGATGCCATATATTATTCAAGTATCAGGAAACTACATGTTTTAGGAATACTGCTTAGAATTAGAACAAGCCTTTTCTTTTTTTTTTTTTTTTTTTTTTTTGGAGACGGAGTCTTGCTCTGTCGCCCAGGCTGGGGTGCAGTGGCCGGATCTCAGCTCACTGCAAGCTCCACCTCCCGGGTTTACGCCATTCTCCTGCCTCAGCCTCCCGAGTAGCTGGGACCACAGGCGCCGCCACCTCGCCTGGCTAGTTTTTTGTATTTTTTAGTAGAGATGGGGTTTCACCGTGTTAGCCAGGATGGTCTCGATCACCTGACCTCGTGATCCACCCGTCTCGGCCTCCCAAAGTGCTGGGATTACAGGCTTGAGCCACCGCGCCCGGCCAGAACAAGCCTTTTCAAAGAGATTATCTGAGCAACTGATTTGTTTGTTTTTCATGTTCTCTCTCGGGTACTCCCTCACTCTCTCATGTGTATGCACATACACACAGATGCACATACATGATACAGGACACACACAGCACCACAATTCCTACATTGTCCTTTTTCTGTGAAAATTTACCTCTGAAACTATGACTCAAAGCCAATTTATACTTATTTTCAACTACTATCGTTATATAGTTTCCAATACAGAGCATACAAGATAAATTTAGCAGGACACCTTAAAAGGTCATCTGTTATCCATAGCTACCTCCATATTCCTAGCAGAGGACCTTCTCATAATAGGTTCCCAATAAAACTTGGAAACTGATATTCAGAATGACAACACTGACTTACCAAGAAAAGCCAAATTACATATATTGTTTTTTATAATTGAGGAAAGTACAATAAATTATCTTTACTCCCCCATTCATTTACTAAATACATACAATGTACAAGATATTGTGCAAGAAACAAAAATAACTAAGATATGGTCTTCATTTACATGTGGCTTACAGCCTGTAAAGGGAGATTAGGCATACATATGAACCTGCACAAGTAGAGCAAAAAGCAATATGCAATGAAAGGGAGAGTCAAGGAAGAAAACTATGATGGACAAGCCGTATATGAAGGCTTTTGAAGGCTGGGCTAGGGTCTTAAGACTTATTTTGTTAGTTAAGTGTGATAGTGTTTAAAATTCTTGAGAAAGGGTTTTACAATAAAAAAAAATTAACCCGCAGGTTGTAAGCAGTATGAAACAGACAGTGGAAAGGCTAAGTCGGGAAAACCAGTCAGGAGTCTAACAACAGTCCAAGCATAGTTATGTATGTCTAATCTCTGACAGTGGGAAAGGAGAGAGGTAGACTGAGTTTTAGAAGTACACAGTACTCAAAAGTAAGGAAACTGAGGCTGAATTAGGGAAACAGAAGTGGAAGGGGAGAAGAGTTGGCCCAAAGGCAGACAGCTTGTTACGTGGTAGAGTTGGGAGGTGTGCATAAGTCAAATGCAGCTCTGATTACCTTACTGTCTGCATGTGGTACCCATTTTATGCCAAGAATAAGGTAGTGTTTTCATATACAGTTTCTTGTTTATTTCTCAGGTTGAAATTTTTTATATTGTTATATTTGAGACTTTGTAATTCATAAAAGAAAGAGGTTTATTTTGGCTCATGGTTCGGCAGACCATACACACAGGAAGCACGATGCTGGCATCTGCTTTTGGTGAGGGCCTTAAGAAGCTTACAATCATGGCAGAAGGAGAAGGTGTCCAGGAATGTCACATGGCAAGAAAGGGAGCAAGGGAGAGCGAGGAGGAGGAGTGAAGCTCCTTTAAACAACCAGCTCTCATGTAAGTGAGAACTCACTTGTTACCAAGGGGAGGGCACCAAGCCATTCACGAAGAATCCTCCCTTGTGTCCCAAACACCTCTACCAGGCCCCACCTCCAACACTGGGAATCACATTCCAACATGAGATCTCCAGGGACAAATATCCAAAACGTATCACATTCCAAGCATAAAGAGGACAGAACGAATATGACAAGAGAAGAATACAAATAGGAAAATCAGATAAAATGATACCCATTTAAATTACTGACACAAGTAGATATACAAGATTGCCATTTCTAAAAGTAATGTTGAGGTCTGAATATCTGAGATTTACTGTACTTGTTCTAGTCCATTTCTTATTGATTTGATCCATTTGATCATTTTATTAGTAAATACAAAACACTGGGCCATAAAATTTACCTTGTTCAACTGGAAAAAAAATACAGTAGGGAAAGAATGACAATTTTTTAATAGTTTTTTTTTCAAAAGGAGATCAAATAGGTCCCTATCAATTTGGATAGCATTTTAAAATATTATGATTTCTTATTTTAAATTCAAGAGCTTCCTAAGTATTTGATATATCTATCAACAGGTTGAAGTAGATAAGAAGTTTTCAGCCATTATTTTATAATCCAAGTCCTTAAATTTGAACCAGGGAAGAGCCAGTGTTCTGAAGGAGGCATGTACTAATAAGATTAAAGAACAGTGAAGGCATGAAGACTCTTAAATTCAATGGCTCTTCAAATACTTCAAAAGCTGCTGTGTTTGCTCAGCCACTTGATAAAGTGTCTGTTCAAAGTATAAGGATTTTGATGTAAGAAGTACTATCATTTATATCATTCTGCACTAAACTCACTTCACTCCCACTGATGAAGCAAAGGAAATTTATTGTAAGGTACAACCCTTGAGGTTTCAAATTGAGTGACAAAAAGAAGAGTTCTCCAGTGACTAGATGACTATAACGATAGCAGAGCGGGTAAGTTACCATATATCTTCAAATCTAAGGCATCATCCATTTCAAGATGAATTATTTTCTATATCTCTAATGAAGAGAAAAAAATATCACTACCACATCAATATTGTAAGATACTTTCCAACTGAAGACAGGCTAAAATGTGAAAAAATGCAGGTTTTTGGAATATGAATTTAGTGTAAGTTATTTTATATCTAATTCTTTAATCAATCCATTCATATTACCATGATTAAAATAATCCCCAGGAGCTAAGGGACCCCAGGAAAGAGAATTTATACTGAAAGCAGAAAATATTAGGTTCCAGATTCTAAGGAATGTTTTAATTAATGTAAATGTGAACAAACATCTGGGAGGGTAAGAACAGCTGCTGAAAAGCAAGGAGAGTTTTATGATTTTAGTAGTCTGAAGAGATCGATACAGCACAGGGCTTGCCACAATGTTCTAACACGATCCTTCCCTTTTTATGTTACATGGATTGAATTTTATTTATTGCTGGTTATAATCCACAAAATCTAAGGTTATAGCTATCTAGCATCTCAAATAGATCTGTCCATTTATTTTATAAACATAGCTAAATTATGCTTACTTTATTGTCCTGAATCACAGAAAAGGCTATAAACTACAACTTTCAGTTTCTCTCTCTGGTCTCTTTCCAAACGCAGGAGTGGCAAAGACTTGTGATAAATTGCTATATATATATAATGAATGTGCCGGTCTGTTAGTGTGTGGTGGAGGGGTATTGTAGGTGTGTGTGTGTGTGTGTGTGTGTGTGTGTGTGTATTTGTGTATCTTATTTAGGTAATTCTATCTTTACTTCTGTGATCTAAAATACACATTAAACTTAAACAGTTATCATGAAAAATGATAGTTCTGCCAGGTAACCATTTGTAGAACATTGAAACTGGACTCTTCCCTTACACCATATACAAAAACTAATTCAAGATGGAATAAAGACTTAAATAGAAAGCCAAAACTATAAAAACCCTGAAAGACAACCTAGGCAATACCAGTCAGGACATAGGCAAGGGGAAAGATTTCATGATGAAGACACCAAAAGCAAAAATTGACAAATGGGATCTAATTAAACTAGGGAGCTTCTGCACAGAAAAAGAAACTATCAACAGGGTAAACACACAACCTACAGAATGAGGGAAAATTTTTGCAAACTATGCATCTGACAAAGTTCTAATATTCAGCATCTATAAGGAACTTAAATTTACAAGGAAAACAACAAACACATCCATTGAAAAGTAGGCAAAGAACATGAACAGACATTTTTCAAAACAAGATATACACGCAGCCAACAATCATATGAAATAAAGCTCAACATCACTGATCACTAGAGGAATGTAAATCAAAACTACAAAGAGATACCATCTCACACCAGGCAGAAAGGCTATTATTAAAAAGCCAAAAAATAACAGACGCTGGCAAGACTATGGAGAAGAAGGAACACTTATACACCATTGGTAGGAATGTATATTAGTTTGAACATTGTGGAAGACAGTGTGGCAATTCCTCAAAGACCTAAAGACAGAAATACAATTTAACCTAGCAATCTTATTACTGGGTACATACTCAAAAGAAAATAATTCATTCTATTATAAAGACACATGCAGGTGCATGTTCACTGCAGCACTATTCACAATGGAAAAATCAGGTAATAAACCTAAATGTCCACCAATGACAGACTAGATAAAGAAAATGTGGTACACATACACCATGGAATACTATGCAGCCATTAAAAAGAATGAGATCATGTTCTTTGCAGGAACATGAAAGGAGTTGGAGGCCATTACCCTTAGCAAACTAACACACAAACAGAAAACCAAATACTGCACGTACTCACTTACGCAGAGCTAAATGATGAGAACACAAGGACACACAAAGAGGAACAACACACACTGGGGCCTTCCAGAGGGTGGAGAGTGGGAGGAGGGAGAGGATCAGGAAAAATAACGAATAGGTACTAGGCTTAATACTTGGGTGATGAAATAATCTGTACAATAAACCCCAATGATGCAAGCTTACCTATGGAACAAACCTGCACTTGTACCCATGAACTTAAAACATAAATTTTAAAAAAATGAGAGTTCTGATATTTTAATTACTTTTCAAAACTATTTATGGCCATGTGACCTATATTTCTTTCAATGGAAAATATCCAGTTAGTTTTTTTAATCTCCCTGACTTTAGTTTTTAAAAATCCCCCAATATTATAATATTTGTAAAATTAAATTTATAAGAAAGTAATGTGGAATTAAACAGAGAACTTACTAATGAATGTAATCAAAGCAAATTTTAAAATAAAACAAAAGCCAAATGCAACTTTTTTCTTTATATATATATGTGTGTGTATATATATGTATATATATGTTATTAGTTTACCTTAAAATTTTAATGACTTTGAAAAAAGCAAGATCTTCATGCATAAGCTTCATGCATTCAAATTTGTGAACACTGTCTTCATTAAAAGTTTAAATAACAACCGTACATTTTAATTAACTGCAAAACAGAAACATATTTCTATTATATTCTAGGATGTGCCCATTTTATCAACAAAAGGTTTCTGATTTTAGACTACAAAATAAACTCCAATCCCTGCAAGTATGCTTCTTCGGCCATACATTTTTAGAAACTGTACAATGCAAAATAGCAATAAAACAAGCTCAAAGGATGAGGGGCTCAAATGTCATTATCTACCAGGTTAATTAATGGATTACTATGCTTTTTGAAATGTATTTTCATGCAAATTATTAGTTTATTTTTAAGCATGCTTAATGACACACATCAGTAAATAGCAAATCAAATGGTAATACAAAATATTGAGTACTACATATTTCTCTATGCAAATAGCACAATTATTCTAAATACTTTACAGAATACTTCTGACTAACCTACTTAGAAACGTTTCTGTATCCTAGAAGATTATGCAACTTAAACTAAAAAATGTCACTGTTCCTCAATAATTTGAGAAGGAAGAAAAATAGAAAAATAGTGCTCACACTTCTGCACTAACCTCTCCCTAAAACTGTTGCTCTCTGTGCTATTAGGATTATCCAAAGAACTTGTAAATTCAATTATCTGATGAAGCGATGGCAATTATTTAGAACTGAAAAAGAAAAAAATAACAGATTTTTATTCACCTTTTAACCACATCTTTTATTATCAAAATGAGTTCACACCCTGCAGACTCAACACTTAAAAAAAAAAAGAATTGTGCTTTTAAACTCAAAAAAATTTTGATTCAGGCTATAAACACCTTTCCCCAAACAAACTTACTCTGTGAATAGCCTGTAATGTAGTCAAGTGCAATATATCTAAATAAAAATATAATTGGAAATGGGGACGTCTCTGAAAAATAAAGACAATCATACGCAGTAAGAAAGCATTATCCGAGCCATTTCAGGCAGAAAGGCAGGGATAGGAGATAGCATTCTAAAACACTAAAATATGGTGAGTGCCTCCATGAGCTTTAGGGTCTAACAACTGCATTCTCATTCCAGTCCTACCAATTACTAACTGTGTGTCTCTGAGCAAGTTACTAACTTCCTGGAGGCTCAGTCTCTCATTTGTAAATGGAGGTAACACATCAGAGGATGGGTGTAGACATTAACTGAAGCAATCTATTATTGAGTGCTTAACACTATCTAGCACTGGGAAAAGTGCTCAAATTATTAGGTGCTGTGGCTATTATTACTATAGACCCTGGCTCACTTAAACTGCTGTCTGAAGAGATGAAAAATACAAAAGTGGTTCTATTAATTCTTTATTTTACTTTTTATACTTGACTTGGCCTCTTCTTCCTTTATGATCTTCATTTCTATTCCTCTTTCTCTGTGTCTTTGTTCTCACTAGAATTTGCTATTTAAAATTTTTTACATTAAAGTTTAAACATACAGTACATAGAACTCTTTGAGGACTAGAGTCTGTTTTTAAATTTTCTTTCTTTTTTTTTTTAAAAGAAGGTACTTCTCAAGTTTATGAGAAACACTGAGAAAGCTCTTGGTGACAATCCTACCTGAAAATTAAATACCTCCACACACTCTCCTGAACCTGCCTTGATTTTTCACCATAACATTATTATCAGCTTTTAACATATTATAAACATATTATAAATTTAATCATTATAAATATAATCATTATATTAATTTTTGTTTCTCATTATTAAAATACAATCTATATAAGAAATTTCTTTTGTTTTTCTCTGCCATATAGGACCTAGATTAGAACCTGGCATTTGGTGAGTGTATCTTTTCATTATTTTCCTATTGCAGTTTCCTCCTTGGTTTTTAATTTTTAATCTATGCATGTTTTTGCTAAACTTTAAGAAATAATTTCATACCACTTTGGTCATCAAAGACCAAACTTGATTTTTTTCCCTTTGTTTCATAGAGCTAACATGTAAGATCTGTATAAATATAACTTCTATCACAATTCCATTTCATTACCTATAAAGTTTAACTTAGACATTTTAAAAGATTTCATATTCTTTATGAATATATAATAGAATATTTGTAATACAAAAAATCCTTCATTTTGGATAATTAATAATAAATGCATGTCAGTTTGAAGCAATTAATTCTCAAGTTAACTACTCTGAATGGTATGAGCCTTGAAGATAAACATTTTATATAATTCTTAGTTGACATGGAAGCATGATTCCAGGTTTATTCAAGTCAGCACAAACTCAAAGACTTTCCATATCTACTTTACTGGTTAGCTTTCTCTATAAAAACTGAACTTAAGCACAGAACATCAAAGGGGTTTGTCAAAATAATATATCCAATACTTTAGCAGGGCCAGAATATGCTCTTAGGAATAACAGTTCCTACCACTCTACTACCATCTTCCAGATAAAGCTTGCAAATTGGGAAATCTGATTATTTTAGCTGTGGTGGAAGAAACATCATTTTTCTTTATTTGAAGTCTCAACTTATTTGGAGTAATGTTAATGTATAGTCCTCTTTCTCTTTTAAGACTAGATAGAAAATCCCAGTACAGGTCTCACTCAGTGATTTAGAAAGTCGAAGAACAGGGGCTAAACTAGTGTACCATGAAAAAATGTAAAGCAAAGCTTGCAGGTGTGCATATCTGCACCATCAATTCAGTCTTTCTGAGCACTTCTGGGCACATAGCCCATAACTACATCAGATTAATTATTGTCAGGAGAAAGATTCAAAGTAAACATTTCCCCACATGCATTTAAAAAATCGGGTACAGTTTATACTGTTTGGGTGATGGGTGCACCAAAATCTCAATCACCACTAAAGAACTTATTCATGTAACCAAACACCACCTGTTCCCCAAAAACCTGTTGAAATAAAAAATAAGCAAAGGGAGTTTTAAACACATATCCATGGGGATACTTTAGTCAAAGGTACAAACTTTCAGTTATAAGATGAATAAGTTCTGAAGTTGTAATGTACAATACAGGGACTACAGTTAGTAACAATGTGCTATACACTTGAAATTTGCTGAGAGTTGACCGTAAGCATTCTCACACACACACACAAGAAAATGTTCACTATGTGAGGTGAGGAGTATGTTAATTAACTTGATTGTAGTAACCATTTCACAAGGTATATGTATATCAAAACGTCACACTGTACTTTAAATATATATAATTTTTATTTATCAGTTATGCTTTAATAACAAAAATAAACAATGGGAAAAGGACTCCCTATTTAATAAATGATGCTGGGTAACTGACTAGTCATATGCAGAAGAATGATAATAGACTTCTACCTTTCACCATATACAAAAATTAACTTAAGATGGATTAAAGATTTAAATGTAAGAACTCAAACTATAAAAACCCTAGAAGAAAACCTAGGAAATACCCTTCTTGACATCAGTCATTGCAAACAATTTATGGTTAACTCATCACAAACAACTGAAACAAAGACAAAAAGTGACAAGTGGGACTTAAACTAAAGAGCTTCTGCACAGCAAAAGAACCTATCAACAGAGTAAACAGACAACATACAGAATGGAAGAAAATATTTGCAAGCTGTGAATCTGACAGATGTTTAATATCCAGAGTCTTATGGAATTCATAAGGAACTTAAACACTCAACAATCAAAAACCAAATAACCCCATTAAAAAATGGGCAAAAGACATGACCAGACACTTCTTACAAGAAGACATACAAGCGCTCACCAAAAACATGAAAAAAAGAAAAATACTCAACATCACTAATCTGTTAGAGAAATGCAAGTCAAAACCACAATGAGATGCCGTTTTACACCAGACACAATGGCTATTACTAAAATGTCAAAAACAACAGATGCTGACAAGGCTGCAGATAAATGGGAACACTTATATACTGTTGGTGGGAAGTAAATTAGTTTAGCCCCCGTGTAAAGTAGCTTGTAAATGTCTCAGATAACTTAAAACAGAACTACCATTCAACCCAGAAATCTCACTACCCACTATATACCCAAAGGAAAATAAATTGTCCTACAAGAAAAAAAAAAAAAAAGACATATGCACTTGTATGTTTATCACAATACAATTTACAATAGGAAAGGCAGGGAATCAATCTAGGCACCCATGAATGGTGGATTGGATAAAGAAAATGTGGTATACATACACTATGGAATGCTACACAGCCATTGAAAAGATGAAATCATATCCTTTGCAGCAACATGGATGTAGCTAGAGGCCATTATCCTAAGTGAATTAACACAGGAACAGAAAACCAAATACTGTATGTTCTCACTTATATGTGGGAGCTAAACATTGGTTACATATGGACATAGAGATGAAAACAATAGATACTGGGGATTACTAGAGCTGGGAGAGTGGGACACAGGCAGTGTCTGAAAAACTACCTATGCTCACTACCTGGCTGATAGGATCATTTACAACCCAAAACTTCGCAACACGCAAACAAAAACAAAAACAAAAAACAAACAAAAGAACCTCATGTAACAAAACTGTACATGTATGCTATAAATCTAAATAAAAGTAGAACTTAAAAATATATATATATATACATATAGTTGGAAAAAATTTTTCCACTTACGTTCATCTGTGCTTTTGAGTGTCAGAAACCAGGATAGTATTACACTGCAGAAAAACATTTAGTCAAAGGCATCATTAACCTCTACAAATATAAATCGAGAAAAAAACTAAAATTAGTGAGACACACTTCATGTACTTCATGGCATTTCTAGAGGGCAACAAAAAGATGAATTATCTGGTGACCAAATGTCAAACCGTACTGAATTTACAGAAACTAGATTTAAATCACATTTATTCAATTACTAGAAATACGATCTTGTGAAAATTATAAATCTTTCTGATCCTCAAATGTAGACTGAGGACAGACAAAAAATGCTTGCCTAACCAGTATCACTGGAGATGATGTGAGGACAGGTGGGTTAATGTAAATCAAAGTATTCACATATTGTAAATTGCCACGCAAATTTAACTTTTGGTACTCATTTTGATCTCTTAAAATAAGCTTATAGATATCTTAATCCAAGTAATTTTGTTTAATTTGAATGGGCTGAGCTAGGTTATACTAGAGTTTTTCAGTTTCAAAAATTTATAATTCCATGCTGCCCAGTTTTGCCTAAGAGTTATTAAACATCATAAAACTGCCCACTGCTTGGTGAACGGGGCATAGGTCAAGGTGGGGAGAATCATTAGGGAATATCTTCATAGAGCTAATAGCTGAAGGGTGGGTGAATTTTTCAGGGAAAAGCTCAAGGAAAATGAATACCTGGATTTAGATCTAAAAAAAACCCAAGATAACACAAAGAATGGGTGGAAAGAAAAAGAAATCAAGAGAGTGCTGCAGGATACAGAGAAAGGGAAATAAGAAAGAAAGGTGGGCAAATAGTACAAGAGTGAGGAAGGGATTTAATAGGGAACAGAAGAGTTTCAATTCCAGTAGTGTGAAAGGACTGAAAGGAATCACCGTGTTGTGGTAAAATGGGAACTAGGACATTCGAAAATACAAAAATCAAAAACAAAACAAAAAGGACAAGAGAGTGAAGACAACAGACAGGATTAGTACCTACTTGTATTTCATTTTTATAAAAATTCCCTTTATTGTAAAATTTCTAATGCATTTTTAGAAGATGATGACAGTAAGGATGTCCGTTACCCTTACTACTTGCTAAGCTCAAACGCAGGCAACACTGTTGTTAAGCCTTGCATGCACATTAACTAATTTAATTCTGACAACAATTCTATGAGTAGGTGTTCTAGAGATGAATAACCAAGAAACAGGTTATTTTCAAAACAAAACTAAGTGGTAGACATGGAACTTGAACCTCAGATGGTCATATTCTAGAGCACAAGCTCCTAACCACTATCCTTGCAATGAGAGCAAATTTCTTTATGTTTACAAATATAAGAACAAGAAATACCTATTACCTCTGGAGACCTTTGTTACATGAGTCAGTGGAAAATAAAAATGTTAGAATAAGGGAACAAACTGAAGAAAACAATGTTTCAGAATTAGAAAATAATGCTACTACCAGAGAAGATTATTTTTCCTTTGTTTTCTTTAGCTGGAAAAAAGGAAAGATGTTAGTAGGGAAGCCTACAAAGTGAAAATTGGCTCTCTCCCTAAATAGTAAAGAACACATGAGAAAAAAAAAAACACAGTAATGTTTATAATTTTACACACAAATACAATTTTTCATTTTAATTAATGTTCTTGAAATAAAATGAACATTGTGTGACAATAAAAGGTATTGAGTGTAATCACTTCATTAAGTTATATGTTAATTAAATAATTTTATTTGATATTATCTAAACACCTTCCTTATTCAACAGCTGATACCACATAACTACAAAAAATAACCATAATTAATCTTGCAAATTAATTCTTATTTATAGGAATTAATTAAGCATTTTCCCATCATTAGGCCAAGAGAAGCTACATTAATAGAAATAGAGATGGTTCTTACACATGATTCCAGCTGAATCCACTGCTTCCAAGAACACACTGCTTATGGCTCTCATATTTCCAATTTTCTCTGAGAAACAGAAACTTATTTTGGTCGTAGCTTTCAAAAATGCTTAGGAGCCCTTAGGTAATTTTAGCGAGCCAGTAATTATATCATGCCTTAATTTTAAGAAATCGTCTGGGATACTCAGGTAATACTTTTATATCAATAAAACACTGACCACTCAGTTTGATCCTGTGAGATTCTGATTAAGAAGAGCTTAACGGAAAATGTCAGAAACACGGATAATATCTCACTTAGGCAGGCAGGAGATACTCATTGAAAAAGGTAATTTCTACTGAACAGAAGGAAAAGTAATATAACATCCATGTTAGAAATTTAGTTTAGACATAGAATGCTCTATTTAAAAAACACTGGTATCAGGTATAAAGATGACTTACTTATTTTTTAAATAGAAAAAAAACATATATTTTGGATAAATTAAGTACAGCCTAACTTTAAAAGGAAAGGCTCAATGTGAAATCTTTCAGGCCAATGATACTACTGCACCAGCATAACTCGTTTTATGGCACTTTATTGCACTTTACAAATACACATTTTTACAAATTGAAGATTTGTGGCAACCCTGTATCCAGCAAGTGTGTTGGTGCCATTTTCCAATAGCATGTGTTCACTTTGTGTCTCTGTGTCACATTTTGGTAGTTCTTTCATTATTTCAAACTGTTTCATTATTAATACATATTAATACATGACTGTTTGTTCATAATTATATTATTTTTACATCATCATTATGTCTATGATGATGATCTGTGACCAGTGACCTTTGTTGTTATTATTGTAATTGTTTGGGGCACCACAAATCATGCACATATACAACCACAAACTTAACAAATACTTAATAAATGTGTGTGTTGAATCCTCCAGCCTACCGGCAGTTCCCTTGTCTCTTCCCCTTTTCTTGGGCCTCCCTATTGTCTAAGACCCTATTGAATTTAGCCCAATTAATAAACCTACAATAGCCTTTAGGAGTTCAAGTGAAAAGAAGAGTGGCATGCCTCTCACTTTAAATCAAAAACTAGAAATGATTAAGCTTAGTGAGGAAGGCATGTTCAAAGTTGAGACAGGACAAAAGCGAGGTCCCTTATGCCAAAGAGTTAGCCAAGCTGTGAATGCAAAGGAAAAGTTCTTCAAAGAAATACGAAGTGCTACTCTAGTGAACACATAAGTGATAAGAAAGTGAACACCAGCCTACTGTTGATTCGAAGAAGTTTATGGTGGTCTGGATCTAAGATCAAACTAGCCACAACATTCCCTTAAGTTAAAGCCTAATCCAGCAAGGCCCTAGCTCTCTTCAATTTTGTGAAGGCTGGAAGAGGTGAGGAAGCTGCAGAAGAAAAGTTTAAAGCCAGGAGAGACTTGTTCTTAAGGTTTAAGGAATAAAGACATCTTCATAACATAAAAGCTTAAGGTGAAGTAGCAAGCGCTGATCTAGAAGCTGTAGCAAGTCCTCCAGAAGATCTAGTTAGGATATTGATAAAGGTGGCTACACTAAACCATAGATTTTCAATGTAGATGAAGCAGGCTTCCATTGAAAGGTGCCATCTGGGACTTTCGTAACTACTGGGAAGACAGTGCCTGGTTTCAAAGCTCCAAAGAACAGGATGACTCTCTTGTTATGGGCTAATGCAGCTGGTGACTTTGAGTTGAAGCCAATGTTCATTTACCGTTTCCAAAAACCTATGCCCTTATGAATTATACTAAAGTCTACTCTGCTTGTGCTCTATAAATGTAACCACAAAGCCTGGATGACAGCACGTCTGTTTATAGCATGGTTTACTGAGCCCGTAAGCCCAAGCTTGAGACCTATTGCCCAGAAAAAAAATTCCTTTCAAATATTACCTCATTGATGAAAGCATCTGGTCACCCAAGAGCTCTGACTGACATGTACAAGGAAATTAACGTTGTTTTCAAGCCAACTAATACAACATGAACTCTGCACCCCATGGATCGAGAAGTAATTTCAACTTTCAACTCTTATTATTTAAGAAACGTATTTTGTAAGACTATAGCTGTCATAAGCAATGATTCCTCTAATGAATCTCGGCAAAGTAAACTGAAAATCTTCTGGAAAAGATTCTCCATTCTAGATGCCATTACGAACATTTGCGATTCATGGGAAGAGGTTAAAATATCAACACAATAGGAGTTTGGAAGAAGTTAATTCCAACTCTCATAGATGACTTTGAGGAATTCAAGGCCTCAGTGGGAGAACTAACTGCAGATGCAGTGGAAATAGCAAGATCACTAGAATCAGAAGTGAATCCTAAAGATGTAACTGAATTGCTGCAGTCTCAAGATAAAATTTTAATGGATAAGGAATTGTTTCTTACAGATGAACAAAGAATATGGTTTCTTGAGATGGAATCTATTACTGGTGAAGGTGCTAGAGATGGCAACAAATTATTTAGAATATAATACAAATGTAGGTAATCTTTATCAACTAAGTGGTGGGTTTGAGAGGATTCACTCTAATTTTGAAAGAGTTCTACTGTGGGTAAAATGTTACCAAACAGCATCACATGTTACAGAGAAATCTTTCATAAAAGGAAGAGGCAATCCATGTGACAAACTTCATTATCATCTTAGCCACCACAACCTTTAGAAACCCCACGCTGATCAGTCAGGAGCCATTAACACCAAGGTAAGAGCCTCCACTAGCAAAAAGATTATGACTTACAGAAGACTTAGATGATCGTTAGCATCCTTTAGCAATACAGTATTTGTAAATTATGGCATGTACATTTTTTTAGACATAATATCACATGCTTATTAGACTACAGTATAGTATAAACACAACTTTTATATGTATTGTGAACAAAAAATTTGTGTGACTTGCTTTACTGCAATATTTGTTTTACTGCAGTGGTCTAGAGCCAAACCTGCACTATCTCCAAGGTATGCCTGTAGACTGCCTTCTTCCATATTTGCAGTCTAGGAAAAGAAATGATTAGCTAATGTGGTAATGACTGTAAAGTGCTTTCAGAGTGCTTAACATATAAGTTTATAAGAGATGGTAGATCTTATTATGAACATCTGCTCAGCAAGCACATCATAGTATAATATATTAGTTGTGAATGCTATAAAATTATGGTATATTTTATTGATAATACCTTATCAATTTTTATATGATTTAATTAAATTACTGTTTTAAGGGAGAAGCAAATCATTTTAGCACTATTTGTGTTTTAATGACATAATTTTAAACCTTCAGGAGTTATTTCACCACTAGGTAGCTACATACTCCATTTATCCATTCATCCTTCCATCTGTCAGTCCGTCTATCAGTTCGTCAACCCTCTCTATACATCCTCCTATCAGAGATTTAGCTCTCTGTTTACAGGTGCCTAGTGTATTCTAAGTAAACAGATCATTGTTGATATGTGGGTAATTCTCTGTCTTATCATTCATCTTGAAGTCTATAAACACATAGTAGTATCTTCTTTTTTAAAGCTGGTGAAAATGATCACCTTGGGCACAAATGTTCCCCCCACCAACCCCAATGAAGGATACTATTACTAGGTGATTATGCACTATCTTTAAAGGTTACAATAATATTTCTGATGTATTTTTCCTCCAGAAGGGCAAGAAATAGAAGACAGAATTTTGACTGGGCTATTGTTAGATGACTTTCTGAAGTGAAGAGACCATCATTGCACAACTGAGCTATGAAACAAAAAACAGAAATGCTGTTAAATATTTGACAGCACTGTGATGGCTATTCAAAACAACAGGACTCTGAACCCCCTTCAAGAAAAAAATCCCAAAACTAAATACATTTGTGTGCAGTAAGGGCTTACTCATTATTCATTACTGCCTATAATCTTATGAATATATATTAAGGCAATCTAAAAGTGTTATAGCATTGCAATATTTTAATCATGCAAAATATTTTTCTTACTTGGTGATTCATCCCTAACTCCTGGGTAGAGAAATGAAGCTAAATCATAGGCTTTTTATGACCAAGGGAGGGGAGGGTACTGGTCTGTCATTATCATTAAATCATAGGGATTGTTAGACAGTGTTTAGCAATGAAAAAAATGACCAAAAGGATCTCTATGTTTAAAAGTATTAGTCCTTTCAAAACTAAAGAAAGTGAACCTAAGCAATGAGCATACATTCATTATGAAGCTATTTTTAAAAAGGAGGACCTATATTAAATATAAAATTGTTAGTAGGATCATCTGTCTCAGGTCTCATAAAGCTCATCATCAATAAATTGCAGCATAACAGAAAGGAAAAAGAAACATGCTTGTATCTGGTGAACGTCACTGTGTCAAACTTCTGGAGAAAACCTTGAATTTGCTTTTTACCAAAGTATCTACAACCTGGAAAACTAGAAGGTTGAGATGCTCTATTTAGTCAGACCAGAAATTAACCTTTACATATATAATCTGGATAGAATGTGGTAGTTAGCTAATCCTAAATTAAGTCCTTTGTTTTCATTTGTTGCATAAAGCATAGATTCTCATAAACACAGAGTGTTACATCACCACACTTCAAAGTCTTTTGCAAACCAAGCCACTTACAGCAACATCTCTGCCTTCAGCAATCACACTCCAGTAAATCATCCAAGTGACCTTATTTGCTTATTAGAAACTCTGTGTACAGGTTGCAAATGTCAGAGTATGAATTTACATTTTAAAAAGTGCATCTTGCAATGGCTTAATGAAAATATTTCAACAATCTCAGGTCAAATTCAACTATTTATACCTCTGCTCCCTTGGGTTTAAAGATTTTGTCCTAGATTCACATATTCTTCACAAGCCATACTTCATGACCACTCCTCTTAGCATGTCAACATTGTAACAGTTTGAAATGCCATTTGGAAAGGGGGCTGTTACTACATTACCATTTCTACTCCCACCTCAATAGTATGACGATAAATAACTTACACATTTGATTCTTGTGTTGTTTATGGTCTCAGAATGATATTTATCTGATATACCAACACAAATACCTTATACATAAGCTGGGAGGTTTTAAATTTATATTGTATATCATGTATTAACTTAAACTCTGAAAATTGAACCATGACACCTTCATATTCTACTCTAGAATACAGAAAAAAAAATCACAATAATTGACCTTCGTATGTATGTTTTGCTTTAAAATTATTTTTCTTCTTGTGGAAGATGGCAAAAAAAGATCATTAAGAAGAATTTCTGGGGACGAATTTGTCAGGGGTGATGGCAGGGCAGTGCGAAAAGTGAGTTGATTAGAAAGAAAACTGCCTGGGCCGTAAGTCTGTATGTAATTTTCTCCTTCTACCTATATTCCCAGAAGTATTTTCGAAATTATTTTGAACATTAGAGAAATAAATCATCAGTAATACCACCATTGCTGCCACCCCCAGCCACATGCACATACTCCGGGAACAGAAAGAGGCACCAGCGTGCCACAGAAAGGACATGGGCTGTGGAATACACTGCTTAACCTTTACCTGCCATGGGCTGGAGGAAAGCCTTCAGTTAATTAAAGGCCTCAGTCTCTACAACCTGCCTGACAGTGTGGTCCGAAATACAGTCAGAGGTTGTTTGATGCACTTCACTTTATTGTGCCTTTCAGATATTGTGTTTTTTTTTCAAATTGAAAGTTTGTGGAAACCCTGGTTGAGCAACTCTGTCGGTGCTGTTTTTCCAACAGCATATGCTCACTTCACGTCTCTGCATCACATTTTGGTAATGATCGCAATGTTTCAAACTTTTTCATTATTACTATACTATATTGAAATGAATACTTTATAAAAATGATTAGCAAACAGAAGGCCCGCAAAAGAGGGGTCCTAATACTCACATTCTCCGCACATCATTTAAAATGTGGTATAATCATTTGTATTATTCAAATGGATTAGAAAGAGCACTCTGGCCTTGGGAACATAGTTTTCTTTCTGACTTAATGACAACCTGATAATGTTCTAGGTGAAGAAATGCCACTAAAGAAATATAGTAATGATTCTGATGATATAAAAGGCACTACATTCCTTTCTTTACAGTTAAACAATGTGAAAATTTAAGTGAATATAACACATCAGGAAAATGTATTTTATCTTTCTAAGCATGAAATCTGAAACCTGCCTATTTATTAAGTACATTTAGGTCTCAGCATTACCCATATTTCTATCTATTGTATTAAAGAATGTTGGTCATTATTACACTGAAGATTAGCAGCTAAAAAGACAAATGTGAGAGTATATAGGTAAAAGGTTGTTGCTGTTGTTTTGTTTTTTGATTCTTTCCTAGAATATGGCTGTAGATTCTATTGCAGAAACAATAAGATGTCCTTTGGCAGTCACCATAAAGGCCACATTCAAAGCCTTATTGATACAAATCTGTCTTGCCTCTCAATTTTCCAAATGTATCTTCTTATTTTGAAGAGATCGTTAAAAGCATCATTAAAGTGTTTCTTCTACCTTGCCTGGCATTACCTCCAAAACAGCTCCCCTTGCAACAGTTTTTGGGATGGCAGTCACCATCTATTCTCCACAGATCTGAGTGAAAGTTGATGTCGTGCTAGTTGACATACAAGATCTACAGATTCAAAAAAATGGAACTGCTCAAAAATTCAGACATGTTACCTATAGCAGGACTATATTTCCTAGTAACAGAGGAAGTTTAAGTGGCTTCTTTAGAAAAGTTAAATTTGTTCTGGCACCACATCCTGCTTCCCAGGGAATTAAAAATTTGATGAATTTTGTTACTTGATTAATACATGCAATCTTGTCACTGTAGACTCTTCACAGTAAAAATCTGTATTCAATTTACTTGCTCAGTAATTAGAAATACCAATGGCATAGAATATTTTGCTAAAGACAGAAAATATACCATTGAAATCCTGATTTTTAATACTTTGTATATCTGAATTCATTCTATAATACTGAGCTACACTGTAGGTTAAAAGTAGAAGAATAAAGTCAGAAAGATAAAGGGCCAAAAACAAATGAGACAAAAAAAAAAAAATGCAAGAGAGAAGAAAAAGGGACCTTAAAGCTAAGCTTGGAACAACAAAAAGTTAAAGGGAGAGATCCATTTGCTGGCTATGGGAGATGCTACAATCCTAACAGATTAATGACAGAGAAGTGTCCTGTAATATTCTTTTATCTTTTCTAATATGTTAGAGGGTCAAAGTTAACATTGTACTTTTTCATGTTTAATGTTAAATTTAGGGTTTTAGGTTGAAATTATTAACTGAATAAAGAAAAAGGAAGATATGACATAATACTAGGATACAAAAGAAAAACTCAAGATTTTTATTTGGATACAAATACAATGGGAAAGGAAAATGTGATGGCTGCCAGGAAAGCTAGTGTAACTTTAATTATATGAATAAGAGAGCAGCATCAAGATAAAGGAAGGTAATGGGGCTCTGTATGTCATACTTGCCAGACCATATCTAGAATACTCTGCTGTTAGTGTAGGAGGATTGTGAACAATGCTGGGTGCATTTTGATAAGGGAGATGCAATGCTAAGACGTCTGGGAAGTATCATGAGAATTTATTTAAGAAACTAGTGGAATCTGGTCTGGAAGAGGAAAAACCAGGGAGAGGTGGTAATCTAAGAAGCATGTTAAAAGCCTTTCTAATTTGAATAGCTGGCACATAGAACAGGTGTTAGTCCCAGAGTACAGAATTAATGCATTAAGATAACATTTTTAATTATTAAAAAACAATACTGTTTATCTTGTGAAATAGTGATATTCCTGGCACTGCAAAGTATTCGAATAACAGGTGATTATTTGTAAGAAATTTCTAGATGGGACTTCTGCACTGAACTGGGAGGGTGGAGCAGAGTCCCTCACAAAAGGAAGATGTTGTGATTTCAATCTCAGAGTTACGGCTGGCGTTATTAAAATATACTTAATTAGAAGGTGTGTTGTAAATTACATTGGAAATGTGCTCCTGCTCCCTTCCCGCTCCCCAAAACTTAAAATATATAAAGTAAAAATCATGATACAATTCTCCCATCACCTATATAGACCATTACATCTTCAATACTTTGTGAGTATTCAAAGAGAATTATTACAATGGAAATGTTCTCAGAGAAAGCAACAACATATGTGAATTTACTACTTGTTAACGGAAAGACATGAAAGAGATGGGTGGTAAGAATAATTAAGGTCCAAGTGGGCACAAATCTGTAGCAGGCAAAATGTAGGAAACAGGTCAACAAGGTTTCTTCATGTTTCTCTTGGAGACCAAATAGATGACCGAGGATCCAACTATAATTTCTATAAAGACATGGCTCAGTTTTCCAATGTCTGTATCATCACAACTTATAACGAGTACCGCTTCCAAAAGAGGTGACTAACGTAAAAACATTCAGTATTTATTTATTAAAGTAGAAAATGTTCATGTTAACAAGTACCTATAGACGTTTAAGCAGAAAACTAAATTTCAAAAAGACCGAATTTGCGTCAAGATTTTCAAAACCAAACCAGGCTTTCAAATATAGTGTAATTCTGTGTCAGTATATATAAACTAACATTTGGGGGTCTTACTGACGTATAGGGGTCACAGTAATACCCTATACTATATCATATAAATATAATACATATATTACTATGTATGCTTTCATAATATTCACTACTTGTTAAAGTTAATATATTAATATATTTTAGATAGATCCTTATAGCTTGCCCCAAGATTTTTCTCCTAAATATCATCATGGAAAACTCTATACATTTCCATTTGTTGACAATGATGAAATAATTTTTTAATTAAAATTTAAAATGTTTATGGGTATATAGTAGGCATATATATTTATGGGGTGCCTGAGATATTTTGATACAGGCATACAATATGTAATAATGACATCAGGGTAAATAGAGCATCCATCATCTCAAGTATTTATCCTTTTTTGTGTTACAAACATTCCTATTCCACTTTTAGTTGTTTTAAAATGTAGAATAAACTACTGTTGACTGCAGTCACCTTGTTGTGCTATCAAATATTAGGTCTTATTCATTCTGTCAAACTATGCTTTTGCAGCCAATAAGCATTCCAATTCCTTCTCACTAGCCCACTACACTTCTCAGCCTCTGGTAACCATCCTTCTACTCTCTTATCTCCATGAGATCAACTGTTTTAATTTTTAGCTTCCATAAATGAGTGAAAACATGCAAAGTTAGTCTTTCTATGCCTGGTTTATTTCACTAAACGTAACGACCTCCAGTTCCATCCATGTTGTTGCAAATAACACGATCTCATTCCTTTTATGGCTGAATAGTATTCCGTTGTGTATATGTACCATATTTTCTTTATTCATTTGTGTATTGATGGACACTTAGGCTGATTCCAAATCTTGGCTAGAGTGAACAGTGCTACAATAAAAGGGGAGTGCAAATATCTGCTCCATATACTGATTACTTTTGGGTATATACCTAGCAGAGGGATTGCTGGATCATATGATAGTTATATTTTTAGTTTTTCTGAGTAATCTCCATACTGTTCTCCATATTGGCTGTACTAACTGACGACCCCACCAACAGTGTATGCGGGTTCTACTTTCTCCACATCCTCACCAGGATCATTATTGTCTGTCTTTTGGAAAAAAGTTATTTTAACTGGGGTGAGATTTCTCACTGTAGGTTTCATTTGCATTTCTTTCGTGATCAGTAATGCTGAGCACCTTTCCATACACCTGTTTGCAATTTGTATGTCTTCTTTTGAGAGATGTATATTCAGATCTTCTGCCCGTTTTTAAATAAGATTATTAAATGTTTTCCTATAGTTTGAGCTCCTTATATATTTCTGGTTATTAATCCTTTGCCAGATGGATAGTTTGCAAATATTTTTTCCCATAATGTGGATTGTCTCTTCCCTTTGTTTTCTTTTTGTGCAGAAACTTTTTTACTTGCTGTCATCTCATTTGTACATTTTTGCTTTGATTGCTTATGCTTAGTTTAGGCATAAACTATGTCTAAGATTTCAACCTTTAATCCATTTTGATTTTTTTTTTTTTTTGTATATGATGAGAGACAGGGGTCTAGCTTCATTCTTCTGCACATGGATATCCAATTTTCCCAACACCATCTATTGAAGAAACTGTCCTTTCCCCATTGTATGTTCTTGGCACCTTTGTTGAAAATAAGTTCACTATAGATACATGGATTTATTTCTGGGTTTTATATTCTGTTCTACTGGTATTTGTGTCTGTTTTTATGGCATTACCATACTGTTTTGGTCACTATAGCTCTGTAGTATAATTTGAAGTCAGGTAATGTGATTGCTCCAGTTCTTTTCTTTTTGTGCAACATATCTTTTGCTATTCTGGGTCTTTTATGTTCAAGTAAAATTTAGGATTGTTTTTCCATTTATTTGATGAATATCATTGGTATTTTGATAGGGATTTGTAATTTCTTTCTTCACCTAGCCATGGATTGGTATGGTCATTGGTATATGGCCATTCAGGAGCATATTGTTTTATGTGCATGTGTTTGCATAATTTCCACAATTCTTGTTATTCATTTCTGGTTTTATTCCATTTTGGTCAGAGAAGATGCCTGATATTATCTCATTTTTTTTTGAATATTTTAGGACTTGCTTTGTGGCCTAACATACGGTCTATTCTTAAGAATATTCCATGAGCTGAGGACAACATGCCTTTTACAGTCATTGGATGAAATGTATCAGGTCCATTTGGTCTATAGTGCAGATTACATCTCATGTTTCTTTGTTGATTTTCTGCTGAAAGATCTGTCCAAAGGTGAAAGTAGGGTATTGAAGTCTCCAGTTATTATTGTATTGGGGTCTATCTCTCTCTTTAGCTCTAATAATATTTGCTTTATATGCACGGATGCTCCAGTGTGGGGTGCATATATAATTGTTATATTCTCTTGTTGAACTGACCCTTTGTCATTATATAATGACCGTATTTGTCCCTTTTTATAAGTTTTGTCTCAAAATCTATATAATTTGATGTCAGTGCAGCTACTCCTGCTGTTTTATGCTTCTCATTTGCACAGAATGTCTTTTTCCATCCCTTTATTTGTTAGTCTATGAGTGCTTTTATGGGTGAAGTATGTTTATTGTAGGCAGCAGATATTTAGGTCTTGTATTTTTATCCATTAAGCTACTCTATGTTTTTGGTTGGAGAGTTCAGTCCATTTACATTTAATGTTATTACTGATAAGGACTTATTGCTGCCATTTTGTTATTTGTTTTCTGGTTTCTTTTTTTTTTTTTTGTCTTCCTTCTTGTCTTCCTTGTTGTGAAACTGATTGCTGATATGTTTTAATTTCTTGCTTTTTACTTGTTTTTTTGTCTATCTGTGTGGAAGGCTTTTTGATTTGTGATTCTCATGAGGCTTGCAAGTAACATCATATAACTCACTATTTTAAACTGATGACAACTTAATTCTGATTGCAAAAACAAACAAACAAAGAGAAAAACTGATACAAACTCTACCCTTTAACTTCCCCCACCAGTATTTTAACTTGTTGTTCCTATTTATATCTTATTATAATGTCTATGTCTTAAAAAGCTGTTGTAGTTAGTTCATGCAACACAATTGAAGCCTTATCATATTCCATATTTGTCTGTGTACTTATTTGTCTGTGTACCAGTGAGTTTTGTGCCTTAAGGTGATTTCTTATTGCTCATTAACATTCTTTTCTTTAAGACTGAAGTACTCCCTTTAGCATTTCTTGTAGGTCAGTTTTAGTGTTAACAAAATCTCTCAGCTTTTGTTTGTCTGGGCAAGTCTTAATTTCTTCTTCATATTTGGAGGATATTTTTGCTGGATATAACATTCTAGGATAAAAGTTTTCTTTTCCTTCAGCACTTTAAGTATGCTATGCCACTCTCTCCTGGCCTGTAAAGTTTCCACTGATAAGTATGCTGCTAGATGTATTGGAGCTCCTTTATATGTTATTTGTTTATTTTCTCTTGCTGCTTTTAGGATCCCTTCCTCATCCTTGACCTTTGGGAAATTGATTTTTAAATGTCTTAAGGTACTATTATTTGGGTAAAATCTGCATTGTGTTCTATAACCTTCTTGTCCTTGAGTACTGATATCTTTCTCTAGGCTTGGAAAGTTCTCCATTACTATCTCTTTGAATAAACTTCTAACTGAATCTCTCTCTGTCTCTCTCTCTCTCTCCATCTGCTTTAAAGCCAATCACTTTTAGATTTGCTTTTTTGAGGCTATTTTCTAGATCCTGTAGGCCTGCTTCATTCTTTTTTGTTTTTCGTCTTTTCTATGCATTTTCAAATACCTTGTCTTCAAGCTCCCTAATTATTTTGCTTGATCAATTCTGCTGTTGAGAAACTCTGATGCATTCCTCAGTTTGTCAACTGAATTTTTCTGCTTGATTTTTTTAAAAGTATTTCAATCTCTTTGTTAAATTTATCTGATGGAATTCTGAATTCCTTCTCTGTTAAACTGCATTTCATCAAGATGCCTCACAAAACTGCTATTTCTTTTTTTTTTTTTTTTTTTTGTCAGAAAGGTCACCTATCTCTGTCACTCCAGGATTGGTTACTGGTGATTTATTTAGTTTGTTTAGTGAGTTCATGATTTTCTGGAAGGTAGTGATGCTTGTGGATGTTTGCCAGTGTCTAGGCATTGAAAAATTAGGTATTTATTGTAGCCTTCACAGCTCAGGCTTGTTTATATTGGTCCTTGGGAAGGTTTTCTAAGTATTTGAAGACTTGGGTATTGTGATCTAAGTCTTCAGTCATTGCAGTGTTATCTATATTAAGGGGCTCCACTCTTGTTGACTCATAGAGGTACTACCTTGATGGTCTTAGTTAAGATCTGAGATAATTCACCGGATTATCAGGCAGAATCTCTTGTTCTCTTCCCTTACTTTCTCCCAAACAAAGGTCGTCTCTCAATCCATCCTGGAGCTGCCTGGAATTCGAGGAAGGGGTGAAGCAAGCAAGTTCATTATCAATACCACTGGGACTGTGCTGGGTCCCACTTGAAGCCAGCAGAGTACTAGGCCTCACCCGAAGTCTCCGGTGACTATTGCCTGGGTACCAGTGATGTTTATTCAAAGGCCAAGGCTTCTTTAGTCAGCAAGTGGTGGGAGAGAGCATCCTGCCAGGCCTGGGTCTTTCCCTTTAGGGCAGTGTGTTCCCGTCTGGCCCAGGGTAGGTCTAGGAATGCCATGCTGGGGCTATGGCCTGGCACTAGGAACTTCAGAAACCTACTTCATGCCATATTTTACTGTGGCTGAGGTGGCACCCATATTGCAAGCAATGTCCTTTTCACTCTTCTCTTTCCTTTTCTCAAGCAGAAGGAGGCTCTCTCTCCATGGCCACCCTCACCCCAAGGCCATTGCAACCACAGCCTGGCTACTGCTGATGTTTATTCAAAGTCCAAGGGCTCCTTAGTCAGCAGTTGGTGAATTGTGCCAGACCTATGTCTCCTTTCAGGGCAGTGGGTTCCCTTCTGGCTCAGGGAAGGTTGAGAAATGACATCTAGGAGTTAAGGCCTAAAACTGGAGGCTTTAGGAGTCTGCTTGGCGCTTTATTTACTGTGGCAGAGCTGATCCCTAAGTTGCAAGATAAAGTCCTTTTCGCTCTTCCCTCTCCTTTCCTCAGGCAGAAGGAGTCTCTTCTCAGGGCCAGCATGCATATCTGGGAATGTGCTGGGTTACAACTGAAGCCAACACGGTTCTGGGTCTCATCAAAGGCCTGTGGTAATTGCTACTTGGCTACTTTACCTCGGTCATTAGGTAAAGAATTCTGCCAGGGCTGTGTCCTTCCCTTCAGGGAAGCAAGTTCCCTTAAAAGGCATAGGGTGGGTCTAGAAACGTCCTCTGAGAGCTGGGGCCTGAAATAGGGGCTTTAGGTCTCTGCTTGCTGTTTTATTTTACTGTGGCTGAGCTGGTATCCAAATTATAAGAAAAAGTCCTCTTCACTCTTCCCTCTCCTTTCTTGTGTACCCCACGTCCACTGGCTCTAAGTCCAGTACGACACCAGGACTTGCTCAGGAACTGCAGTCCTTGTGGCCTAGACTTTTGAATTTATCTGGAATCCCAGGGTACTTTAGCATGCAGTGCTGGGTCTAGCTGGAACTTAGGTTCCGAATGCTGGGACAGGCAATACCCCTCTGGCTAGGGCTGGGCCAAAGGCTGTCTTTGTGGGTGCTCGCTGAATTCTGCCCATGTTGCCTTCTGCTGTGACAGGGCAGCAATGAGTTCCAATGCAAAGTCCCACAATCACTGTGCTTTCCCTCCCCCAAGCAAACAGATTCTCTCTTTCCATGTCCTACATGGTGCTGCCAAGACGTGGGAGAGGGTTGGTATAGGGAATTCAAGACTGTCCTTCTTACCCTCTTCCATGCCTCTTTGCTTGAAATAATGTTAAAATGAGGTGCTGTGATTGCTAACCTCATTTCTGGTTCTTATGAAGGTACTTTCTTGTGTGGATAGTTGTTCAATTTGGTGTTCCTGAAGGGAGGACAACCGTTGTAGAGTTCTATTCAACCATCCTGCTCAAATTTATATTTTCTATTCCCCCAACTGGTTACCTCTCCTGGCTTTGCTATCCTCAGGAATAATACCACCAGCATTCTTTCTATTGTTCAAAGTGAAACCTTACATTTTCCCTTCTTTACTCCATGTCCAAACAGATCCTGAGTTCCTTCACTACAAGGGCTTCATAAACTTTTTCTATTCTATTGCCATTATTTTAGTTCATGCCCTAATTATCTTTTAGGTGTACTGCAATTTCTCATAATTAATATCTGTACTTCCAATCTCTTTCCTCATGAAAGCTCCCTTACACACTGGTACATGAGAACTTTTACTAAAGCCTACATTTTTATCAAGTAGCTCCCTAGTCAAAAACCTGCAGCAATTCACTATAAAATCATAGAAAAAAGACTAATTAATATGGCATTAAAATCTTCTATTATGTGATCTCCATCTATGTTTTCAGCTTTATCTCTTAATACTTCTTTCTATAGTCATCATTCTCCAATTAATCCATTGTACTGTCCATTATCTAAGAATAGTCTATGATTTCTAATAGCTGAAATGGTTTTCTTCATTTTTTCCTGCTATAATCTTGTTCATTTCCCAAATCTAGGCTTAAAAGTCTTTGTCTTAATCTCAGTATCTCTCTCCTTCTCCCTTGCCATTTATTTTTTCATTTTTCTTGTCCTTTGTTCTCCCATGGAACATTCTTGCTCCTTGTTCCTTTTCCACTTATTGCATTAAGACTTACATCACAGTTTGGGTTTCATACATTTCTTTCCCTCTACTTAAGGGTCAAGGACAGTGCTGCAAAGATATAACAAAGGTTGCAGTAGATGCCAGGTATTCTGTAAATCTACTTTGGTATGATTATATTATATTACACTACCAAGTATAGAAGGGTTTAGTCTAGGAGCATTACTTTAGCACTCTGGAGGTGAGAAGGATCACATACAAATTGCTACGTGTCTAGTATTTGTTTGGATTTTTTCATGGAAACGAAGAGGACATTTGTTTCCCAGAATAGTACTGTACTCTTTAGTGTAGATAACCCATCACATTGATTTATTCGTAGGCATAAAGAGACAGACAACACAGCACATTCTGTAGGTTAACTGGGGCACATTTGTGCTATCTGTCACAACTACAGCCTCCTCTCCTAGATGCTCTGATGTTATGTGGAGCTGGGTGGGAAGAAAGTAGGGAACCATCTCTCTCTGCCCTCAATGTCATGAGCAGCACAAGGTGGTGACAGATGCTGCAGGCTACTTACTAAAAAGCACTGGCTCTTTTCTCTTACTGTCAGAGTAAAATTCTGTCTGGGTGTGTCCACTTTACCAAGGGATGTCTTCCTGAGGCTTGGGGGGTAATTCCTGATTAAGCCACTCATGGTAATAATCATTTTTCTTCCTAGAAAATTTTTCTGGGAGATGTAAGACCCAACTTTGGTCCATAAAATATGAAAGAAATTTTGCTAAAGAAGTAGCTTCACTGTTGAAGAGATACACAAAAAAATCTGTCTGCATTTTGTTGTGTCTGAAGGTGGGTGACACTTGGAGTCATGGCTCTTATCTAATGATTATTAACAGGGGCCACCATTTGGACATTGCTGGCACCCTGAGAATTGAAAGCAAAAAGAATGAACTGGGGAACCTGATACTGTCACAGTGCTGGGGAAACTAGACTTTAGGATTTTTGTTAAGTGACAAATACATTTTCCTTATTATTTGAGCCAGCTGAGTGGGAGGGTTTCTTTATTGTAGCTGGAGACACCCTGACACATAGGACTTCATGTGGGCATCAGGCACCTTGTTCAGGTGGCAGATCACTGTTAGGGCTTCAGGGGACAAGCACATTATTTCTACTGTCTGCTGGAAAAATTGGGCTGATCTGTTGCTAGGTCCTGAATCTGTCATTTTTTTTTCATGGATCTAGTAAAATGTCTTTAAAATATACTGTATATTTCCTTTGTAATAATATCAAACTTACAATGACTAATGTTTATCTCCTTTACTAGTTTAAAAGCTCTATGAGGGCAGTGACTGTATCTGCTAGGAGAATTCCTGTATTTACAGTAATTAGCTCCGAGTCGTCACAGAGGTGTTCAGTAAACAGGTACTCAGTAAGTATCTGTGAAATGCATGAAAGAAAGAGTAAACGAATACACAGAGAACATCAAAAACATCCTTCCTGGTTATTTCTATTGCTCACATTGCCCCTGCCTTTCCTTCTGACCAATTCAGGCCTACAAAGGTATGCCATGTCTTGAATTTTAGGGGAAGAAACAGAAAAAGGAAGGAAGCTATCATTACAACTATTGTTGCTCTCTCCCACGGAGTGGAGGAAAGGAAACAAGTCTCAGAGGTAACTTACAAAATATTTTCATAGAGTAAAACTACAGCCGTATCCCATATTGCTTACTGGATCTAAACAGCATTTAAGAAATGTTATTTCAGAAATGTTCAGTTACACTTTTTAAAGCCTGGTCCCCTAAGTCCAGAGCCTCTGCTATTGTCTCAGGAGACTTCATTTACTGTCTTCTGTGTTGGTGGATGTGGGGACCTGGACAGCAGGGCTCCGTATTGAAACCTTCAAGACAGCAAGATCCACAGCTCTTTCCTTTGATGTGAACCACGTCTGCACTAACCTCTCTGTTTAAAGCCAAAATGAAGCTTAGGAATAATTCAGTATAACTGAGCTGAGCAAAGATTTATCCACCAACTGTTTCAAGTTCCTCATTTTTCAGATGAGGAAAATCAATGTTTCTGTTATCAAGATCAACCTTAGTCTTTTTTTTTGTCCTATAATATAATAAAGAAGTGAATGTGGACAGTTATATTCACTTGTAACAAAAAGGATATTTCCCTGGCAATGCTGTTCCAACTCGGTAGTCAGTGTAGCTCTTGCTTGGATGGAAGTTGAAAATGAAAAGAAGACCTGCTCTTTCAAAAGCAATGATCTTATTGCCTTCATGTTTTTCACTCACATAGGCCTGCAAGAATTAATACACGTATTACATTTAAATAATATCTAGATACTGCCACAAGTACCTTATTTTTCGTCTTTCTCAATAGTCTGGTTATTAAACCCAAAATAAGTATTTCAGAACACTATATTTTTTTGAACATGTTACAATTTTGCTATACTTAACTGTGAACCAAGAACAGTCTCAAAAATTGCTTAGTGTTGTATACAGAGCTCACCAGCCACTTGCCGACCTCATAGCTCAAATAGAGAACTAGTATTGTGGCTCAGGTTTTAAGTAAAACCATGGTACCCATACATACTACAAAGTGTTTGTATATATTAGATCTAATAAGTGAATTTTCTGTAAGACTTCTAGTCTCCAGCTTAATGCGGTTAGGTATATAAAATTACTTTTCAAAATGTAATGTAACATTGTTATTTTAACGTAGTTTCTGAAATTATAGCTCTCTTAACCATTTTCCATTTTTACCCAACTTTGTCAGATTCAATGGCAACCTAAAGTCAATTACAATACTTTTTTTCTTAATAAAAAGATAAGGTCTGAAAAGAAATTATATCTGTAAACTCTCTTCTTTTATTCATCATCATGTATTTTCAGTTGGCTGTGAAAAGCCTTTGCTTTTCCAACTCCATCCTCACTCAGCCCGAGCTCTGAGAGGACTTATTGCCGTGCATGTCATCAGCAGCAGCACTCTTGGTAATTTAGAAAGTGAACTAAAGCTCTAGAGTAAACGGGGTGCCTTATGGTATTCAACACTGTTCCTATTGAAAAGGAGCATCATTTTGCTCTCTCCTCTGGAAACAGCATTTCTAATAAACGTGATTAAGGCATTCATGTCATGGAGCAAATCTTACTAAATATATAAATACCTTTGCTCAGCCATTAAAAAAAAAAAAATCATAGACACCAAAGTAAAAACACATCAACAGTAATTTCAAACAGCCCCAGTATAAAGTAAATGGATTATAACAAAGACATATTACATGTTAATTTTTGCCAAGAAAAAAGAAGCCTGTATAAAATTTTCACTTGTTAATTACATTTTCTAAAATTTGTTGAAAACTGAGACGTTAATTCCAGAGGACAGACAGTCTCATGAAAAACACAAAACAGCATGCAGGTATAAGGGCATCTATTGAAATTACAAGTTAGAGACCAGTAAAGAAGAGAAAAAAAAAGAAATAAAGAAATCTACATGTTGTCAAAGTAGTTTCTTTATGACAGCATAATTATTTACATAAAAAAGTGGTCAAAACAATTAAGATGTTTCCACAGCAATTTCCAAAATGGGTTCCCTGCAGAACTTTTATTGTTTATTTTCACCAATAAAAATACAAATGACTAAATTTAAACAGTAACAACAAACAAACCAGGAAACTAAGCAGGCCATTATGTTTAAGATTTTCATTATCAATTGGAGAGACTTCAGTGGCATGTTTTGACAACCTGAAGTATGTTACAGGACACTACACACTGAATAATAAAATGCTGTTTAAAAGACCTGCATATGGATTGAAATCAGTTGCCATTCTAAGCATGTTCATCACTGGTGACTAAAACACAGCATTCAGAGTAAAGAGCTTACCTGTGGAGCTGAAAGCCAACCACATCTTTCTTCCAATCTATTCATATCCCTGTCAAAATTATTTAGGAACTTGTAGCGAAGAAGGTCATCATCAGTTAAATGAAACTGCCGTCTGGCATAATGGTAACTCTCATTATTTCCTTTTCTTGGGAAGTCTAACCATTCAGGATGCCCAAATTCATTACCTGCATTCAAACACAAATGTAAATGTCACCTGGTAATATTAGAATTTCTTACTAATAATAAATCAATAATTATACGTTTTTAATGTTTTTAAAATTCAGTTTAGGCTATCATTTACTAGACCTGTGTCCTGCGAATGATGTACAGGTGTAGCTCAAAAATAGCATGGTCTAGCACAGAAAGAACCACATTTGGACTCAGAAGCCCGGGGTCCAGCTTCAGTTTGGCTGCTCATTACTTGTGGCACATCCGGTTTCCTCAAGCACAAACTGAAGACAATTATTGATGCCATACTTATTTCATTTCTGAAACAATCTCTGAGATCTCAGAGTAATTTCTGAAATCTCGATTTCTATAATCTCTGAAATCTGTACAACGCTTGACAATTTCCAAAGGCTTTGTATGTAGGTTATTTTTTGATCCTCAAAGGAACTCTCTATTATATTCATTCCACAGACGAGAAATCCAAAGCTCTGCCGGTTAAAAGACTCGCCCAGCTTCACACAGTGGGAAAGCAACCATTAAAATTGAGTTCCTCCCAATAAAATCCAGTTTTTCCTACCACATCACATTAGGCAAATACCTTATAAACTTCAGCTGCTAAGGAAACTCAAGCCATTACTTTTATTATTAACTTTCCATATTTCTTTTTCAGATCTATTTGTTACTACTAGATATGTACCTTTCATTTCAAGTGTGCCCGAATGCTTACGCTTATTCTTCTGTGTGTACAGCTGAGAGCCCTGGCTGGGGATCTATATAATATTATCTCTCACTATAATGATCAGAACCAGGAACCCAATAAACTTAAAAAATAAAATAAAACAGTAACAAATACGTAGTTTCCATTCCGAGAAGCAATTTTAGATATTAGTCATCTAACCAATTGGTTCTTATTGTTGCCCTCAAGTTCCATCTCTACTTTAAGCCTTCTTTTCTTTCCCTAAAAATTAAATGCTACTTTCCAAAATTTTCTTTCATGTGCTACAATTAATTATTGCTGTGATTTTCTAATTAGTGCTACAAATTTCTAATTAATGCTGCAAATTTCTAATTAATGCTATAAATTTCTCCAACGAGTTAGAAAGTATCACAGCCAATACAAATGTGTCCTACTTCAAATAAACTGCATAGTAATATTATAATAAATAAAAACGAATAAGCTAGGATGTAATTCAAAATAATTTACTGCAGAGGTGCTTTAAATAGTGAAGTTTGCTAAGAAATTCTGCAACTTACATTTAACTTTTCAGGACCACATTCATCCAAACAAAAATATCATCCAAATAAATAGGTGTATAGCAGTTTCTTAAAAATAAAAGGGTCTACAAACATTTTGCTTAATTCAAATCTCAGTCTAAATGATATTTCTTATGATGTTGTCCACAGCATGTCATAGCAGAGAGCCGACTTTATGAGGCTATATTTACTTTTGGATGCTTTAAATTGACACGAGGAATGTCCCTCTGCTGTATTTAAAGGTCCTGCCTAGGTCTAAAGTCTGATTCACACCAGCCCAAGGTATACCCATGGCACAGCTTACTCCTTCAACCATGAAACTAGCAAAATAATGTACCTCTGGAATTGCAACTGGAGCAATCTTTACTGATAATGAAGGGACTTCCAGTCTGGGAACAAGTATATGTCCACATACCAATCCAATGACTAGTGGGATTTTAACTAGTCGGTGATTTACGAGAGACTAGAAACGCCATGAGGTAGAGATAGTATGTTAGCCTACAAACTGGATCCAGGCTTCCTATAGGCAAAATACTTTTTTGGGGGGACAGCCATGGATCTCTGGGTTGATCCCAGTATTAATAAGCAATTCCTTTAACCCTCTTCCATGGAGACTGTTACATCATTGTCATCATGATGACAGTAGAAGCAGCAGCACAATGAGCAATTCCTTTAGCCCTCTTCCATGGAGACTGTTACACCATTCTCTTCAGGATTATAGTAGAAGCAGCAGCACATGCTTAATTTCTGTTTAATACGTGCCAGGCACCCTTGTAAGCATTGCACATGAATTAACCCTATCTTCGACAATTGTCTAAGGTAGGTAATATTATTATTTCAATTTTACAAATAAGGAAATGGAGGCACAAAGATGTTACACAGTAATTAAGAAGTTGGGCCTTGTGAACCAGACAGTCTGGTTTCAGCCCCTGACTCTTAATTACTACTATCGCATGTTGTGCCCAAGTAAATTCTATGGAAATCCAGGGCCAAGAATGACCAACTTCTCATACCTGGACAGAGATTCCAAATTAGTGGAATGACATGCAGAAATGTATCAGAGTGAGAAAGTGAGATGTAGTGAAAAGTTTAGTTCAGCCACAAAATAAGACTTGCGGTAAGGAGATAAAGCAGGACCATTAGGATGAACTGTATACATTTCGTACCTCATATTGCAGGCATTAGGGAATCAAAGGCTATTTTAAAGTAGGGACATGAGAATTTCAAATGTGTTTATTATTAAAATATTTCTGGTACCATGTGGAAAAAAGACTGGATACCAGGGAAAGCTGAATGGTAGGAAAACCAGTATGGAATCCAGTGTAAAACAGATGACGAAATTCTGTGGAAATAGAGAAAAGAATGATCGATTCAAATGGCATTTCTGAGATGGAAATAACAAGATTTGATGACTGACTGACTGAATAGAGACAGTGAGGAAAAGGAAAGTCGGAATGCAACTTTGAAGTTTTGAGTTCAGGAGGCTGAGTAGTGACAGCGTTAACTACACTAGAGGAAAATGGTGACAGAAAGTTTGGGGTAAGAAGATAATGAGTTCAATTTTAGGCCTGCTAAATTTAAGACGTGAAGGATACATCAGCATCTGTAGATTTAGAAGAATGATAAAAATAAGGTATTGAAACTTGAGAGAGAATTGGAGGTGGGGAGAGAGAGTAATTTATAAAGCCTCAATAAGCAAAGATAATGAGAGCCACCAGAGAAAAAAGGCCGTGGCCAGCACACCAAGGAACTGAAGGCAGAGAGAAGCCATGTTAGGGAAGACTGAGAGCAATGGTTAGCAGGGTAAAGGGGACATTAGAAGAAAACATAGAAGGCTAAGAAGAATCCCAAGGAGGGTGGTCAGTAGCATTAAATGCTACCAAAAACTAAAATCATAAATAAGAACTTGCTACATGATCTCCCCTCTGATGCAGAAATAAGCTGGTGTAAAGCTATGCTTTTCAATCTATATTACATTCCAGAATCACCAAGGAAGGCTGTTAAAAATGTTCCCCCCCCACCCCCAATGATATGGATACATTACTTCTGGAGTGATTATTAGGCTGGAATCTATATTTTCTCAACTTTTCCGTAATATTCTGAAAGTAGTCAGTTATACAACATGATGCCCATGGATGCAGATTCCCACGTCAGCAGGACTTGGGTTTAAATCACAGCTATGCCACTTATGAGTGATGTGAATATAGGCAATTTAATCTCTCCAGCGCTCAGTTTCCTGCTCAGTTTCCTCATCTATAAAATCATCATTCTGAGGAGAGAACCAGCTGCCCATACAGGTAACAAGGATGAATCCAAAGAGCAGCTAGCTATTTGGCTCTTCTTCATACAAGTTTTCATGGAATGGCCTTATTCCTTTCTTTAAAGTGCTGAAGTTCTGCACAGATGCATTTATTCATATTTTAATAATACAAACACATATCCCAAAGTCAACTATGAATGTGCTTTGAATCACCTACAGTTTTAGATCTTTTTTTTTTTTTTTTTTTTTTTTTTGAGACGGAGTCTCACTCTGTAGCCCAGGCTGGAGTGCAGTGGCCGGATCTCAGCTCACTGCAAGCTCCGCCTCCCGAGTTCCTGCCATTCTCCGGCCTCAGCCTCCCGAGTAACTGGGACTACAGGCGCCCACCACCTCGCCCGGCTATTTTTTGTATTTCTTAGTAGAGACGGGGTTTCACCGTGTTAGCCAGGATGGTCTCGATCTCCTGACCTCGTGATCCGCCCATCTCGGCCTCCCAAAGTGCTGGGATTACAGGCTTGAGCCACCGCGCCCGGCCCAGTTTTAGATCTTAAATGACAGAATTGAAAATAAAAATAACGTTGTTACAAGATACCCAGACTGATAGGGTAAATCAGATAACTGTGTTAGGAATCCTACATCCGCCCTCATGGAAGCTAGAACACTCCTGGCACCTGCTGACCTCCCCAACTCCCGTTTCTTCCTAGCCTGCTTGAAAATGGGACCTGAGGTCACGCTGTTGCTGCTTGCTATCTTTACCAACTGCCTTGGGTAGATTAATGAGGTGAAAACAATCAATTCATTTTCACTGTATAGTTTCGCTTGCTCTTAGTATCTTGCCTTGGTAGTGGAGTTTTCAATAGTAAAGAAATGAATGGTGAGTTTGACTAAAACTATCAGAGGATGGTATTAACTCATCCCACAATCTGATTAAAAGCTAAGTAACTGCTCCCCAGGAAAACACACACACAGACACACACACACACACACACACACACACACACACACACACACACCCATGATACAGACTCAGAGGGTCCACGGACTCCATAAAAATGTGAAATTACATTATTATTTATTTCTAACATTCCAGTGTGAAAAATGCACATGCTTATAATCTACAGCATAAATAATGGTGATGGGCTGCAAGTTGCCCCCTTCCCCCCACCCAAATTCATATGTTGAAATACTGACTCCTAATGTGATGGCATTTAGGTGACGGGGCTTTGCGAGGTGATTAGGTCAGGAGGGTTGAGGCCTCATGAACAGGACTAATGTTGTTATAAAAGAGGTCCCAGAGAGCTCCCTTGTTTCTTCTGCTATGGAGGATACAGTGAGAAGACAGCCATCTGTGAACCAGGAAGCAGGGCATCACCAGACATCAAATCTGCCAGTGCCGCGATCTAGGACTTCCCAGCCTCCAGACTATGAGAGATAGCTTTTGTTGTTTAAGCCACCCAGTCTATGGTGGTTTGTTACAGTAGGATGAACAGACTAAGATAATAAGGACTAAGGACTGAAGAGTAGCAAAATTACAATTAAATAGGTAAGGCATGTAAATTATTTAGAAGCATGTAAGATACACGGTATGTGCTCAATAAATATTGACTTCCATTATAATGTTTTATTTTTCTTTTATTTATTAATTTATTAAGTAATCAACACATAGAAATATTATTAAAAATCACAATTACACACAGAGATGTTACAAAATAATCTGTTTTTCTCTTGATAAACATTGTATTTATTTTTGTCTATATCCACATCTGTATATTTATATCTGTATCTATAGTGATACCTATACATACATTCATACCTATCTACCATCTACCGACAACTTGTTTTTGAACAAAGATAGACTCATATTATATATTATTTTGAAATTTAAAATGAGCATCTCACATATCAATAAGTATGCATCTCCATGATAGTATTCCATTGTGGACCTTGTAATGTAATTTTATTTAACTAATCACCTTAAGTTAGTAATTTTGACTTTTGTAATATTTCCGTGTTATAAAAATCACCAGTCTTTTAAATGTATCTTTGTACACCTGTCTGATATTTCCCTAACAGAAACTGAATAAATATAATATCTGCTCAAAGGCAAACAGCAGATATTCTAGGATCAAACATTTCCCAAGTGTTGAACACTACTCATGATTCGAAGATACAGGCACAAATTAGCAGATTGCTCCTGAAAATAACTTTCAACACAGAAATTATATTCCTTAATGTATATGCTTAGAATTCTACTTTAAAAGTATTTTTCATCATTTATATTTAATGTTTCATTTTAGTGCCCTCTAAGATATATCAATTTAGAATATTCATGTATCATTTCAATACCATATAATGGTATTGAAAAATTAGTAAGCATTAAGAAAAAAATTCATCTGGGGACTACTAGAGGCAGGAGAGTGAAAGCAGGAGGGCTGAAAAACTACTTATTGGGTACTATGTTCACTACCTGGGTGATGGACATTCATATCCCAAACCTCAGTGTCATGCAATATATCCACATAACAAACCTGCACATGTACCACCTGCATCTAAAATAAAAGTTGAAATTATTTTTAAAAAGTAACTAATTTTTTTTTTTGAGATGGAATCTAACTCTGTCGCCCAGGCTGGAGTGCAGTGGACGATCTCTGCTCACTGCAAGCTCCGCCTCCTGGGTTCCCGCCATTCTCCTGCCTCAGCCTCCTGAGTAGCTGGGACTACAGGCACCTACCACCATGCCCGGCTAATTTTTTTTTTGGTATTTTTAGTAGAGATGGGGTTTCACTCTGTTGGCCAGGATGGTCTTGATCTCCTGACCTTGTGATCCGCCCACCTCGGCCTCCCAAAGTGCTGGGATTACAGGCCTGAGCCACAGCGCCCAGCCAAAAGTAACTAATTTTTAAATGGAGAAATTTAATTACATGAGGTTAATTTAAGTACTTGGAAAAATCTGAGAACCAGAAAAAAAGCACACAAAATATTTGGTAATGTAACTCAATTTAAGACATTGTTTATATTTTAACTTTTACTTCATTTATCTTTTTCAAGTATAAATTCACTACTTTAAAGAGCATCTCAAGAAGCATATACATATAATATGTAATATGAAATTAAATTTCTAAGTTAGAAAATAGAGCTTTAATTAAAAAAATTCAAAATAGGGTTGATTCTATTTTATTAGAAAATCATTTATTAATTTCTATTAGACATTTAGGTTTTCTGAAAATGTTCCTTCAGAGAGGCCTCTTTTTAAACTGAAAAATATAGAAAGTTGCATATAACAAAGAGAGACAGAAAAATTGTATCAGTGATTGTAGACAAAACATTCTACAGGGTGGCTCTGAATGTTTTCTCTGTTGTAAACGAGCTGACAAGGGGCGAATTAAGTTTAATGCAGACAAACGCAACATTAAATTTCATATTTGGTTCAAAACCATAAACACAAGCATAAAATAAATGGAAGCAAATCACAGAAAGACTTTCAAAGTGACCTTGGGATAATAGTGAACCATTCTTAAGTCTGGAGAGAGAAAACTGGAAAATGCCTGTTAGTGTCCTACACTAGCTCACGGCTCACAAACCTAATGAAGAAAAATACTATCATTAAAACAAGTTAAGAATGTTCTTCTCAGCTGTGGTCTACAAATTACTTAGGATACATGGCAGTAATTGAGACAGTACAGTGAAATATGGTGACCCAAATGAGCCTATAAGTAAGGGCTGCTGTGTATAAAAATGGATCAGAAATCTAAATTTATTCAGTTGATGGCAATAATATAATTGATTTATTTTAGTATAGATAACTTGACAGAATGCAAACAATATGATCTGAATCAGCATTTGAATTTAAGCTATATATTCCTAAACTATATATGAATATGATAGGTATACATGTGTACATAATATTTTTATATGTTCCTCAATGAATGCAACAGGTGTTCACAACTTGGGTTTCATGCATTTCTACTGATTTTCTAATATTTTCTGCAAAATGTTGTATGTATGTTCACATGCATTTTTCAGAGGAGAGAAATGTGTTCTTCGGATTCTCCAGGCATCCAAAGATTAAATGCATTTGTGAAAGAACCATTCACTATATTAGAATGTCAGCAACTAGAAGAATGGGTCACAAGTAAGGGCTTTTAAGCAAAATAAAAAAGAAAAGTAGAAAGCTAAATTAAAGGAAGCATTTTTAAAACCTTTGGCTGGTTTATTCAACAGATAAGAGGCTTAGAAAAGTCACATTTAAACTAACTGAAGCGCATAGAGGCAATGACTGTGACACTTAAGAACAATAGTTCTGAGTCCAAAATACGCATTGCAAGTAATCTGGCACTAACCATCAAAGCATGATCGTTCTGCTCATTAAATTATGATTATGATCAGTAGTGTAATACATAGAATGTTCCTCAATTCAAAACGAAGGGAGGATAATAATTTTTTGAGCCATCACTTGGGACCTTTTCAAAGAGAATTCAGAATTCATGATATGATTCATTGCATTCAATATAGTAACAGAACTGGGTGCTTCTAGAAATGAGAAGTCTGAAAACTTCGGTTAAACCTTAAAACAAAATCAGGGAAGCAGGGGACTAATATTGCTACAGTTAATAGTTCTAAAAAAGTCAACAAGTTCCTTCTCTCTAGTTCCATTTCTTCTTTACACAGCCCCATTCATATCTGGTTAACTGTGAAAAACCTCTAAGTGCAAAATTCCTATTGGGACTCCTTCTCCTGTAATTAATTTTTTTGCTGTTTGATGTAAAGGTCCAAACTATAAATTGACAAGAAGCCAGCTGGTACAGTGATGAAATTCAAGGCAATATAACTAATGAAAAAGCCCCAGCTCTGTTGGCTGAACATTTTGATTAGCAGGTTTGTGTATTTTGTTTCTCTAAATTGTAATGCATACTAATTTTACCTAGGAATTAATTAAAGTCTATCAAAGCCTCCATGCTGTGGATGTTACATAATTTGTTATTGTTCCAAAGTTTACATGTATATAAAAATAATGTACAGTCCTAATGAGAATATAAAAACGTTAGCTCCTACTCCTCTTTACTGTACTAAAGACTAACTTTTAAAAGAAAGTATCTATATTAAAATGACATTCTTTGGCTTTTCTCTGGTATTGCAGTGAGTACTTAACTCACCAAAGTGTAAGGCACAGTACAACGCAATTTTTTAAACCAGGGCCTCTGATTTTTCTTTTTTTCAAAAAAATAAACTTGCAGTCACCGCCCCTGCTCCCTTTGATACTAATCAGTATGGTTGTGGGAAGGGGCCACATCTAATGTTTCTCTTTCATTCTCCACAGCAAGCTCCACTGTACTGTACCTGCAACAGAGTCTCCTTAAATATTTGTTAAGGTTTGATATTTTCCTCTATAATTGTTAAATGTCCAACATAATTTCTCTAGAGGCACAGATGCAAAATATAGTGATCAGATCCAGAAGATGAGAGAAAGGATGACATGCTAGATGAGGCCAACAAAACAGAACTCACTGCTCAAGAGAACAGGATTTATCACTACAGTCTATCACAGCCTCCCTTTTGCCTCCAGACTGTGAATGATATGTAATTCTTTGTTAATATCAAGTGTGTGTGTGTGTGTGTGTGTGTGTGTGTGTGTACATGCCAGTTGTACAGCACCAGTCCATTCTTATCCATGGTTTCGCTTTCCATGGTTTCAGTTACCCATGGTCAACTGTGGCCTGAAAATATTGAATGGAAAATGCCAGATACAATTCATAGGTTTTAATGCATGCCCTTCTGTGTAGCATGATGAAATCTTGTGATGTCCTCCTGCATCCCACTCCAGATGTGAATCATCACTTTACCCAGCATGTCTGCACTATCCACTACCCGCTCATTAGTCACTTAATAGCCATCTCAGTTATCAAACAGACTGCCATGGTATTGCTGTGCTTGTGTTCAAGTCACCTTTATGTTATTTTGAATGGCCCCAAAGCATAAGTAGTGATACTGACATACTGTTGTAATAGTTCTATGTTATTATTTGTTATTGTTGTTAATCTCTTACTCTGCATAATTTATAAATTATATAAATTATATAAAATAAACTTTATTATAGTTATATATGTAAAGGAAAAAAACAGTGTATATAGGGTTCTACAACATGAAGTTTCAGGCATCCACTGAAGAACATATCCCAGTGGAAAAGGAGAAACCACTGTACACACACACACACACACACACACACACACAAACTCACACACACTCTCACTTTAAATACACACACCTATACACACTTACAGGCAACAGTACTAATGAGAATATTAAAAACAAAATCAAACACCTAACTCCCATTCCTCTTAACTGTACCAGGTTTGTCAGGGGTTTCTGAACCAGAGGAACCCCATCTTGAAGAGGGGCTGGGTAAAATAAGGATGAAACCTACTGGGCAAGGCCGGGCGTGGTGGCTCAAGCCTGTAATCCCAGCACTTTGGGAGGCCGAGGCGGGTGGATCACGAGGTCAGGAGATCGAGACCATCCTGGCTAACACCGTGAAACCCCGTCTCTACTAAAAATACAAAAAACTAGCCGGGCGCGGTGGCGGCCCCTGTGGTCCCAGCTACTCGGGAGGCTGAGGCAGGAGAATGGCGGGAACCTGGGAGGTGGAGCTTGCAGTGAGCCGAGATTGCGCCACTCACTCCAGCCTGGGTGACACAGCGAGACTCCATCTCAAAAAAAAAAAAAAAAAAAGAAACCTACTGGGCTGCATTCCCAGATGGTTAGGCTTTCTATAGGAGGCTGGCACAAGACACAGGCCATAAAGACCTTGCTGATAAAACGGATTGCAGTAAAGTAGCCAGCTAAAACCCACCAAAACCAACATGGTAATGAGAGTGACCTCTGCTCTTTCTCACTGCTACACTCCCACCAGTGCCATGACAGTTCACAAATGCCATGGCAACATCAGGAAGTTTCCCTCTATGGTCTAAAAGCAGGAGACATGAATAATCCGCCCCTTGTTCAGCATGTAATCAAGAAAATAACCATAAAAATGCACAACCAGCAGCCCTTGGGGCTGCTCTGCCTATGGAGTAGTCATTCTTTCATTCCTCTACTTTCTCAGTAAACTTGCTTTCACTTTACTCTATGGACTCTCCCTGAACTCCTTCTTGCCTGAGATCCAAAAACCCTCTCTTGGGGTCTGCATCAGGACCCCTTTCCAGTAACATCTTTCTGGCCACCATAGAAGGCACAATACTAAGGAAACTCCTGACCCAAAGACTAACTTTGGGTAAGTGGTGGGGTCCAGTAACATCTTTCTGGTGGTCCATGGAAAAGATCAAACTAAAGAGATTCCCAAGCCAAAGGAAAATCACCTGCGTGTACCAACTGGCCAACTTGGGTAAGTGGGGTGCACATACCTGAGTGAAGAGTGGGGTTGGATTAGAGGCCCAATTTAAGGGAGTCAGAGTCTCTCCTAAGACAGGTTTAAAGGCTCCTCTCAATAAAATGTAAGGGCGCTTGACTGAACTTGGGTTCGAGGCCCAACTTAGGAAGGTTAGAGTCCTTTATAAGATTTAGGGGGTTAGTGGACCCTCTTGGTAAAGTCCTTCTCGGATAAGAACGGGTTCAGCACTAGGGGATGTTAACTGCTATGCTCTTTGGAGTAATCTGCCTTGCAGTCTTTGCTGACAGTAGTGGGTGACAGAATTACACAAGTACAGGACCATGGGACATGAGGAGTTTTATCCTCCCTCAAAGGAAAACTTGATAATTTTCCTCTTTGTTGCAGCTTGGCCGCCAGGGCTTTGGTGCAGTCAGCCGGGCCACTGGGGCCACTCAGGTTAAGGAACCCAGAAGCCTGGCATGCCAGCAAAACGATAAGAATTTCTTACTGCTCGAACGTCACTATTTATCTCCTCTGTAAAGTTTTGATTAATGGAAAAAAGGATATGCGAGGCCAATCTTAAGCTGTAGTGAATCTGGTGTGCTTTTTGTGTCTTTCTGTGTTGTTTAGTCATAAAGAGGGGCATCTTAGGATACAATGCTGGCCTAGTACCCCGTAAGCCTGCTGCTGAAGATGCCCCAGAAAACTGGTCAGTTACAAACTTCGCTGCAGTTCCCTGAAACAAAACTGGATGAATTTCTCCTCTTCTCTTCTTCTATATCCTTGGGAGCTTGACCTTTTAACCACATGGCAGTACTTTCTCTTGGTCTCCACTATCACAATGGCTGCCCAGGTTCAGGGTTCAATTCCTGGCTTAGGAAATGAGTTCTTTGTGGTTTGATATCAGTGTGACATTAGCCATTTTTTAATTCTCTTCCCCTCCAGGAACCATCTTTGGAGTAATCTGCCTTGCAACCGAAATTTGGCTCAAAACAGGTTTTTCTTAGAGCACTAAATAACCCTTTAACAAAAAGTTGTAAAGATTATTAAAATTGTAAGGGTTAAAAAACGTGTATGAGTATCTTACCTTATGGTCAAACATTAAAATTGAGTAGATATGTCAATGAGTTTTATTAAGAATTGGTTTTAACATTAACAGTACACTAATATAAAGGTGAAATTTGGCTTATTGGTATAAAAATCATACAGGAAGCACTGTCAAATGTGAAATAGTGTTTGGCTTTCTTTGGACTGTGTTTGTGTAAATATGTTATTGGTATGTGTTCCAAAATTATGTAACACTCCTCTAATTCTAATAGGACTTACTGTATGTTACTATAATTGTTATATAAAATCATCATATGCCACAAAGGTAACCAAATTTCTTTGTCAATCGTGTTTTTAACTGTGGCTGCCCTAAAACATTTTGTCATTCACAGAAAATTGTTGTGCTGTTTTGATTCTCTTCAACAGATGGTTTCATAATCAGCTACAGGACTTTGATAGTTGCTCTTAAATGCAGGTTTCTGATTACTTTGTCTAACTTTAGAAGACAGAAAAAACATTAAGGACTCTCATGGAGAGCTGAAATGTTTATGACTATCAAGCAGAACAGGAGTTAACTGCATGGACTAAATTAATGTAAGATAAAAAAAACTTTTTTGACATTTTGCTTAAAACATTGCTGATCCTTTGCTTTGTTTTTCAGAGTCAAGGTAACTTCTTTTAAGCTACGTGCAGCTTCTAACAATTAAGTAAAGTATACTCCTGTGAACAAAATCTGGAGCATATTTGTTTCTCTCTACCTAATTTCTCCAGAATTTGGAAACTATTTGTGAGTATTCTTTTTTTGTTGTTTTTTTGAGATGGAGTCTCGCTCTGTCGCCCAGGCCAGACTGCAGTGGCGTGATCTCACTCACTGCAACCTCTGCCTACCTGGTTCAAGCGATTCTCCTGCCTTAGCCTCCCGAGTAGCTGGGATTACAGGTGCCCACCACTGTGCCCAGCTAATTTTTGTATTTTTAGTAGAGATGGGGTTTCCCCATCTTGGCCAGGTTGGTCTCGAACTCCTGACCTTGTAATCCACCCTCCTCGGCCTCCCAAAGTGCTGGGATTACAGGCATGAGCCACCATGCCCGGCCAGGTATTCTTAATTTATGGCAATACAGTTATTTGCATAAGAGCAAGAAGAATCTGTTTTCTTTTGTAACAGGACACAACTGGAGAAACTGGTTATTTTACCAAGGCATTGACTGGAATAGTGTGCTTTCCTTTAAGGAATTGACCTTGACTTTAAAGACAATAAAAGCCTTTTGGGAAAACTGGCCTCATACCTTGTCTACACAGTCTCCATACAGGGTTCTTGAACAGTGAAAAGCAAGAATGTCACTTTCTGATAAGCCCAGGAGCCCCAAGCTATCTTGTGACTTCAAGAGTAGAGGAATTTATCCAACTCATAGATGTTTGAGGTTACAAATCCATGGCTGGGCTCAACTCAAAAAATAAAAGTCTTATGTGAGATTCCTTATGCAACAGAATTCCATCAAAGCCAATTAAAAAGTCTATATCGAAAATAATTATTCTTGCTGTACTTTATACAAATAAACAGGCCCAGTATAATAAAGCAAAACAGTCTTACCATAATTTGTCTCTAGTAAAAATGGGAAACTGGAGAGAGAAATTAAGTTTCAAGAACTATAGTACACCTGTTATTATTAATAGATTCTAGTCTCATCAGTTGTTTTTGAGTTTTTTCCTGCAATTTAGGCTGACCCTGCTTACTCCTGTAAACCAACCAGTGATCTCTGGCTGCTACTCAAAAGAAATAAAAGGGATGAGTAATGTAAAAATCTGGAGTCAATATTCTAATTCTGGGCACACTGGAACTGGCTAGCAACCCCACAATGGCTTGGTTCCAATAATTGCCCAGTTCATGGAAAACCTTCTAATTCAGTTTACTTGGGATAATTTTACTTATTTTACCTTACTCTTGTGGAATACATTGCTGTTTTACTCCACGTGTAGGAATGCAGGATAAGCTTACTCAATGTTCTCTTAAACTGAACACTTATTAATCTTCCAGATATCACCTTTTTTCCAGAACTCAAGAGTTGTGAATGGCTGTCACCATACCATACCAATGCTTTCTGACCGAGCTCCTCTCTACCCTGAATGCAAGAGACCTAACAGTTAGGCAGGAATATCGTTGTCCCTATTCAGCCTGAAGAAGTTACAGAAGATGGATCTTCATCCCTCTATATCCCTTAAGAGTTCTCTTATAAAATGGAGGGAGAATATATGTCAGAGGTAACCAGAGCAACTCCATTTTGAATAGGGACTAGGTAAAATAAGGCTGAGACCTACTGGGCTGCATTCCCAGATGATTAGGCATTCTAAGTCACAGAATGAAACAGAGGCTGGCACAAGACACAGGCCATAAAGACCTCGCTGATAAAACAGAATGCAGTAAAGAAGCCAGCTAAAACCCACCAAAACCAACATGGCAATGAGAGTGACCTCTGGTCATCCTCACTGCTACACTCCCACCAGCACCATGACAGTCTACAAATGCCATGGCAACGTCAGGAAGTTACCCAAAATGGTCTAAAACGAGGAGACATGAATAATCCACCCCTTGTTTAGCATATCATAAAGAAATAACCATAAAAATGGGTGACCAGCAGCCCTTGGGGCTGCTCTATGGAGCAGCCATTCGTTCATTCCTCTACTTTCTTAATAAACTTGCTTACATGTTACTCTATGGACTCTCCCTGAATTCTTTCTTGCCTAGATCCAAGAACCCTCTCTTGGGGTCTGTATAGGGACCATTTTCTGGTAACAGATTCACTGTTTTAATGCAAAATGCTTTGGTCTCCACGTTCTCTTATGTCTTTCTCAGGCACACTCCTCCTTTAAAAGATACAAGCCAAAGAATATATTCTAAGCCCTGTGTTTGTTAAAGTAGTCATATGTTTAACTGTAACAGAAGAATACAACTTGAGAACTACTTAAGTGTATCTGCGTATCAGATAACATGCTTAATCACTCAATATACATCAGCAGCATCCCTGTTCTCATAGAACTTACAATTTAATAGGAGAGATTTTACACAACCATAAGAATATCCATTTCCTTAACATGATTGGGGGTGGTAGACGAGAGGGATCAAAAGAAGGTTTAAAGGATCTGTAAAAGTTAAAGAAAGTAGTAGGAGGGTGTGAAAGGAAAATAAATCCTGGGGCCCCCAAACCACTAAGCTAAAGGGAAAAGACAAGCTGGGAACTGCTTAAGGCAAACCAGCCTCCATTCTATTCAAAGTCACCCCTCTGCTCACTGAGGTAAATGCATATCTGGTTGCCTCCTTTGGAGAGCCTATTCAGAAACTCAATGCAACCTTTTTTCTCTCATCTACCTAGGACCTGGAAGCCCCTTCCCCACTTCCAGTTGTCCCACCTTTGCTTCGAGTTGTCCCGCTGTTTTGGATTGAACCAATGTTCATCTTACATATGTTGATTGATGTCTCATGGCCCCCTAAAATGTATAAAACTGCTCTGACCACTTTGGGCACAGGTCGACAGGACGTCCTGAGGCTGTGTCACAGGCACACGTCTTCAACCTTGGCAAAATAAACTTTCTAGATGAACTGAGACCTGTCTCAGATATTCAGGGTTCACGGTGATATAAAACAGATGCTCCTGTTCCATCCAATCATGCCATAGTGACAAATATCCATATCCCCAATTTCAGAAGAGCTGAAGGGGGACAGGAATGTGGTGCTGAATGTTAGAACAAGGGAAGCATGCTAGGTCTGTACCCTTACTCTACCGTGCTCTCCCAGTCCTCCTCCTGATAAATTATGTATAACATCTTGAGGCAATAGTCAAATGAGCTATGGGCACTTAGAAAACAATTTTCAATTTGAACTTTGGTTGATCTGGCCAAACTCATCAATCCCTTATGTTATCTACATGATTACAATTGCTTTGGGTGGTTACGTTCTTATCAACAAGGCGAAGACAGGATAGTAGGTAAAGTAAAAGCTTAGGTCCAATGTTAAGAAGGTTGTCAAAATAGGTCAAGCGTGGTGGCTCACACCTGTAATCCCTGCACTTTGGGAGGCCGAGGCGAGTGGATTACCTGAGATCGGGAGCTCGAGACCAGCCTAGCCAGCATGGCGAAATCCTGTCTCTACTAAAAATACAAAAATTAGCTGAGCGCGGTGGCAGGCACCTGTAATCCCAGCTACTTGGGAGGCTGAGGCAGGAGAATCACTTGAACCCGGGAGGTGGAGGTTGCAGTGAGCTGAGATTGTGCCACTGCACTCCAGCCTGGGAGACAAGGCAAGACTCTATCTCAAAAAAAAAAAAAAAAAAAAAAAAAAAGCTGTCAAAATAAACAAACAAAAAATGATCTTCATCAGCAATGTCCATAAGTGCAAAATCAGATTTCTATATTCCACATAAATGTGATAGAATGAATATAAACGCACTTATAAACCAGTTTTATTTGAAATGCTAAAGACTTATTAGCATTACTATATTGAAGGGTAATTACACATCTCTTAACGCTTTTTTTAAAAATTAAGAAAATGGAAGATGATTTTAAACAAATGGAATGTAAAATAATCACAATATTACAATAAAAGCAAAGTCATTTACTGAGAGCCTCCTATATACATGGGCTGTGTGCTACAATTATTAACAGTTACTTCAAAAAATAATCTTCACAAAAACCCTTCAGTATGGGAGGGAACATTATTTCTGTTTTCAGATAATAGATCAGGAAAGTAATGTGACTTTCTAAGGTTATACCAGTATGAAGTATCAAAACTAGCATTGGAACTTCTATCTCTCTGTGTACTTTTCATTGTACTGGCAACTAAGTACATAATTTGAACAACATTAACTAGAAATCTATTATGAATGTACAGGCATTAGGGAAGGTAATGAAAGAGCTATAAAAATAAGTGTAAGAGTGTACTTCCAATTCCACTATCAAGTGTACAAATGAAGTATATTTATTACTGACCTCTGCTTTCTTTGTACCTTGCATGTCCTGCTATTGTTTGTATGATTTCACGTCGTAGCTGTTTAGTCTCTTGAGAGTTTTTTTTTTAAACTCCTGCAAAAAGGCTTTAGTGTTCTCCTGTGCTTCCACTTGATCTTGGGTATATATTTTTTTCTTTACTAATGAAAGTATTTAAATAGCATTATGCTGTGTTTTGTATGTGTGTGCTTGCATTGTTTTTGCCTATCTTTCTATTAGACTGGGGACAGATATCCTATATTTTCATCTATGATTTCTACTACAGCAAGCACTCAGTACACACTCAAAGATTTATTAAATAAATGTTGAAAGGAAAAAAAATGAAGTAAATGATGTCTGCTTCCATTAGTAGACTATGTATTCCTCATGGAAAATGCCTATCTTTTTTTTTTTTAATACCCAGTTTGAAGTATAGAGACAGATAAAAAAGTGTCTAACAAATGTTTCTTTACAGATGCAAAATTGGTTTTTATGTGAGCCATAAGACAAAAAAAAAAAAAAAAAAAAAAAACAGAAAGTGCAATGGGGTAGAAAGAGGGTGGATACAGAGGAACCTATCTATACCATCAGGGAGAGAAACATTTAAATCAGAAGAGCACAGATAAAGCACTTCAGTTGTCTATTTATCAGAGGTTAGGTTTCCTTTTCTGAATGCCACACTAATAGCAGATACAATTTCAAATGTTCATGTTGCTACTGATACTTTGACCTATATGCCATTTTTGGCACATTTTTAAATTTAAAATAAATAATAAAAATGTAACAAAGCTGAGGATAAGACAATGAACAAAGAAAATGAGACTAAATCGAGAATGAGTGTTATACTTTTGCAAACAATGCTGTAAGAACTAGATATTATTTTCTTAATACACATTTTCATAGCAGCAGTAATGGACTTTCACAATTCATTCTGAAGCCATTTTGATGCTGCATGAAACAGAAGACTCAAAATACTCTTTCGGGAGAAAATTAGCCACACGAAGGAAATGGTGGGGAAAAATGTTATTTTACAAAATTCAAACTGAATCCAGATTTTTTGCAAGTAAGTTAAAAATGACTCCGAAAATAATTTGCTAATGGAGAACCTTGTAAAAATGTATAAATGTTCTGCATGTGAATAGGGCACCAACTGAAGGATTCCACACCATTTTAGGTAGTAGAAAATAAGGCAGAAAAACTGGATATGAAAGCAAGGAATAAATTAGCCAACTATGAAATTGATTCTACACATGTGGCTTTGTGGCTATTGTAACTTTAGGTTTAGACTCAAAAGTTTAGTAGTGAAGACAGACTGTGCTACTTTGTTTGCCTATGATTAGGATATGCTACTGCTAAGTCAGAGTGAGTTCCTGTGGTCACAGCAAATACACATAGTGACAGAGGTTAACAAACTTCCCTAGTCAATTACTCTTTAAGAGCTAAGCACAGACATTTAAAAGGGAAGCACATAGCTATAGGGAAAAAATAAAAATAAAAAAGATTAGTAAGAACATGTTTCCTTAAATACTCAGAATCTGATAACTGACGTGGGTTTAACTGAACACTGGTATCATTCCAGGCTAGTGGAGTGTTTCTGTAAGAATCCAAGGCTTGTTCAAGGCACAGCCGGCTGCTACTTTTCTAGGTCTCCATCTCCCACAGCCTTTCTTCTGTAGTCAGAGCTCTAACTCCCCAAGTAGAGAGACTTAACTACCTGCTTATAACTTAATCAAAGAGCCTGTATTGGTTTGCCTTTGGATGATGCTTCTATGGCTCCAGGTTCCTGCCAACAGCTAGTTAGCCTTGTCTGCTTCCCTGCTATCAGCTCTTGCTTCCTCTCAGGCCACTGGTGCCAAAGAAAGGAGAAAAAAGTTCCATAGCAGCATGACAGCTGGTGGGACACACTGTGAACTCCTTCCCACAATAAGAAGAAAAGGTTCTCAGTGTTTGTACTTGCTTGCTTCAGCCCTCTTCCTTTGCTCTGGGTAATGCTGATTTTGATTTTTGAAAAATGTGACTATAAAGTTATGAATTGGGCTATCAAATGGTTTTGAAGGCAATAAAAGGGAGAATTCAAACATATATAGGTCGAACATACATAAACAAACCATCTTAGTGTCTTCAAGATAACGGCACTTGAACACAAATCTTTTCCCATAACATACAAACTACCACCCTCTGGACAGGTAAACCATAAACTCTTCCACATGGCTAACTCATTCTTTGTACATCTACAGGAGACAAAGTTCTAAATGAGAGAAATCGTATAGCAAAGGAAAGAACACAGACGTGAAGCAATACAGTTAGTAACTTAATGGGTGTTGCCTTTAACTTTTGTCATATCTAACAGTTTCATTCCTTAAATTATGCCATTTGGAGATGCTCATCTCTACTATTCACACCGGGCTGAGTAAAGGTTCTTTGCTATCTTTTGTACTTTATCTCCCAATATGCAGACCCTGCTTCAAAGATGACATGTAGTAATCTGATCAGGACCCAAGTTTCCTGCTTCTAAGCCTTCTCTCCAGTTAGTTCTTTGACTTGCAATGCCTGGTTTTGCCTACAGAAATTCTGTCCATTCTTTACTAACCAAGTTAAATATCCCCTCCTCTGACTCAGACTTATCTTTCCTTCAGTCACAAAAACATAATTTTTTTAGCTGGATAAACTGCTTTCTAGAGAATAGCCATTTCCTAATGTCCCTTTATGGCTCCTTGTCTTCTCCAGTGACATACAAACAGGGTTGTTACATGAAAATTATTTCAAAGGGAGTTAAGTCCAATGATAAATAGTCTCCTTTTGCTCCTCTTCTTCCTTATGGTTTAGAACTTTGATCTGGACTATGTAGGAAGGACATTTCAGATTTGTGCCTTACTTTGTACAGTGAGACGTTTTGTACATGTAGATACACAGCAAAGTCTAGTTAACATAATTGTACCAAAACTTGTAAATTTCCAATCTTCCAGGAAGAAACCTGGGTACTGCAGAAGGAGACTTCAAATAAAATATGCTATTACCACAGAACAAATATCTTATGTATTTAATGTTTACCTAATGTCAAATAAACATAATATATTCAGCTTTAAACAAGATAATCAAAGCTATTCATAGATAAATGCAATTGCTCACCTAGAGAGTAAAAAAAATATCCAAGAGACTTGAATTACCCTAAAAAGATTAAAATAAGAATCCAGAATTATGGCACAATAGTTATTGGAGTGCCTCATAAATTGGCACACGAATGTATAAAAAAGAAACTTTAACAAAGTTTTCCTTCTTGAAACTTTACAAAGAATCATTAAATGTGTCAGGTATTTGGGGGTAAAGAGAAACTTTTAACACTCCAAGTGACAGATGTCAAGACTCATGAATATCTAAATATTCATAACTCGGGAGACATTCTAGACTACTATCCAGGAATACATACATACTTACTTCAATGTTATTCCTGAGACCCATTAAAGAAATACTTTTTAGGAATGGTGGGAGCACAGAGTATAAACATCAAGAAGGTAAACCCTGTGAAATGATTTATTTAATTACAAATTATATTGCAGTTTTACACTTTCAAGTAATTTTCTGAATATAAATTAGTCCAGTCTCCAGTTAAATAAAGAATTTCTCCTATAGAATTTTTTAAAAGGCAAAATGATGTGTCATACAGTGGGTGAGGCATGGAATATGGATACAAAAGACATAAATTTTAGGACTTACTTAAAATTTGTAATATGTCATTTACAATGTGTAACCTCCTGCTGAGTAACTTTTCGTTTATCGAACATTTATTAAATAAAAAGCATTAACATAAACTCTTAACATCATTAAATATTTGAATTCTTACAAACGCCCAGTGAAATAGGTACCATTATAATCCCCTGTCTCAAACAATGAAGTTGAGGCACAGAAAAATTGAGTAACAAGTCGAAAATGGTACAGCTAGGAAGCTAAGCAGCCAGGATCGGAATGTAGGCAGTGGCTCCAAACCTGAACTTTTAACCATTAATTTTTACTGTTCCAAAATAAAAATTATAAAAAAGATACTGGCCTTGCATATTTTTTCTAAAAAGTGACATTCTGCATGCAAAAATGCTTCATAAACTGCAAAAGTCTAAACAAATGCAACAGACATATAAAATTATGTGGAAGTGTGTACGGGGAAAAGGTCACGAAGAATAAGGATACTGTGACTTAGCTACGGGCTGGATGTTAAAAACAAACAGATAAAAGGAACAACTAAAATGACTCCTAGATTTCAATGGTTAATTACCAGAATAATGAGAAGAAAGAAGAAAGAGGAGGAAAGAGGAAGGAAGAGGAAGAGGGAAGCAGGAAGGAAAAGAAGAAGAAGAAAGAAAGGAGAAGGGAGAAGGAAAAAAAGAAAGAAGAAAGGGTATCAAGATTTATAGGGAGGATGACTTCAGTTTTGGATTTAGTGACTCAAAGGAGCCAGGAAGATAACCAGGGAGAGATCTCAGTCAGCTTCAAAATTTACGTTTGTAATTCAGAACAAAAGGTTGGATTTTGAGATAATGATATAGGAGTTATTTACATTAAAGAAATAGTCGAAGCATAAAAGTAGATGAGCTTTCTGAGAGAGGTAGGGAAGCAACAAAAGAGAACCAGTAGGACACTTGAGAAAGATGTATTAATACATTATAGAAGAAACTGAGGAGAAGGAGTCTGTGAAGGAGACAGGAGAATCATAACATAACAAAGAAGAAAGAGCAGGAGAACCTGAGGAGTCAAACTGAACCCAGAGGTCAAAGGAGTTCAGGTAGTGGGTGCAGAGATCTACAAGTCAATGATGATCTTAGAAACCAAAGTTTCTGAATTGTGAACGGCATCAGGGAAAGTGCAAGGGTTTGAGAGGTGGGTAGAGTATGAGGAAGCAGGATCAGCACACATAACTATATAATGAAGTTTGGCAAGTAAGAGAAAAAATGATAAAATAGTTATGAGCTTTACAGGTTGGTAACCTATTTCTCAATTTGTAAAGTATGTATTTTAAGTCAATGTGTGTATGTGTGTGCGTGCGCGTGTGTGTGTTTTATAGTTTCTCAGGTTCATTTCTTAGTTCTTTTATTATAATTACCAAAACAATTAAAACAAATGAGTATTAAAATCATGGTTAAAAAGAACCATCTTCAGTCCAATGCTTACTGCTAATATTGCATATTTCAGCCACCCTAAAAAAGAAGACATTTACTGTTTTATTTAGTTACAATTTAAAAACAAAAACAACTTAGGTATCACATATATATCATCCCTCTCTCTCTCTCTCTCTCTCTCTCTCTAAGTTGCAAAGGAAATTCTGGTTGTTATAAAATATTTTTTGCTAAGGGTCGGAAAGTGGCAAAATGTCTGCTAATTAGCAAAATTCAAAAATTCAGTTTTCTAACTTTAATTCCTAATAATTATATCAGCTTCTTACAATTGATCTTTCCATGATAAAACAAGACAGCAGTTATGAAAATATCTGTGACTCATCAGGAAACAAGTCTTGTGTGTACCCAAGGTACTGATTTTAGGAAACAAAACCATACTTAAACTTACAGATTTCAATATATTAAATGTTAATGTGTATAATGATTATTTTCTTCACTAAAAAATAATTTTCATTATATCCATATAGTAATAGTTCTATATTAGACCTTTTTATAATTTAAATATGTGACCTTGAAGTCAACTGATTAAAATGCACAGATGTCCTTGTCTTTTACTCAAAGAATGATGGGTGTCTGTAGGAAAGAAAATTAGAATTTAAAAGTATCAGCTCTTTATCTTAAGCTGCCTGGCCTTTGATGTTATATTTGCTCAGGCACCTCTTGCCCTCATTTAGTTGGGGGCAGCATATATTGGCAAGAGAAGGAGGAAAAGCAAGGAAGAATAAAGGAATGAAGTTGGAAGTAGGCTGGCAGTCATTGAGAGTTTTTTTCATTTTCAAACTAGTAAAACATATCTTAACTTCTAGCTACTTGAGAAGTATTTTCAAGAGAGTAAGTGTTCTCAATGCCAATGTAAGGAACAATATGAGGACAAAGTCTTTGTTTTATTTTACAAAGTAGAACATTTAGCAAAATGCGAATGCCTAGGCTGGGACTAAAATCTTACCCTTCTGCTCTAAAAGAAGAATTTACACATCAAACTAGAAAACTGAAACAATTACCATTAAGGTACTTATTTTGAGGTAATCAGACTCTAGTGGGCGACCCTTGAGTAGAAGGCCCAGAAATGACAATATGAATAATGCAGTGTTTCTCAATCCTTTTTTCATTATGTATCCTCCCTACCTACTCCCTCACTTACCCTGCAGAAGCCTCTTTAGGCATTTTTTTCCAAATTGTAACCACTCCATGAAGTTTTGATGTTCCAAATACTACTGCATATCTGTTTATATGCTGTGGCACTCTGGAGAGCCACACACTATTGTAATATCTAAGGTTTTATTTGTTCTACCAGAAAAATCAATTTTTGCCCCTATTGGGGTTGATATCACCCTGCTGAGGATGCACAGATGATATACACTTGAAGATAGTCACGTTGCTGGAATTGGGTTTATACACTGTGCTATACGTGTAGAGGAGGTGCTCTGCCTGCATCAGGTAATCAAGTAATTGTTTGATTATACCTCTTCAAAGGGCATACAAAAGGAGTATACCATCAAACTCTCTTTAGGAGCTATCAGAAAAGTCTGCTCCAAAAATACTTGGAATGACTAATGAATAACAAAATAGTAGCTTTCCAACGTTGCAAGCAAAATAACATGTTCAACTTTTCATTTATTCTACTAGTATCTATTTGGCCTCATTGATAGTACAGTCCATACACAAAGGATTTTAAAATATCCTAATTAAAAGAAAGAAACAAAGAGAGAGATCTTATGTTCACATAGCTTTCATGAGAGTCTTGCTTTAATAAATAAAACGTCCTCTAAAAAGTCAATAAATGGATTTCGCAGAATGCACCAGGCTTATGAATGTTTATTTGTTCAACACATAATAATTAAGTTCTCATCATACCACAATTTTAGTCTATAGGTAGGTATAAAATAAGCTGATCTTAAAAAAAAATTTTTAAGTGCACAGCATTTCTACATTATAACAAAAAGGCAAATAAAATTTTAAATGTGGAGAAAGTCGTAGTACTTTAAAATAACCTTTTTAACCACATAGATCAGATAATGTTTCTTACTAAACTATAAAAAACATATTGGAATAATCTAAGATATCTGAATGTCTTCTTGTTTATAGAAAGGTGATAATACAGCTGACTACTATGCTGGGAAGGAAAGACTATAAAAATAACTCAGTATAACAATTTCATAATAAATCCACTTGCCAGCTTTATCAATTTGTTATCAAGTATACCATGGAAGTTTTATCTATGACCCACATAAAATAAAAACATAATGTATAAAAGATTCAAGTACTGAAAAGGTATGCATTACCTAGGCTTTCTAACTCATCTTTGTCATTTCATCTTTTCATCTCCACCTGGTCATCTCTGTATATTTCAAAATGGTATCTCTGAAGGATGGTTTTGTGTGTGTTGGTGAAGCTCAAGCACCTATCACATTTGGCTCTATTAGATTCAGCTTGGAAGAGTCTATTAGACAATTGTGTGCAAACAAAGTTGAAAAGCTGTTTCTGGGTTGTTTCTCTTATGCTATAAAATTCCTTTGTAAAAACTAAAATTAGGCTTATATTTTTAAGCTTAATCGTACAATCTTTTTTGTTAATTGTAGATATATTTCCTAAGTGTATTTTTAGAGGAAAGACAAGTATTATAGGCATTTCTACAGAACTGTTTATGGTTTTAAAAGTTATAGTATTGTTTTTTTCTCATTTATAACTTATACTTCCATGGGTGCAACTTACTTTAAGAAATATAGTAATATAAAATGTTTTTTACAAAAGATAAATCAGGTTGTAATTTTTGCTGTATTACAAAATTCCTTAAAAAATGAACACATTTTTCAATTGTACCTATAGTTACTCAGTTTACAAACACCAAATTAAAAAAAAATTACCAATGATAACGCATAACATGTTATACCTATACTACCTTATGTTTTTAAAATTGCTTAAATCAAGTAGCTGTGTCAGTTTTGAGTTGTGAAATACAATGCAGAAGATGATTCAAACTTGTACAAAGAAACACAACTCTTGTCTCATAGACTAAAACAATTTTCTAGTATTTGATTACCTAGAATACAAATATGCAGCAAGAATAATTTACCTGAAATAATGTAATGGTATTTTATTTTGTACACAATAAATTAGGCACAGTTAACGAATATCTCTTTTATCTGAGTCAACAGAGGGATCCTAGTATTAGTGAGGCCCTGGAAAACAGAAACTTTATTTCCTTCGTAATCTTTAGCAAGATCTTATTTTTTTAAAAAAATGAAGTGGATGATTTCAAACTCATCCAGAATGGCGGTATATAAAATTTACTGACTGAAGTGACGAGTGTGGAAAGAATTTAGACCCACAACTTTAAACCAATATGAAAGAATTCTGGTGGCAAAAGGTCTTTCATTTCTGTATTTAGTTTGAGGTGACAGCCCCTTCAAATCCGTCTTTTGCATTATCAATCAGGTAACATATTTAAACTGTGGATCTGACCGTGCCAATCTCCTGCAAAACCCTTCAAAAGCCCTCTATGATCTGGCCTCTGCTTCTAAGTTCAGCCTTTTATCTCATCATTCATGATCTCAATTAGTAAGGCCCTCATTCTGTTTCACCTTCTTAGCGTTGTGTAGCCACCATTTCAACGATGGGACTACACAGAGGATCAGGATGGAGGTGAAAGGTATACTTTAAACTTAACCTCTTCTTCCAATCCAGTCCTTTCTTCACCGCCTGCCACTTCCTTGCCTAAGTATTGGTTTCATGCTCTTCTTGAAGTACTCACAGTGCTTTATGCAGATCTTGAAGGTGAAATTTATTACCTAACACACTTGCATCTGTCTTGCTCTGTTCCCTCTCTGGAGAGTGAGCTCCTTGAGTTAAGACTAAGTGTTCTCTTCTGTGACCCAGTTCCTAGGATAGTGCCCAGCTCAGCAGTAGGTGACAAATTAGAGTAGAATGAAGAAATAACTATCACAAGTAAACAAAGAGAACCATTAAGTAGTTTGTAACATTGGTTCATAATTTGGAAACAAATTACTTTCTCCCTTGATTTGTTTGATAGACCACAGCACAATATAACATTTGATCTGCTGTTTTCCTCTTTGTAGCATCTCCTCTGGATGAATGACTGTACTTAGAGATGCACCAACACCACTACTAACATTAGCATTCATTTCAGGCAAAATAACACTACTGTCTTATACAGGGTAGTGATGCAGAGCCTACATTTTGGAGACAGACCGGCTGGGTTCAAATTCTGGTTGCTTTATAAATCTGAAAGCCACTTAACCTTACATTTCCCTATGGGAGGCCGAGGCAGGCGGATCACGACGAGGTCAGGAGATCGAGACCATCCTGGCTAACACGGTGAAACCCCGTCTCTACTAAAAATGCAAAAAACTAGCCGGGCGAGGTGGCGGCGCCTGTAGTCCCAGCTACTCGGGAGGCTGAGAAAGGAGAATGGCCTAAACCCTGGAGGCGGAGCTTGCAGTGAGCCGAGATCGCGCCGCTCACTCCAGCCTGGGCGACTAAGCGAGACTCTGTCTCAAAAAAAAAAAAAAACAAAAAAAACACAAAAAAAAACCTTACATTTCCCTAGGTGTGAAGAGAAGGGAATCTTATCTACCTTTCAGGGGTATGACAAAGTTTTAAAAGAGATATTATATGTAAAGCACTCAGTGTACTGCCTTTCTCTGAGTAAATTTTCAAGAAATTATAGCCATTTTTAGAGTAGTAGGGTGCTAAAAGACTGTCAAGTTGAGACAAGTCATCGAAATAATCTGTATCCCCTCAACCTCTCAAAAAAAATTATATCGCCAAAGAGAAACCTGTCTCTCTTAGTGAGAAGGAAAAATGAAAACTAACTGTATTTTTCAAGTAACTGAGAGATTCTCTTTACTATTTTGAGACAGTATGCATAGGTCACTTTCATCCTTTTTTTTTTTTTTTTTTTTAATGGGAGGTAGGCCATGTTGGGATGGAGAAGTAAGGACTCAGGTAATAATCTAAAATTTTAGAGGCAGAGAAGTTCATCTTTTAAACTCCTAGTCTCCTATTGTCGAGTTGTTCCGGAGAAAGGTTGCCAGAGCAAAATATCTGTGTTTAGAGCACTCATCACTACATTCTATGAGATGACAGTCAAATAGCTCACCAGTTTCACAATACATCATCAATGACATTTTTCAGCCTATGGATTCTCCCAGCCTGCATGGATAACACTGGCAGAGTCAGGTATTCAGTCTTTGAGCTAAAATGAAGCCTCTGATAAATTCTTTTTGGAAAGAAGATCTGTAGGTTTTCTGGTAACCTCTAGAAACTTACAAAAAGTGTGCTAAGTGGCTGTGAGCCAAATAACAAGCACTACTAATATAGCAAAATTAGAAAGGCGAGAATTAGTGAAGGTGAGAGATGATTTAAGAACTTAACAACATGGCAGAAATACTGTGAAGGAAACCTATACCATAGTACTCTGTAGAGTGATGTGGGGGAAAGGGGAGGGCTATTCACTTATTTGCATGTCCAACAATAAAATGAGGCTCTCACTCAGGTGGGTCTTTGGGATCAAATCAAGGGAAGGCTTAATTGAAGATGTAACAACAAATTACAGACTCAAGGCTGGAATTAGTGCCCATTATATATTAATGTATCTTTATTCCTAGGGTAGCAATCTATTCCTCTGACCAGCCCTTGAAGGTGACCTATCCAGTTCCCTGTATTTAAAGGAATCTTTTGTGAGTCACTGGGGCTCATGGTTAGAAAATGAAACTTTGAAGTACTTATAAAATGCTAGGTAATTAAGTAATAATTAAGGCTTGATAAAAGTGTATATATTTCTATATGATTGTTAAAGTACACCGTACCTCCGCTCTGCAAACTCAATTGTCTATAACCTAACAATGGAGCTGGAGAGGTTTAGGTACTACAGGTATCCTTCTAAGCCAGAGTTGTGTGGATAATGAATACATTTAGTGAGGGAGAGAGGGAGAAATGGAGGGAGGGAGAGAGGCAGGGAGATAGAGAGAGAGAGAGAGAGAGAATTGCTATGGTTTAAACGACAATGTCCCCTCTAAAATTCCTGTTGAAATTTAATCACCAATGGAACAGCATTAAGAGATGTGGCCTTTGGGAGGTGATTAAGTCCTAAGGGCTCTTACATCACAAATGGAAAAAACACCTATATAAAAGGGCTCAAAATTTAAAGGAACACTTTCTTGCATCTCTGTCCATTTCTCCATGTGAGGACACAATGTCCATCCTCACACGGACATTGCCTCAGAGGCATGAGAACAGAGGTGGACCTAGCTTACATGGATGAAAACCAGAAAATATCTGCACCTGGTCACACCCGGACACTGCAGTGGGTATATTCCTATGGCTCCCCCTCCATCTTTAAAAGGGCCTCAGCTGGATACAGCCCAACTGAGGAGAAATCCAAAAGGAGTCACCACCACAGCCACTGACAATCACAAATATCCCAAAGGAAGAAATGTAGCAGTATTTCTGTGGCATCCTATCCTGAGCCCAAGCTGAAAGAATGAGAGATAGTTCGGTTCAGATGCTTCTTTTTTTGTCTCCAGAATACTAGTATAATCTTTTTATATTTGTAAAAGATTTTCTGTATTCAGTTTGGTAAATGTGGGTGGGTAGAAAAAAATGTGGGTAAGTTACATAAGCAATGTTCTCTAAAGTGACTCTTCTCAAAGGTTATGATCATCAGGAAGGATCTGAGATGAAATCGCTCTTGTGAAAGCTAACCTGGCAGTTTTTCCAGTAGTGGGCATTTAAATCACCTGGGAAAGAGGGCTAAAGACATTCTCTCGCCTGGCTTCCAGTGATTCCAGCACAACCCAGGTCAATCTGTCTCTGGCTCAACCTTCATTTTTGCATGTTCTTCCATCAGTGGATCTCTATGTTGTACCTCCACGAATTAAAACCATTTGGTGTGAGTTTTCAACTACTGCCAGAGCCTTACACTCAGCAATTCTGTCTCAAATGGTTGGGGTCAGGCTCTTGGGCTTCAATATGTTAAAGCTCCCCAGGTAATTGTAGCAGCACTTCCTTAACTCCTAGTGCAATGTCATGCTCATGGTAGGTTCTCATTAAATGCCAGCTAACCTTGGTTAACAATGTGCCATGAATCAAATCAGGGCCATTGCTTTTAAGTCTGTGCCATTTGGAATATATGCTATTTGTATCTCTGAGCATTTTAACAGAGCTTCAAGCCATTTACAACTGCTCATATTGAGAATTTTGCAGTTTTTCACAGCTCAGTTTTACAGACTTCTATGAGTCATGTTACATTCAGTAAACTTGCCTCAACAAGCTAAAAGAAAATGCCAAAAATTAGCACTCCCACTGTTCAGCAGAGTGTATTTTGTCTTTCTATAACTGCCTCAATTCCAGCACTTAGCAGGAAGACATTTAAATCTTTATTGTATTCCTATCTATCAGAAAAATAGAAGAATTTACAAGTTTGACACTAAACAACCACAGATGGAAGATTTGAAGTAAGATCACACATTTTATACTGAAGTCTAATGTAGCGATCAACAAATGCAGACTGACACTTAGGACAAAATCCATCTGACTTCCCCTGTGGCTTTGGGGAGAATGTAACATATTCATTAAAGAATGTCCTACAGAATTTTCAAATGTCAAAATACAATATAATTATATTGAGAAAATCCTTTAAATTTAGTAATGGAAATTTCTTAATACTGCTGAGAGAGAAAATTGCCAGTTGGTAATTATGCCTCTTTCTCCACAGGTATCACTCATTACAGAAACTAGAATAACATCATGATAATGAGAGTCCTAAACAAGAAAGCTGGAAAAACATATGTACACATGTCAGATGACCTACATTATAAACAAAAAATAGTTTGTTCTCTATCGCCATGATTTTTGTTTGTATATAAATCTATTGACACACATTTTGTATATATTTATATACAAATCTATGTACATACTAAAAATATAAGGAAGGCAGAAAGGCTTCTGATTTAAACCTTATTTACTGATGAAAATATATTTTAGAAAGCTTCTCGGTAATACCCAGCAGCAGCCCCACTGGGGTTTGCTTTGTTTGTTACGGGAAATCCAAGTTCAGCCTCCCGGCCAGGCACTGATAGTTGAACTCACCACATACCACAATCTGAACTTTTCTTCTCTTCCTCCAAAATCCTCTCGCTGTGCTCACTATAATTTCTGTTCTAAAACAGGAGAACTTTCCTATACCTTGTACGACCTCTTAAAATTCTCTCTTCACTTCCTAGCCTTAAGAATCACCAGGGAATCATTTAAAAATTCTTCTTTTTCAATGCCCGAGCCATAGCCAAGACCAATTAAATCACAATTTCTAGGTATTTGTCAAAGACGTCAGTGGTTTTGAAACTCCCCAGGTGATTCCAGTGTACAGGCAATTTTGAGAACCAAGTGTCTATTGGTTCTTTAATATGTTAGTTATTTGCTAGTACTTTCAAAATCTTTCCTTTTTTTTTTTTTGACAGGTGCCTGACAAAACTACAATCCTTGATCAACACTAGCCCTCTAGGGAAAAAAGGCACACAACCAAGAAGCTTGATCAATTTGTCCTCCTGATTACAAATATCTAACGAACACGCAACATTACCTGGACATCCCACTATAGTTCTCTCGTATTTTCACTCCTAGAGATGTCTATTTCATACCTTCTATTCTTTTTTCAAACATCTCTTATTCCTTCCTCCTTTTGCTCTCAAATGATAATCTCACTGAGAATATAAAAGTTATCAAACATGAACTTTTTCATCTTCACAAAACCCCACTTACAACCAACCTGCACCTGTATTCATTTTTGTCTTTTTTTCTGGGGAGAAGGAGGACTTCTGAGAAACATTTGCCTCTCTACTTGTGCTTTGGAACTACAGTTCTCCTTTAGGCAGCCCCTTTCCCTTCTACATTGATCTTGCTCTCACCACGGAATCATCCCCTCTGAATAGGCCTTTTCTGAACACAAACATGTTCTTACGTTTCATAAGAAAACAAACCTCTCTTGATCCTCATCCCACTCCAACTGCTATCTTATTTATCTGCTGCCTTTATTAGACAAACATCTCAAAAGAGCTGTTTGCAAAAGCATTACTTGACTTTCACTTTTAAACCCACTCCATTCTGGCTCTCATGCTCATCATCCCCTTAGAATCATTCTTGTCTAGTTCACCACTGGCAACTTATGTGTCCTCATTTCATTCAGCTGCTCAGCATCATTCAACATGGATGGCCATCTCCTCTTTATTCAAATACTATATTTTGGTTTTCATGGTATTGAAATCTCAGGATATGTCTTCTTTTTGCCCTATCATTCCTTCTCAGTCTGCGTTTATGCCTTCTCTTTGTTGAGATATCAGTGTTCCTCTGGGATCAACTCTGGACTTTCTTTTCTTCCTGGTTCACGGTTCTCAATTCCAGGAGCTGACCTCATTGGTATCATGGCTCTAGCAAAATTCATACGTTGAGAAATACCAATTTTATTCATCTGAGTTCAAACTGTTTGCCACTTCATTTGAGTATTTCAAAGAAACATGAAGATAATATACCTAAAACTGAACTCCTCAGCTTCACTGCTAACCTGACTGTAGACTTATTTGTTTCATACAAAGTGGTACCAACAGGTAATGGCTGCTTAAGCCAAAAACCTGAAGCCATTCTTTGATTCCTCCTTTTGTCTTATGGCCAAAGACTATTACTAAGACTTCTTGATTAAGTCTACCTCCAAAATTATGTCTTGATTCTTTTCGCCTCTTTCTATCTCCACTGCTATCATTGTCACTCTTCTGACTACTTCAACCACCTCCTGAGTGGTTATCTCTGCATTCACTCTTAGCCTAGTCAATCCTTAAGAAGCAACAAAAGTTATCTTTGCCAAACAGATTGCACCTTCATATGACTGTCTTTAAAATGCATCTGAAGCCATAATGCAATGTCCACTTCTATACGAAGACCTATAATGACGTTTATGATCGAACTCCTGCCTGCCTTTCCTATTTCTTGAGTACAAAGTTACAGTGGCACTAGTCTCCTTTCATTTCCTTGAATTCCCCAAGCATTTTCCCCCTTCTGAGCTTTTGAACATTCTGTAACCTCTCTTTAGAGAGTGTTTGTCTTTGATCTTTTCAAAATATGTTTCCAATATTTAAAGATCTAGCTTACAGCCATCTTTGGATTCTCTTTTTTTTTTTTGAGATGGAGTCTCGCTCTGACTTCCAGGCCTCTGCCTCCCAGGTTCAAGTGATTCTACTGCCTCAGCCTCCCAAGTAGCTGGGACTACCGGTGCGTGCCACCATGCACAGCTAATTTTTGTATTTTTAGTAGAGATGGGGTTTCATCATGCTAGCCAGGTTGGTCACCAACTTCTGACGTCAAATGATCCACCTGCCTCAGCCTCCCAAAATTGTATTCTCAATTTTAACAATATTTCTGTTTTCTTTGTGTCGCTTATCATTTGCAGGTTTTTTTTTTTTTTTTTTTTTTTGGCCATTTCTCTTTATTGCCCCAACAGAAATTAAGCTTCCTGAGGAAAGAGACTGTATTTATCCTGACCACTTTGCATCTCAAGCATTTAGTAGAGTAACTGAAACAATGTGTATATACATACTCATATATGTCTTCACATATACTCACATGCATATACACACACACACACATATTCATGTCTAACACAGATATAGATATATATATACACACACATACACATATATAAATGGAGAGATAACATTTATACCAGATTGTGAGCTATCCAGGAGAAACTATTGACTATTAAAATGCCATAAACATTTCAGCTACCGCTCCCAAAAATATGAATTGACATTTTAAAGATCTAAAAAAATACCAAAGGAATAGTATGTGACGAACATTAGAAAGGAGCTATACTTAACATGTTACTTCAATTCACTAGTGACACAGCTGTTTTATGGAACATTTATATTTATATGATAAAAATGTAATGTTTCCCAAATGTCCAAATTACATTTGAAAACTAATTTTTTAATGTTTTGAGTATAGTTATTACTGACATTCATATCAATAAGGGTAAACAATAGGGGAATTAAAAAAATTAATTTAAATGTAGGACATTAGGAATTAAATTTTACTTTGGTTTCAGTGCTAAGATAAAAAATGTTATAGGACATGTAAACTGTGAAATATGCCATTTAGAAATATTTCTCTTATAGCAGTAATACATAGCAATATGTAAAGGCCAGCTAATATTTTTTGACCTTGTTGTTCTGCCATGTGCATGATATGGTACTCCGCCAGTGAGTAGGAGAAGATGTGGCAATGGGACAGATGCCTTGCCATTTAAGAGCATGGCCCAGTAGTTGCACATACAGCACTACCATTAACATCCTACTGGCAGTAACTGCTGGTCACATGACCTCAGCAGGCTTCCAGACAACCCCGGGAATGTGCTTGTTATTCTGGGCATCCATGTACCCAGTTAAAATTTGGAGGAAAAGTGTTAATGGAGAAAACTAGCAGTCATGACCACAGCTATGAGAGAGCAGATGGAGTATCTATTATACAAATAAAACACATTAGTAAACACTTAACTGAAAAACTGTTTCAAACATTGAATTCCAATAAAGAAAATAATTGCCACTTTTCCTTGCTTATTTTATTTAATTTTTTTAATTTCAAGACTTTCATTCTTGTTGCCCAGGCCAGAGTGTAATGGCATGATCTTGGCTCACGGCAACCTCTAAGCTCACGGGTTCAAGAGATTCTCTGTCTCAGCCTCCCGAATAGCTGGGATTACAGGTGCCTGCCACTACACCTGGCTAATTTTGTGTATTTTTAGTAGAGATGGGATTTAACTTGCCAGGCTGATCTCAAACTCCTGACTTCAGGTAATCCACCTGCCTCAGCCTCCCAAAGTGCTGGTATTACAGGTGTAAGCCACCACGCCCGGCCTGCTTACTTATTTTTATAAAGCCAAAGACAATAGTAATTTTCACACTAAAACATATGAGTCGCTAGGTGTTTCTTTTACAGTGATAACTTCTAATTAACCTAAGAAACAGAATGTTAAATTAGAAAAAAATTCTTAAAAGCATGCAGTTGACATATTTTACATAAATCCATGGGATTAAGAATTTGTACCATTTGTTCAAAGTATCCTGATTGCCAACACTGATTCAGAACTTATAATTGATCTATTGGCTCCCAGGATATGATTGTTGTACTAAAATTTCAGATGTTTCCCATAAGTGTGAGCAAGATGTTATGAATCGCCAAGCATGAAAGATATTCCCAAATCTTAAGAGGGAGAAGATGAAGGTTGATGGATTTCACACAAAGTAAAGTTGCATAAAGTCACCACATGTGTTTTCAAAAAGTGCATGATCTTTATGATTATGCCTGCCTACTTTTTACTTCCTTTGTGTCAGGAAATGAAATTGGAGACTGGTGTAATTGTAACTTAGTACTCAAGAACTAGGAGGCAGAAATATCTGGGTGGAAAGGTAGGCAGTAGTTGGATCATAAAGGATGTTACAGGCCTTCATAAAGGGGTGGGCATTACATTATAAGTTCATTGATCATGTGTATATAGTATGCCTTTAAAAGTCTGAATTGGAACACCACGAGTTCTTAATTCTCTTAATTCAGTTAGAATAAAAGAAGGTATGGGTTTCTAAAGAGCCTAAAAAACCATAAACATAATTATATTTGTAAACGTGTCCCCATAAATGCTGGAAAGTGGAAAAATAACTCCATTTTTATTTTCTACCAAGTGCCCTGTATAAAAGATAATGATAACATGATTGCTTTTAATGGTAGGAATTAGGCTTTTAAAGTCAAGACAGTATACACTCAGGATCTAAAGTCTTTAACAGGAAAAGCAACATATTACTCTGAAACAAACAAAAAAAAAATGGAGGGAAAAAGGAGGTAAATTTGAGGTGGAAAGATAGGCAAAGAGACAGAATTCCAGGAATCTGACTTCCTACATCATTTCCCAGAGCGTTGTCTGCACACACAGCTCCTCATATACCTTTTTACTTATTTCCTCCTTTTATTACTTTTCTCCGTCAGGGAAATAATGAGTTTGATTTGAATGAATTAAGGAATGAATAAGCAAACAAATAAACCAATGGGCTCAGTTGATTCCAGATTTCTTCTGATATTTCAACTTATGTGTTAACATCTGATGTCACGGGGAATATGTTTTATGATGACAACACAGGTTTTCAGTTATCTGGAGCACTGAGCTACATTACAGAAGTGAAATGTTGCTGGTTTTGTTTATCTAACTGATAGTTCGGTATTTTTTTAAATGAGAAATGTGAATCATTTATGTTTCCAGGTATACCTGGAGAGTTACACAAAAAGCATTAAATTTCAGAGTGAAGCGTTACTCATTTAAAAAGTCCTCTTCTATCATACTATAATCCCCATGAGGAAGAAGAAAATGACAACTGATGAAAGTAAAACTTCTGTTCCAAGAATAATTTTTACTTTAGTTCAAAGGTATTCTGAAGAAGTGGAATATTAATATGACAGTACTAAAAGTGATTCAGGTCACTCTACATTTGAATCTTTACCTGTACTTTATGAAACTAAAGAAGGAGTCAAACTAGGGTGGAAAACAAAACAACTTTTTTTTGAAACCAAACTGGCAGTAAGCCATTGATAAAAAAGACTGCAGTACCCATAAAGAAACCTAAAGTTTATTTTTTTAAAGAGATTCTTAAAGTAATCAGATAAGAGACTTGATTACTTGAGAACTGATACGGTTACGCTTTGTATCCCCACCCAAATCTCATCTTGAATTGTAATTCCCATAATCCCCACATGTCAAGGGAGAGACCACGGGGAGGTAACAGAATCATGGGGGCAGTTTCCCACACGCTGTTCTTGTGACAGTAAGTTCTCACAAGATCTGATGGTTTTATAAGGGGCTCTTCCACCTTTGCTTGGCACTTCTCCTTCCTGCAGCCTTGTGAAGGTACCTTGCTTCCCCTTTACCTTCTGCCTTGATTCAGTTTCCTGAGGCCTCCCCAGCTATGCTTAACTGTAACTCAATGAAACCTCTTTCCTTTGTAAATTACCCAGTCTCAGGCAGTTCTTTACAGCAGTATGAAAATAGACTAATAAAAGAATGAAGAAAACATGTGGATTTAGCTGTCCAGTATAACTTTCTCCTTAGTATTGCCCAATGTAGTACAAAGTTACAAAGATCTTTCTGAGAAGCCAGAAAATGTTTCATAGAATACCATTTATGTCTCAATGATGGCAAGATTTTTAAGCAGGTTAATTTTTAAATTCCCATTTAAAAAGCCATTAGACACTATTTCATTTTCAAATTTATGATTAATTTTTAAATTCTGTTTAGCTAGCAGATTCTTAAAATTACATTCTAACTTTCCTGTCAATATTTAAATCAGGAAGATATGTTCTTAATTCTTATATTTTAATTTATGCTTTACTTGATATTTTAAAATGTCTGTACATGTTTATATATTTAAAATGAATATAATATTTGGTTTCTTCTCTTTTTTATAATTCTATGTAGTGTTTAATAAGAAAATCCTTTAATACCCTTATTTTCATATTATATGGAATTAATATTACAGTATCTGGGTTGGTGTTTTTTCCCTAGTGTGATCACTGGATATAGTAGTCAATTTGCCTGCCTAAACTAGCATGTCCATAGCAACATTCCTGAGGTCATGTATTAAGGCCATATGACTCTAATCCCTCTGCCTCAGCTGACTGAATTAGGAAAGGACAGCATTTCCATGATGACCAAATAAGCTCCAGAAAGCTAATCAAAATACATTCACTGAGGTCGTCCTATGCATAAAGTTGACATGTTTTATTTTATATTTGTTTTTGAATATGAAACATACTCCGCCAATGATTATTTAAAAAAAAAAAAAAAACATAATGCCACATAACCACTGATACTAGTTCTAATTGAAGAGTTAACAATATTTTAAAGTGATTTAAAGTGATTGAAACCCATCTTTTCATTAAACTTACCAATCAGAATGGCATGTAAATTCTTTTCTTTAGGCCCCAGTTTTTTTCATTGATTTGAAGTTTAATAATCTTAACTGGTTGTAATCTCAAATTATCAGTCAATTGCTTCAAGTCTACTCTTACTTAGACTTTTACTGATCTCATACATAACTTTCTTGTGGCTTCCTATTCCAAGTTGGTTTGGCTAAAGCATCTCATGTATTTCACCAACAATCTCCAAAACAAGTTTCCTACATATTTACACAGCATTTTCTGCTTACCTGTATCACTGACCTAGTGCATGCATTAGTATAAAGATATCTGTCTGTTACTTGCCTGTATTGCCTTTTCGGTTTTAAGGCCTTGAGGGCACGAACTATTTTTCATCTCTGAATATATACCACTTAGTAATACCTGATATATCATAGATACATATAAATGTCTTAAGCATAAAGAAATTTTATAAACTGTGTTAAAATACATTTTAGAATGCATTATGAATATATTAAATTTATAGTTTAAATTAATATATACCTCAAATACACTAAATTTTCAAATTGAATTTGCCCTAAGTCAATTTGCCTTCTCTCTCTCTCTCTCCCTCTCTCCCTCTCTCTCTCTCTGTGTGTGTGTGTAGAAATTCTGTGCACAGGTACCATAAAAACAGTAAATTTCATCTGATACTCTATCTGATGCATATATACACACATAATTATATACACACAAAGAAAACAGTCAATTCATGATAAATGTTAACTGATCAACATGATATTGGCTTATCCCAAAAATAAAAACAAATTGAGGCAACCCTCAGACTTCCTCATACATGAAAGCTAAGGCTGTTTCAGCAGCATCATTTAGTAGAAAGTCATTTCACCCTCAAAACAATCTTATGAAGCAGGCACCCGCTTTGTCACTGAGCCGATGAAGGCATAGTTGATGCATCTTACCCAGATCACACAGCTAAAAAGGGAAAAGCATAGATGCCAACCCAGTAGTATTCTTAATCACTATGCTCTACCCTTTTTCTAAAAAGTATTCATAAACCATGTATTTGTGGCTAACTAATCCAGATACTGATCTAAGAGTAATTTTTATTCCAATTTTCTCAAATTGGAAATCAGAAGAAAAAGGCAACTGACCAGCTGCCGAAATTTTCCGGTTGTGCAAACTGAGGCATGTCCCTATATGTCTCTGAGTCGAAGTTTTAGCAAAATGGACTTAGAAAGTCTACGTAGCATACCTTATTACTCTTTTAATTTTTGGCCCCAGGTTTCTTTTGAACAAATATCTGGTATAAAAAATAAAAAAGAAATGGAATGCTCAGTTAGATAATAGATATGAAGTGTTCTAGAAAGTATAGTATGCGGCCGGGTGCGGTGGCTCATGCCCATAATTCCAGCACTTTGGGGAGCCGAGGCGGGCGGATCACGAGGTCAGGAGATGGAGACCATCCTGGCTAACACGGTGAAACCCCATCTCTATTACAAATAGAAAAAACGAGCCGGGCGCGGTGGCGGCGCCTGTGGTCCCAGCTCCTCGGGAGGCTGAGGCAGGAGAATGGCGGGAACCCGGGGGGCGGAGCTTGCAGGGAGCCAAGATGGCGCCGCTCACTCCAGCCTGGGCCACAGAGCCAGACTCCGTCTCAAAAAATAAATTAATAAATAAAGTATAGAATGCTATGTCAATGTTACTTACTTTTATTAGTATTTATTATCTTTCTATGATTAGTGATATAAAAATGCAAAAATAATTTAGTCTGATGATCCCCCTTCTATCTTCAATTATTTCATATAAGTATATATGATAGAAGAATAAAAAATACAAATCTATTTCTTCCTAAAACCCTTCAAAATAACCTAGCAAATCAAAAATGCATAGTAAATATTTCACAGCTATAACCAGAGTAAAAGCATTTTTTTTGAAATTCAAAATTCGAATACACAAGACAAAAACAAAACAAATCAGCCAAACTGGTATTCTGAAAAAATCTACATTAATCTTAATGATTGTTGATAAACAGAACATATATCTGAATGCCTGACAAATAAATTTACATAAACATGATTTTATAAAAACATATGGTATAAAAATGTATAGTTGTTTTATTTCTTTTGACTCACTGATTCTCTTCTGGAGGGAAATAAAAAATAAAATTCCAGAAAATTAGCAAGTTTAGAAATGCCTAAAAGATGAGTAAACAATCAAGTTGCTTCTTAGTTTTGGAAAATTTTCTTAAACTGCTCTTTTTAAATATTAATTTCTATATGCCATTCAAAAACATTACCTTGCTTATAACTAAAACTGGTTATTGCAGTTAATGAACTAATGCTAAAACAGTATTACAAGGCAATACTCCATATACACACACATACACATGCACACACATACACACATATATACTATATATGTATACATACACACACACATACACATGCAGAGTCATTTGATGGAGGATAACGTTTCAGTCAACAGTGGATCACATATATCTCGTGTGTGTGTGTGTATCTTTTTAAGAAAATTGTGAGAGCCTGGTGATGTGCTAGATACTGTACTAATCCCCAGATATATAAAATTGTAAATAAAACACAAATAACAACTGTTTTCACTGGGTATTAAATATACTTAAAAAGTCATGTATTTAATGGTTTTCCAAGTATAATTTTCTTAAAAACCATGAAAGGTAAGGAGATACTGTATAAACATGTATGTAGGGAACATGAAACTAGTTTGAGGCTTTACGGAAGACGCCCTCAGGAAATGACACTTGAAAATAAAGGATTTGGTCAGGTATGGCAGGGAGTGTTTGAGTGGGATGATTCCAGGTAGGGGATCAGCAAAACGTATAGAGTGCAGAGTGGAAGAAGGTTTGTCCATTCAATGAATGGAAAGGCAGCTCCATAGCTACAGCAGAGTGATGAAGGGGGAGACCCATGAGGGAGCTTTCTGAGGCTCACAGGTCAAGTGGAGAGCATAAGAGTCACAGAAGGCTTTTTAAGCAGACCATGATCAGAAAAGGAAAAATATATTTAAAATCGTGACAGCTCATGAGGACATATTGAATTTCATAAAACACCACCAGTAATTAGAAATTATTTATCCATTAGAAGATTATTGATTTCAAAGTTAGTAGAGAAACACTGTATTTAGGTAAGATACTAAGAAAAAAGATTTAAGTTGCTATAATGGAAGTGAACATATTAGAAGGTATTTGCTTCAATGACAAAAGATTAAAAGATTATACAAAAGTATAATCTCAAAATCATATTTGATATAATAAGTATGGTTAATTTACAAACATAGAAAGATATAGTAGAAATAGCTATATTTGTTATATTTTGTTACTATTGAAAGTTCCATGAGAAGAGTGTCTAACACTGAATAGATGCTCAGCCTGCCCTCAGTTGAAAAGATACAGTTTAAAGTGATATTAATATAAATATTTCTGAAATTTTATAAAGTTTCTGTAGATTTGTCAGTGTCCTAGCTCTCCAGAACATGCTTTATCCTAGGTAAGACACTACCCAAAAATCAAGAAAATAGGTCACATTATAAAATACCATTAGGCCTTTCTTCATTGACAAGTTACCAATTTTACACTGGCCATGACTATTAAATCTCTGTCATGTGCAGATAGCTTGGTTTTAATCTGGTGCTTGCTTGGAGACTCTGCTTTGCACCACAGGCCAGATCTGATATCTTCAACAAAGGACAGCATCAGGAAAAGGAATCTATTAGGTACTTCCTGATAAATTCTAGACTCTGGTAGAGGCATCTGAGTTGATGTCACTTACATAGCTTCCAGACTAGAGCGAAAGACTGAGTCAGGATTTCTATATTTTCATATGTAGTGGGCTACAAGGATTAATGCCTGTGTGAACTAGGTGTCCATTTTATTTTGGTTCTTTGAAAAATTGTTTTAGTTTACAGATATATAAGGATTTCCTTCTGTAGGTTGCAGTAATTTTGTACTTTTGTAAATGAAATAAAGCATTTAAAATATCTCACTAGGTCCTCAGTTTCCTTACTTTACATGGTGACATGGTTATTTGCATAGGTTCATAGAGTCTACTTATTCATCAGGATATAGTTAAACAAATGAGTTGCATAACTAAGGCCTTATGAAGGTGCCCACATTGGAGAACGATGCATACTGAGTCAGGTAGAACCACTGCTTTTAAGGAACCAAGGCTGACTTTATTTATGGAACCAGTCACTGCAAAGTTCATCCAGGAAACTTGACCTGATACCTGGCTGATGCGATGCAGTCTCACAAGTCAGGAAGGTCATTTCCTGGAAGGCTACGGATGTTAACAAATTTCGGTGACCCTGAGAATAGCGGATACACCCAAAGGTACAGGTAGTACAGGTGAAATCTGTGTCTGCTTTTTTGGGGTTGGCTTCCTAACCTCCAGTTAGTAAACAATAAAGGCTTTTAAAAGTTCAATCTGAGATTTCTTACAAAAATTTCCAAGTAGAAGTGAATAACTCAAAGATCCAGGGCTTTTTTAAAATTAGAGATAGGGTCTTGCTTTATCACCTTAGCTGGAGTGCAGGGGCATGATTATAGTTTACTACTACCTCAAAGTCCTGGACTCAAACAATCACTCTGCCTCAGCCTCCTGATTAGCTCGGGTACAGGCACGTATCACCACACCCAGCTCATTTTCTTTTTTTCTCCTTTGGTAGAGATGGGGCTTTTCCATATTGCCCACGTTGTTCTCTAACTCTTTGCCTCAAACCATCCTCCTCCCTCAGCCTCCCAAAGGACTCAGATTAAAGGTGTGAGGCACTACCCACCCTGAGTCTTCTACTGTAGAAAAATAAATCAGCCTTTCGTATGTATTCCCCAGTCTTTGTGTCTTTCTCTAGTCTAAAAGCTGTAAAACTTTCCTAAAACTCGAATGTTTCAATGTCTGCTGTTCACCAAACAGAACAATTTTTATATTTTATTTCAAGAGCTTTCAGACAAAAATGACCTTTCAGTATTTGTATTTTTCTATTTAAAAAAATAAATTTTTTTGTCCATCACAATATCTCTGAACCTAAGTTTACACATTTATAACACAAGTATACTGGTATAAAATTATCTCAAAGATTACCAATAATACTAGCTTACTATACTATAATATAATAATTATATATTTCTTAGATTTAATGTGCAAATATTATACTAATAACATTAACTCAGAATGATTAAATTCAGAATAATAATTCTGGATGTTAAAAATAGGTAAGCCCACTTGACAGCAATATTCAATTAAATATCAGCTTTTAGACTATACTTTTGTATCATATATTAATATAACAATAACCTTATCGTGCTTTAATTTTATTTTTGCAATTTACACATGATAGTATATGAAATAAATAGTTGTAATTTTATATTCTAAATCTGAAAAGCCAAATCAAAATATTCTACATGATTTATCTCATTATAAGTTAACATTTTAAACACAAATTGGATATGTGTTTAACTCACACTTACCCATGAAATTGAGATAGCCTTCTCCACCAAGCCCATGAGTAATGAGTCGAATCATTTTATGAAGCTGTATTCCACGATCAATAACTGGAGTAAAAGGACTCAGGACACTCATGTTTGTATACATTTCCGCATCCATCAACCAAAATGCCACCGTCTTATCCCCAACCAGTGCCTATAGAAATAAAAGTAATGGCAATAAATGAAAAAAAAAAAAAGAAAAAAAAAAGCGCTAAGTAGTTGTGATTTACAATAGAACAACACATGGTTACGAATGATAGGAAACATTGTAGAAGAAGAGTGTAGGTTAATATTAATTTCAGGTATTTTCCACTGGTGATTTTCTAGGCGCAAGGTAAGCTGGTAAAATATGTTAGAAATCAACACAATTGTTTTCAGGACTGATTTTTATTTTTAAAATAGGTTGGTGAAAGATTCATGATAAGGTACCTGAATATCTGTTATGTTTGAGCTGACATCTCACATTTTCTGAAACATTTATTATAATGTTGAGAATATTAAATAGATTTTTTAAACAATTTGTATATAATGATTTTATTTGCTTTGAAAGAAGTTTCTGAAAAACATTGATATATATAATGTATATATATTATTTTGCTCATATATATGAGTAATGTAATATTATATGTGTGTAACTATATCATAATAGTGCCTTCCTGCCCTCAGCAGAGAAAATAAGTTGAGAACTTTTATTTAAGCATAAATTTGCTTTCTCATTTTATTTGCCATTTAATCTAAATTTAGTTTGTTTTACCTGCAAACATAATAATTATTAACTGGGGCAGGTAACTCAGAAATGCCCTGAGTAACAGAAGAGAGACCTCCTAAAAATCTGAATTACTTACAGTTAAAAACATCTAATGCAGTGTTCATGATGGACAAAACAATAAATAACAGAGAGTAAAATATGTAATAGAAATTAACCCATAATCTCAGTACCCTATTACAATTCTTTTCATTTTCTAGAAAACATTTTTGTTTACAATCTTTTCTATCTTTAACCTACTTTAATTAAAATTACTTTTCTTTAAAAATTGTTGTAAGATTTGTATCACTACTTCTTTTTTTTTTTGAGACGGAGTCTCGCTCTGTCGCCCAGGCTGGAGTGCAGTGGCCGGATCTCAGCTCACTGCAAGCTCCGCCTCCCGGGTTCACGCCATTCTCCTGCCTCAGCCTCCCCAGTAGCTGGGACTACAGGCGCCCGCCACCTCGCCCGGCTAGTTTTTTGTATTTTTTAGTGGAGACGGGGTTTCACCATGTTAGCCCATGTTGGGATGGTTTTGATCTCCTGACCTCGTGATCCGCCCGTAAACACTTCACATTCCTACTTGTTTTGAATTCTTTAATTATGTTTTTAGCTGTAACTATTTATTTCTATAATCTCTGATTCTATTATAAAATTATTTTAATAACTTTTGATCAGATTCATAGATAAAGCTTATTCTCATATCAAGTTGCCCTCTTATAAAATCCTGTTGAGATACTGGTGAAACTAAGTTAAGTAAAAATCCTGTTGAGATACTGGTGAAATTAAGTTTACAAATTTAATTGTTAAGGATTTATCTAAAAAGTTTAAAATAACATCCACAAACATTTTTACTATAAATTATATGTTTATTTATTCATTTTTATGTATTCATATACATTTATATTTTTTATCTGGCTTAAGAATCAAAGTACATTTGCTTTTAGAAAGAACTAGGCAACTTGCATTATTTCTGATATCCTGAGAATTCCTGAAAATATGAGACAGGATTACCTGAATTTTTAAAGTATGAAATAATTCTTGGTAAATTTGTTTCTTTACAGATTAGGTAGAAAGTTATGTAAGAAATCTGTTTCATCTTCCATTTGTTCATGCCACTCACTTGTTTACTTTCATTCATACAAAATAAACATATGCTGGGAATTCACTCTGTGCTGCAACTTCGAGGAGTCTGCAATACAAAGCTATAATCTATGCATATATTGTAATTTTCAAATTGTTGTGTATTTGGTGAGTTTCTCCCGCCCCACCCCCACCACTCACCTATTAAACTAATATTATTCTTTTCTAAATTGGGTTCTTCTTTTTTAGATAAGTATTTATCTTATCTGCTCTATGGACAAGGATACTATAAATTTAAGTTGATAAGAAAGCAAAGCCCCAATTTGGAAGATGCAAAATTTAACATGTGTTTACTTCAGAGGTCATCAAGTTTCTCTACAGGTGGGCCACTTTCTCTGTCTCAACTACTCAAATGCATCATTTTGACACAAAGGAGAATATGTAAACAAATGAGCATGGCTGTGTTCCCAGTAACCTTATTTACAAAAACAGGCAGCAGGTAAGACTTGGCCCATAGGCCTTGGTTAGCCAACCCCTGCTCTACTTACACTTTCTTAACAATTACAGGAGACACCTTACAAAATAATGTTTGCATTAAATGGCCAAAATGATAGAGAAACTTAGTTTCAAGTTTTTAATAAAGATACTTTAAGTAACTTCATTTTATTGTCTACATTTTAATCTACAAAAAGTAAATTTTATGTTGATGTGTATGAGGATGAATATGACTTTGAATAAGTGGTCTTTCTTCTCCATTTAAAAAATATGTATTAAGTGATTACTAGCATCGGTCACAGTGCTAAAGGCTGGAAATAGAAAGACAATGAAAAAAAATTCTGTTCCTAAAACATCACGGAAACTTGGAGGATGGGACAACTAATTTTTCCCTAGATGACCCAAGGAAAGCTTCATATAGAATGTGATGTCAGAGCCAGGCAATTAGGTCTGAGTAGGAACTTCCCAGATGCAGATGTGAGGGGGAAAAGCACAAGATTGGAAAAAGCTGACCTATTTGGCATGGGTGGGGATTTCAAAGTATTGAAGAACAGGAGGCTTGGAGAGTTGGGCAGAGAATGAGGCTGGAAACTTCGGCTTGGGCCAAAATAGGAATGGCTTTGAATTACAGGCTTTGACCAATATATGTGGGTTGACAAGATGAACTTTCCTCTTTGGAAAATATCTTAGGCTGTATTCGAGAAGACAGACTAAGGCTGGAAGGAACAGGGGTCAGGGAGGTCAATTAGCAGGAGACTTCAGTGATTGAGGGGAGAAAATGAAGAATGCATGTCAAAAGCATAAAATAATACCTCTAGATGGCAGCCTAAGATGGAAACTAAAATAACCCTGGTCCAGCACCAATACTCTTCATCATGACAAGGGAAAACATATAATACTTGCAACTACAATGTATAATCTATTAATTATAGTTTGGCAGGACAAACATACCACTGCGTTTTGAAACTGGCGTTTCTCCATCTACAAATTTAACATTTTTTCCAATATACCTAGTTGTCCTGTAAAGATACATATTGATATACACACACACATACATTATAGTAACTACAGAGGTTTATATTTTGGTATGTTTCTATTTAAATGTTATTAAGGAGAGGGAAGGAGGAAGCGAGAGAGAGAGAAAGAAAGAAATGAATTTATGCACATATTCATTTACCTGATCATGGCTCTCCGCATAAGCAATGCACTTTTCAAGGTAGCGCCTGTTTGTGAGAGTATATACGATGTCGCCCATATTCCAGTCTTCATCTTTAAACTCTTTAAGTAGCTAGACAAAAGAGAGAAAAATAAGCTTCTGAGTAAACCATTACTTTTCTTATTTTAAATCCCAATCCGAAGGGATGCATTATATCAGTGTATTTGATATACACATATTAGCCCACCCATATAGCAAAGTTATCACTGTTTAAACTTTTACTGAAATCACAGCTTTTATACAGAATGTCCAAATGACAGTGGTGTAGAGTGAGTGTGTGTGTGTGTGTGCGCGCGCGCGCACGCACTTTTGTCCAGACAGTTTAATCATTATACTTTAGGATCTTTGCAACTTTTTTTCTGTAATAACTGCTACCTCTTGATTAATGCCCACAGTAATGTGTTATTGCATGGCACGACTTTCTATAACTTGCACATGGTAGAGATACACTTGTTACATTTTTTTGTTTATATGAAAAATATTAGTAAAAAGAGGGTTTCACTTCATTTTTACAAAATGATAAAACAAGAAGTGTTTCAAAATTTAAAGCTAATTATCATGAAATAACTACCCTCTTAACAGACCACACATTTTGTGTCTGCATTTCAATTTCTATTCAGTCTTCAGTCTGGCTCTGTCCCTCTAACACTACACTTTTATGCAACTGAACTTGCTGAGGTTAAGCTTGTGGTCTAAGCTTAAGTTAGTAATTGCTCTCTCTGAAGTAGGTACTTGCTATACATATTGACACTGTCCTATCTCCTGCCCATGAACTTCTCTATGAAACTATGGTTTTATACTGTTTTGTTTTTTTCTGCCACTCCTGACATACTGTAAATTCTCTTCCTCTGTTTGTCCTATAAAGGCTAATGTTCCTCAGCATTATGTCCTACATTTACTCTCCTTCTTTAATGCAACACACTCATACAATTATGAGAACATAAGCAGTTCTCATAATTGCAGTGCAAATCTCTGGGCACCAGAGGGCAGAACGTGGAAGGCAGAAGAGCAACCATCCATAAATGTTTGCAGCCTAATCCACAAGAATCTGTCTAAAAAGTAGGCATGAGGGTCAAAATAAGAGAGAGATTTGAGGATGGTATACTGCTGCTTTGAAGAGAGAGGAAGGTCCCATGAGCCAAGGAACATATGCAGCTTTTAGAAGTGAGACAAGGCAAGGAAATGGCTTCTCCCTTAGAGCCTCCAGAAGTAAAACCCATTTCATTTTTGTAACACATAGAACCGTTGTGAATTTGTGCTGTTTAAGCCACTAAGTTTGCGGTAAATTGGATATAGGAACAATAGGAAACGAATGTATAGACCTACACAAATGTGCCAGACTTATTTTTGACAAAAAGGCAAAAGCAATTCAATGGAAGGAGGGCAGATGTTTCAACAAATGATGCTGAAAGAGTTGGATACCCATGGGTAAAAAGAGAAAGATAAAGAACCTTGAGCTACGCCATATATATTGCACAGAACTTAACTCAAAATGGATCATAGACTTAAATACAAAAAATAAAAACTATAAAACATTTAGTAAAAACCATAAGAGAGTCAAAGTTCTTTTTTTTTATTTTTTTTTAATTTATTTATTATTATTATACTTTAAGTTGTAGGGTACAAAGTTCTTAAACTTGATACCAAAAGAGAGACCTACATAAGGGAAAAAATGATAAACTGCCTTCATCAAAATGTTTGAACAGTTGCTCTGTGAAAGCCAATATGAAAAGGGTGAAAGAACAAGCTTCCGACTAGGAGAAAAAATTTGTCAACCATACATCTGACAAAGGAGTTGAGTCTAAACTATATAAATAACTCTCAAAATTCAACGGTAAAGAAACAATGAAGTCAGGAAATGGTTAAAGGACATGAACAGAGACCTCACCAAACAGGACATGCAGGAGGCAAATAAGCACATGCTTGGTATCCAGCATTATAAATCATTCAAAAAATAATGAAACCACAATGAGATATCGCTCTACGCTGATTATAATAGCTAAAATAAAACACAGTGACAACACCAAATGCTGGTGAGGCTGTGTAGAGGCAGGTCTCTCAAACATCACCAGTCTGAATGTAAAATGTTACAGCTACTTTGGAAAACAGTTTAGCAGTTTCTTAAAAAATTAAACAGGGAATTACTATATGGTTCAGTAATTGTAGTGTTTGAGCATTTATCTCATGGTTATGAAAACTTATGTTGATAAAAAATGAGTACATACATGCATACACTAACTTTATTCATAATAGCCATAAGCTGGAAGCAACCTGGAGGTTTTTCAATGGGTGAATGGTTAAACCGTGGTATACCCCTGCCTTGGAATCCTATTCAGGGCTGTTGAACATGCTGCTGATACATGCGACAAGAATGCTGGATGTAACAACATTGGAGGTTTTCTTGGATAATCTCGAGAAAATTTTGCTAACTGAAAATGCCAATCCAGAAAGGTCACAAACTGCATGATTCCATTTATATAATATTTTTGAAATGATGAAATTATAGGAATGGAGATCACATTAGTGGTTGCCAGGGGTTAAGGCGTTATTAGAGGCAGGCAAGATGAAAATAAGTAGGTGTTACTCTAAAGGCAACATGAGAGAATCTTGTGGCAAAGAATGTGTTTTTCACCTTGAGTATATCAATGTGAGTATCTTGGTTAAAATATCATTCTATGGCTTTGCAAGAAGTTACGACTGGGGAAAATTGATGAATGAGCATACCAGATCTCACTGTATTATTTCTTACAACCACATGTGAATCTACAATTATCCTAATATCTCAAAAAAGTTTAATTAAGAAGCTATATTTATCTTAGGTGCTCAGTAAATATTTGGTGGAATTAACAGATCAATGAATGAGTTCACTAGACACATACATCACCTTAACACAAACACCTCAAAAATGATCAAATAAAATGAAAGGAAATACAACAAATTTGGCATAATTTAGATAGTCAAATATTTGTTCAGTAATTGATTAAACTAAGAATGATATTTGAAACTAATGATTTTGAAATAATACAACTAGGAAATGATCCATAATTTGCTTTTGAACTACAAAAACATGAATAAAATCTAGCATTCTAATCTAACTCACACTGTATGGGTAGACAACATCGCAGGCCATATACATTCTGAGTACAGTTGTCATCTGATTTAATAACTCTTGAGTGTTTTATTGACATGTAAGGAAAATGGGAGCCACTTATTGAATTGTTTTTAAATGCACCACTTATAAAAGTAGAGGAAAATCACTGTGTCTAAGGGTTTTGTTGTAATACTATTTTAACTTTAGTTTTATTAACTAAGTGGGGACCCAATTTGGTGATACAATAAGAATTTTAAATAATTACATAAAATAGAAGATGATAACTGCTTTTACAGAACTTACAATCTAAAACAGGATGGTCATATCCTAAATTTAGGATAAAATATTTTTCTATTTGATAACTATGATTCTTAGAGTTTATCATGTATGATTAGTAAGTATGATACATTGCCTAATATATTACCTTCAGCATACAACATAATAAAATGTTTACTAGGTTAAATTTCCATTTTTTAAGCTGCCATGAATACTGAGAGAGAAAATATCTCACTTTGTGCTATTACTGACTGAAAAATAATTCTAGGTTGATGTACACCTTAAAAGATTATTGAATGTGAACAAAGAATGATTAAGGCTTTTAGCAGGAGGTTAAAAAGTAAGATTTGTCACTTGTGAGGAAAAAAAATCTACATGAAAAAAACTAGAAATAGTAAGAGATGGGGCCGACAAGGAACCTTATACCAAGGTGAGAAACTGGAAGACCACAGCATTTTTTTTTAAAGTAACAAATACAAGGCTACCTTCCCATGTATGAAAGAAGAATACTCCTTTGTTTGTTTGTATGTTTTCTAAGTAAAAATCTTTATAAAATATTTGCTTTTGGATCTGATAATGTTTAAGGAATCATTATAAATGTAGGAGCAGAAGTTACGTTGGTCAAAGTTTAATGTCACAGCTATGCATTGCACAAATTGCCTGGGGAGACAGGAAAGACAGCTAAGAAATGATTATAGTAACCACTTCCTTAAGAGTAGGCTCTATGGTTTTTCTACACAAAATTAAGCCCTTCTACAACTGTGGTCTCATGGCACCAGTTCATGTCTGAAGTAAAGGGCTCATCAGAAAGCTATGATTATTTATACACAATCTGACTCCTTATACATATTCAGCCCATGAATGTCGACATGGCTGCTAAGAAATGTTCTGTATCAAACCTAAGTCTACATAATGACTTTAGTCCTTTAGGCAAACATTAAATGAAAAAAAAAACCCAAACTACTTGAACTGTCATTAAATTTAATAAAAGTTTATTGATAAATGATGTGCAAAGTACCATGTATTCATTCCTAGTGTCTGACACATGGTAAAGACTTTTTAATGCTGAATAAAGGAATGGATGAACCCAATCCAAATCTGTCGAGGAAAAACCATACTATTAAGCAAGTACTGGGAATTAAGGAGTAGCTTTTACATTAATGCATGATCTGTAGGCATAAATGAATGCTTTAATGAAGTCTAATGTGTATTAAATATAGAGCACTGAAGTTTCATATAATTGCATTGATAATGCAAAATTCCATTTATGCAGCTAACATTATATTAATCATATTTTCCCTTTGCCTGAATAAGTATGAATACTTTGAATCAGAACTTTTAACATTTTGAGAAGCACCTTATTAAATAGCATAAGAATCGACAGACTAATGAAAGAATTTAATACTTCAATTATAATATCTGTAACTAATGATCACAACTAAGAAATAAAGATAAATGAAGCAACATAGTATTCGCAGAAACAAAAAATATTTACACAGACTCTTACCTGAATCCACTTATCTGGAATTGCCATGGCTAGTCGATAGTCGAAACCACCCCCTCCCTGGGAAATTGGAGAGCACAGAGCCGGCATTCCTGATACATCCTAAAACAAAGAATGTCAGTTCATAATGATCAAACTTTTAGTAAATATTCTGACAGTAAAGCCCGGGTCAATAAATGAAAACAACAATAGGGGCATATATTTTGGGGCTGCTTTGGTAACGTAAAAGTCGATAAAACTGTGATAGCATATCTCATTTCCCAGAAAGATTTTTGCTTAATGTTTTCACTCCAGGCAAACTTTGATCTCATGAAGCTATTTGTTTCTTTTCTTTAGTATCACCTAGAGAACACAAAAGAGTAAAACTATTATTGCTAAAACATAGTTTCTTATTTTTGAACTACTGTAGAACATTTATTAGTTTTGTTGCTTTCACCAAGCACAACAATACATGTGGCGTAAATCTGTTATAGTTGTTCTTTCTGTACATAGCCCTGATAGGGAGTGTATTTTTGTGAACACTAACTTTTGATGAAATGGAATGTAGAGTTAGTACATTAACAGTGAAACAGTGCAGCAGCTTTTACTAAAGTAGGTTGCACTTAGAAAGGGTCTTTGAGATTAGGTAGGGATTATCTTCATTTAGCAGATATAGAAACGGAGGCTTATTGAGGTGAAGGGATCTCTCAAGATAGAGAATCCTTTTTTTTTTTTGAGACAGAGTTTCACTCTTGTTGCCAGGCTGGTATACAGTGGCATCATATGAGCTCACTGCAACCTCTGCCTCCCAAGTTCAAGCGATTCTCCTGCCTCAGCCTCCCGAACGGCTGGGATTACAGGCGCACCGCCACTCCCAGCTAATATTTTTTATATTTTTGGTAGAGATGGGGTTTCATCACGTTGGCCAGGGTGGTCTTGAACTCCTGACCTCAAATGATCCACCCATCTTGGCCTCCCAAAGTGCTGGGACAACAGGCATGAGCCACCACGCCCAGTCGAGATAGAGGATTCTTAATGTAGAGCCAGATTCAGGTATCAGGCTTTCTGACAGAGGGTCCTTTCTACTCTAGACAATTAGTAATCCAATAATTAATCAAATAAAATTAATCTAAAAATGGGTTTCAAAGATTGGTACAGGGACCCAGATGTAACAAAAGATAGTATTAAGACAACATTAGGAAAATATGCGCTAAGTATTATCAATTCTAATTCCACAATATCTTTCAAATAAGTTACTTTCCTTTGGTCCATTACCACAGCCACAATCTTATGTAATCTTCATTACTGCTTGCCTAGACCATATTCAAATGCATTCCCCATCTCTACCTTCTCTTTATACTAACTGTTACCAAATTCATATCTTATGAGACAGTCTGCCCTTCAATAGATTTCAATATCCAACAACTGAAAGTTCAAATTCCTTAGCTTCAGATTCAATTCAACAATTACACATTAAGCATTTACTATATGATTTACTATCCAATTAGCTACTCCCCTACTCCCTGTTACAGTGTAAGATCCACGAGGTCAAGAGTTTATAGTTGTTGTTCACTGATATACCCCAAGAATCTAGAATAGTTTAATAATACTTGGCACAAGCAGGTTATTCAGTAAGTATCTGTTGAGTGAATGAGTGAGGTGCTCTGAAGGATTAAAAGATAAGACATAATATCTGACTTTCATAGATTAATAAACTAGGACCTACATACACATAAACATACTTATAATTATGAAATGACAACGTGATGTAGTTGTGATCATTAACTAAAGTGCGCAGAAAGTGAAAGGAAAGACATCTTTCCACCATTATTTCCTACTATTTCATTTTAATTACTAAGTACTTCGGCCACTTTGAAATATTCACCCTTGAATGTACTTGTTACAAGCTTTTCTGTATCTGTCAATGCCCAAAGTCTTCCGTAGATTATGACCCTCACTTCCTGTAAAAGACTATCAGATACCATAAGCTCTCTGAGACTCAGGTTAAATGCCTCTTTTTTTTTTTTCTTATGGAAGGAAAGTGTAAGTAAATATACTATACGGTAGAACACATCCATAAGAAATTGTTTGTCGGTAATATCTTATTTCTGCATAGCTCTTTATGGTTTATAAAGTAGAAAAAAGATGATCAGTAGAAAAGAAGCCATTTCAACCATTCTATTTATCAAAATATAAGTCACATTTCTACAGACAGGATTGGATGAATATGTATTAAATATCAGGTTCCATATTAGGAACTAGAATTACAGACACAATGCCTTCTGAAAAAGAGTTTCCAAAGACCAAACTGTCAAGAATGACTGGTGATGGGCTGGTATTAAAGATCAAGATAAATTTTCTCAAGAAAATATTAAGGCATGTTCTATATCCAGTCTCAATGTAGTTTTAGGAAATAGAATCTGCTAAGAAAAACATATGGTCATCATGAAACCTAATCATCCCATAGATAGATTTTTTTGGATAAACGTAGAAATTAATCCTTTTGAAAAGCTTGAAACCTATATTTGTCCCTCAAGGTTCTCAAAAAAATGTATGAAAGAACTGAAGTTCACCAAATCATGGCATGCAATGAGATGCCAGACCAGTCATTCCTCATGATTGCTTCCTTACCCCTCTCTAGTTCTGTTTTCTTACACATTGTTACATTTATTTCTTACTATATAAACCTCTAATTTTAGTTGGTCAGAGAGGTGGATTTGAGACTGATCAAAGTCTTCTCCGGCGATAATCACTGTCTCAGTGATTGGCTTTCTGTGCAGCAAGCAGCAGGACCTAGACTGAACCCCTGGTGATTCAGTAACAATCATATAGTCTTGACTCCTAAATCTGATTTCTAGAAAGCTGCCTCATTAATGCATATGAATTATTTTGGCCCTCCTTTTGAAAGTGGAAAGTTAGTGACTGTTCTTTTAAAATTTTTAAGAAAAAAAGGTAAATCATAAAGATCATCAAAATAAACATACTCTAAATATAAAACAATTGATGCCTACTCATATGGCATATGAAAATGATTCTGTGTTTGGGATGAAATTAAAATAGTTCTAATTTTTTACTATATAAAGAGCACTTATAACCATTCCAGAGGGAAAGATACATCAATCAAAAATGTTTTAATATAGCAAATATAATAATGTAAAATGGTAGATACATTGAGCAAAATACAAAAAGAAATTCAATTTTTTGTTATTGTCATTATAAATAAATTCATATTTCTACTAAAGGAATTTAAATAAATGTATATTGCTTATCCATTCAAACACATTCCTTTTCTTAAAAAAAAAAGTTCATGGGGATCAATTCTACATTTGGAAGAGACTCCCACTAGACAGAAAAGTGATGTACTGAAATTGAAGTAGTTTTCAATTTAAGTAGAATAAATTGAAAGTACATCTTGTTTTTTAAAAAATCTAAAACCAAGTAATATAAAGTAGGCTAAAGTCTCAGTTTCATTGGTAGAAACACTGATAATCAGACCAGAGCTCCCTAGATGATGAGACTATTTTACTTGAAATGAATGGAAAGATCAGTGTAACAATTTTAACTTTCATGTATTAAATCATTGCTTCTTTTCCTTCAGTACCCACTTTTGATTTGTGCTGTCATTAATTGTAATTAATTATAATTTGTCATTTGTAATATCTCTTTGGATTGCCATAAATATCACTGACAAACTAATTAAATTTTTGATGTTTGACAAATAAAATTCAAATATACAGAAGACAAAAGTTTAAAATACACTCTGAATGATGTTAAAGATACTCAGCACAAAAAGAATTAGCACAAGTATTAGTAAGATGTGCTATGATCAAATGTACGTAGGTCATGACTGTGAAATAATACTGGGTGTCTAAATTGTATGATAGGTTGTTGTTTTTGAATTGTACATAAGAACCAATTTCAGGAATTTAGGGCTCCTGCTCTATTCCCAGAAAATACTTAGAAAGTAAAGTGTCTGAAGGGAATAAAATTATTCTCCTCTATTCAAGCAATGAAATCATACCATTTATAAAATTAGAGATTTCTGATTTTGAGAAACAGTGGGTATAAAAACAGTCTATACAAAAAATAAATACTACAGGAAGGAGACTATTCCATTTCATGCCAATAAACTAAACGCCAACAATGTAAAAACACACCTTAATTCTAACTCTTTTTGACAGTAGTCGTACTATTTTTATATGCCAACCACTATACTTTGTATAGAACAGTTTTAACACACTAAATTCAATTTTAATAATAATTCCTACTTAGAGAACTTAGAAAACCAGAGGGATTTTAGCACTAAATCTAAATTAGCATAAGCATTTAACAAACTTCTTAATTTATCACATTTATCACCAAGAGGGGAATTGTCAATTATGCATATACAGAATTATATCATTACAGTGCAGCTTTGGGACAGTTAATCATGAACCTTCAAGAATCATGAATAACCAGTGAACATTTGGCAATCTGAGAGCAATAACATAAACAAGAAAGGTAATCGCATCAGAACAAGAAAGGCTTCAGAGAAGCTTGCAGGCAGCGATCCATCCTGTGGCTAATGATTGAGCCAAGAAAGAAAAAAAAATAATAAATGGACAGACACACATTAATATTCAATTCTTTTCTCTGCTGAAGGTCTCATAGCGGAAGGGCCTGTCCACTGATTAGGACATTTAACTTTCTAACCACTGGCATTTTCTTTTTTCACAATAGAATGGTGACAAGTAATTAGTATACATTATCTTCTAATAGGGAAACAGTGAATTCTAAATAATGTGCCACCCATACAAGAGAGCTGCACTATACACAGGGTAGAATTTCATTTATGCAATTATTGACAACACGAGATTGACTAGTCAAATACTGTATGCTGACAGCATGCTCTCTATTAAAGGGGGTCAGAAGGTAAGACTTCACGATGGCTTTACCTCAGCTATTGTTATAGAATCTGGATACAGCGTGTGAACCAAATGATTTGCCAACATGAGGTAAGTCAAGGCATCTTCATCTACTTGTAGTCCGAAATATTCACTGTAATCACCTGAGAAACCTTGACCTTAGAAAAAGAAAATCAATATGGATATATTATGTTAAAAAGCAAGTCTTAACTCTGCACAAATACATCCACCAATTAGTTTTTTACATGAATTTTGTTATTGTAGCAGTTCAATAACATAAGTATGAGCAAATATACTGACTTAGAAAAGTACTACATGTCAACATTCAGGGTTCAGACAATCCTGCAAATCAATTTTGTTTGACAAATGCACAGACATGAGAAAAACAAAGCACTTTAAAGATTTAATTTAATTTTAGCTAAATTATATGGCAAAAAAGTGAAATCATACTAAAGAGAATTCTAAATATCAAATAATTTTTGATACATTTTCTGTCACATTAAGATGTTAATGTTAGCTTGTATTAAATCCCTTTGTGGTAAGGAAAATAGGAAAACCATCATAAAACTGAGACACAATATTTATATTATTTCAAACAGGTACTTCAATTTATGCAATATGGAGTTCCCTGTGATAAAGAGATTATATATTCTCAAACTTCCTCCTGCCTCCTCTTCTCCCACCTCCTAACCTTGGTAGGTTATAGCACATTTCACTTACTTCGGTTATACCATTTACTTTCTATTCTTTCAGTAATTTACTATTATTGTTATAATAAAATCAAATTTGTGCTCAACGTCAGCCTTTTATCCTGTTTCTCTATATCTAATTTCCATTGATTTTTTTTTCTCAGTTTGCCGGATTCTATCGCTGAGGGATATTTTCAAGTATAATTATGGAACTCTTATTCTTCAAGTTCTTTCATGTTTGTATTTCAGCAGCAATATAACTATCAAGTTTCTCACTTTTGTTTGATGCTGTCATTCTTTAATTTTAAAATGTTTAATTGACAAATAAAAATTGTATATATTCAAGGTTTCCAAGGTACTGATTTGATATTGGTATACAATGTGTACTGATTACTATACTCAAATTAACACATCCGTCACCATAGTTACTGTGTGTGTGTGCCTGTGTGTGTGTGTAACGATACTTAAAGTTGGCTCTCATCAAATACCAACTAATATTATTAACCATAGTTACATTAGATTCCACATAGCTTATGCACCTTAAAATGAAAGTGTGCCCTTTGATCAACATCTCTCCATTTCCTCCACTCCTCAGCCCTTGGCAACCACCATTCAACTAGCAAATGTTTGAGTCACACTTTGTAAGAATTTGGCAGACATTGCTTCTGCAAATAGAATACTATGAGTCCAACCATTTTTTTTTTCATGCATGTAAGTAAATTGCAGGTAAATTCATCACCTCCTGATAAATTTCTCTTTATTACTGAGTTTATAAATTAAACACTGTGCTTGATATCAATTGCCTTATCTCAACTTTTCTGGTATTCTATTTGATCTTTTGCTGTGCGGTTTCAGGAATTTTGTTTGTTGCTTCCTCTCTCATTCCAAGGGAGAAAAAAAATGTTAAATAACTCAGAATGTTTTTCTTTAACCATTTCTTGGATTCTCTATCCATGAAAAGCACATCCCATATCCATAAACTTTGGTTCACTCCTCTAATAGCACGAATCACTGGAATATACTCCTCTCTCAGTGAGGTAGTTTCTGCAGGGGCATGTAGGTGTTTAAATCTAGGAAAAGATTGTTCTTAACTTTTTCCATGCTTGTCTTTGCATACCATAAGTCAGCTTCCCCAAAACTGAAAAATGGATATCAATGAACTCTGTTGTGTTTTACAGATGCAACTTTTTTCCTAGGAACATTTCAAGTGGGCAGCATCATGAGTAAGATCAAGCAGTAGCACACTTTGAATGTTTAGCTTCTTTCCTTGGTAGTCAGTTTTCAAGATTTAGTCAATTAGTCAAGTTTTTCACCCTTTTTAACTTTTTTCTGTTTATTGCTGGTGAATATTTGGCCATTGAAAAATAATAATAATTGACTGGGTGCGGTGGCTCACTCCTGCAATCCCAGCCCTTTGGGAGGCCAAGGTGGGCAGATCACCTGAGGTCAGGAGTTTGAGAGCAACCTGGCCAACATAGTGAAACCCCGTCTCTACTAAAAAAAATACAAAAATGAGCCGGGTATGATAACAGGCACCTGTAATCCCAGCTACGTGGGAGGCTGAGGCAGGAGAATCGCTTGAACCCAAGAGGTGGAGTTTGCAGTGATCTGAGTTCACACCACTGCACTCCAGCCTGGGCAACAGAAGAAGACTCTGTCTCTAATAATAATAATAATGATAAGAAGAAGAATAACAACAACAATAATTGTTCCCATGTCATCTATTGAGGGAATAGTATTCTGTGATTCCACTTCTTTGTCCAACTTTTATTTTTATTTATTTATTTATTTATTTATTTTGAGACGGAGTCTCACTCTGTTGCCCAGGCTGGAGTGCAGTGGCCCGATCTCAGTTCACTGCAAGCTCTGCCTCCCAGGTTCACGCCATTCTCCTGCCTCAGCCTCCCGAGTAGCTGGGACTACAGGTGGCTGTCACCACACCCAGCTAATTTTTTTTTTTTTTTGGATTTTTCGTAGAGATAGGGTTTCACCATGTTGGACAGAATGCTCTCGATCTCCTGACCTCGTGATCCACCACCTTGGCCTCCCAAAGTGCTGGGATTACAGGTGTGAGCCACCATGCCCAGCCTGTACAACTTTTAAACTGAGAGTCTGATAAATATTTTTAATTTCAAATTAATTTATAACTTAATTTTAACCAGGTAAATCTATAATTAAAATACATATTTTATTCCATGTGTAATATGTAAAAACCTATGCATTCACAACTGTTCTCATCTACTATTTTTTATTTTAATTGGAAGTGCTGTAGTGTTCACATCCTGAAGATGTTATAATAAATGGTTTCATCAAAAAAATTTTAAGCTACACAATAATGATAGCATATCCAGTAGATACATTTCAAAGGAAATGATTATCTTTTGTTTACTTACAAAATGTACTACACTCTACCTATTGCCAAAATGGGATAATAAATTACTACAAAGAGAGCATATGTAATGGAATTAATAAAAATCAAGGCATAATGGCTATTGCAGCTTCTGCAACTAACCCCAAACCTGATTATATCAGGTTACCTACCCATTCCATGGTGATGATAAAGCATGGATGTAACACCATCAAAACGAAATCCATCAAAGCGATATTCTTCCAACCACCATCTTATGTTTGACAGAAGGAATCTTAAAACTTCCCAGCTAAAATATAAGAGGAATATGTATTTAAGCAAAATGTAAAGAGCATTTTCCTTAATTATTATAAATGTTTGCTATTAACTAAAATTATAGGGCTCTATCTCAAGAACCATAATGTTCAAGAAATATAACATACATAAAAGTCACAAAACTACTAATAAGAACCTCAGCTGGCTGATAAAACTCATTCTAAAAGGAAAAATTATTAATTTTTATAGTCCACAAAGTCACTTAATATCGAAGAAAATTTACGGAAAAAATTTTTTAACATGAACTCTAAAACCAGAGACCCCGTCTTATTCAATGCTGTGTTCTCAGCAACCACAAAAGTCATTACTATATAGTAGTGCTCAAAAAAAGCAAAGGAATAAAATCTATTACCAGTTCCCGAATTTTTAAAAAGGATTTTCACGTAATATAACCATAATTATGTGATTTTTCTCCTTTCAGAAAATGCATTTTCATTATCAGTACAACAAGTACTTTCAATGACTTTTTGCTTAAAATAGTTCCTCCTGCTATAATTTCAAACAGATATGATTCAGAATAAAAAGTAAAAGATAAAAACAGAAAATCAACCACATGGTAAGCAACATTACATTGACTAGACTGTTGTTTCGTGGAGGTAAAAAAAGAAAACCTAATTAACAAAAATCACATTTAATAAAGTCCAAAGTTTTACGAGTTTCAGAGTCCTACATCCATAAAAAGAGGAAAACAAAGAAACTGTATAACTCAATTAAAAACACCACACGAAACAATTCTGTTTTGGACAAGTGAAACAAAGGCATCATCAATTAGTATTTTCTTTAGTCATATAGTATGGTTGACTTCTCTATCTTATTATAACTGTGCTTTTAAGACTTTAATACCTCATTTAGTTTAATGGCAAAGCTCCGTAATAGTGTACACAAATCTTTACCCCAGTTGAAATTTATGTATTTTTAAAACCTTGCATATATTAAAGAACAATCTGACATAAATGAAGATGAAGTCATCAGAATTAACTTCAGAATTGTAAATCCAAACTTTGGGGAAAGATGAGTGTTGTTAGTAATTAACTGTTTTAAATAAGTTACTTTGAGTTTTGAAAACTTACTAAGTTAAAAAAAAAAGAAAGAAAAGAAAAGAAATCCAAGCAATCTAATAGATATAAAAGGGAGACAGGAGGTTCAAGATTTTAAGGTTAAGCAATCTTGAAGGTAGTATTTGCTTATGGTTCTATAATTGCACATTCATAATGGTTTAAGGGGGAAATCCTGTTTAACAGAAGAAATGAATAGAAACAAACAGATATACTAGAACTGCATAAGATCAAAATCACTCTATTTTGCAAAGGAATTTTCATTACTATATTGTTTCTAGTTTTCTTATAATTAATACATTTTATTTTTCAGAGTTTTAGATTCACAGAAAAATTGAAAGGAAGATACAGAGAGTTCCCTGTCCCCAAACATATATCTATATTTTTTAATGAGTTTGCTATGAGAATATTTTTTAATGAGTTTGCTATGAGAATTGAATAAAATTGCATACAAATAATCCTTTGAAAATAATTTTTTGAAAAGAATACACTCTTCTAAGTAAAGGGAAAGATAAGTGAATTATATTGCAATTCAATGGAACACAGAAGAAGGAAACGATGTGAACTTGATCATTGAAAAGAAAGAATTGCCTAGCGTCACAGCAGGTTTCATTAAAGTCAAAGGTAATGAAAGTCCTATTGATTCCTTTTACTACAATATTTAATCTATTCTATTCTTGACCAAAACAGGAAATAAACTGTGTTTAAAATATTAAAATAAAAAGACACACTTGGGGATAACTATGTCACTAGACAGATTCTTGGCGTGTATGAACAACAAAAAAATTCCCGTGACAATCAGAAAAGAAACAATAGTGACCATGGAGCATCTAATTGAAAAGTTCTCATGGGTTAAAAACCGCATTCCATTCTTCAGATCTCTGAAATACTCTTTCACATTGTCTAAAAATGATAAACAGTCTTTTAAAAACTACTTCAAGATTAAAGTGATAAATCAAATTTTTACTGCTTTTAATGTCTTTTATATTTTATGAATCATTAATGAAATACAATAGACAAAATTTTATGAAAGTAAACTATCTAGAACAAAATAGTAAAGAACAAAAATCCAAAAAGTTTTATTTTTTTAACCAAATATCAGGAAATGGATTTAGGAAAAAGCCAAATATAAAATTTTAAAGTCAGTAGCAGCAAGTTCAAAGCAAAAGTTTAAAGCATTAATTCTCTGGCTAAGTCGACTTTCTAAAACTAGATTATTAGTATCAGTTATGCAAAAATAACCAGTCTTATAAGGGTAACATTTTATAAATAACTAGCCTTTGTTGTATAAGAAAAAATAAATTGTCAGTTTCTAAGGATAGTAGTCTTAGTTATGCTATGTTAAATTTTCTGCACAAAAGCACAACCTTTATGTATATAATTATAAAATACCTAGTACACATTACTGGAGAAAAAACTTCTTCCCTAATCATTTTGTCTCATGGGTACCCAGACCTCAAAATCAGGTGGAAGATTCTTAAATTCACATTAAAAATCCAAGTATGGAAGGACATCCAGCAGAGGTACCCTGTTCTGCACCCCACCCTACAGCAGTCACATGGACCATGAGAACAATAATGTCATACAGGAAGGAACTAGTTCACTGAATCTAAGATTTGTCTTTGAACTAGAGCAAGCTTAAAGAATAAGTCACCAGTCAAAATACTGATTTCTGAAAGAGGTTCAATATTACTTCTACTCTCATAATTTCCAAATTCAAGCTCATAGATTCCATTTTTCCTTTTGTGGGGTGTTGACAGAAAAAGGAGTACAAAGTATTCCAGACTATGACTGAATTAGAAATACTGTCCAGTGTGCTCTGTAGTAGTAAATGAACTGAATCACCTCAACCGAATTGTTTGCCTTGAGTCAGAGTATGACAATGTCTGGTAAAAAGTACAATAAAAAAGGCAATTTACTTTTTCTACCTCAAAATGTCATCAAACAGCCCATAACACAGTTGATATATCCAGTTGATTAGAATCTCATAAAAATATACAGCAGAATTTAAGACAGTTTTATGTTGGTGCGTTCCAACAGACAAGCCTGGACTTAGATTACTCCATTGGCATACAGCTTTTAAAGCCTGTCCTTACAAACCACTTACTGGCCAGAAGCCTAATTTCTGAACAATTGGAGGAGCTAGATGCTAACTTTTAGATGGTGATGCCAAATATATATATATATACATATATACACACACACATACATACATACACATATACACACACACACACACACACACACACACACACACCCTCATTGGTCAAAATGAATGGGTTTAAGAAGTAACCCATTTTAGTTCTTAGCTTTATATCTTAAACTAATTAACACATATATTAGAAACCAGCACTGTGTTATCTGTACTGTGCATAGTCAACTGATTAGAGCACTCCCAATTTATTTTTTTGGAGCAAAACAAAATCTCTAATATCCAGAAAAAAAAAATGAAATGCAACTGACTTTCTTATGAATCATAAACCACTAAAAAAATGTTTAAATCAAAGGTGCCTAATATAGAAACTGAATACATCGATGGATAATACATACATTTAAGGATTTCTGGCAATCAAAATAATCATGATTCTAATTGGCTTAGATGTCTGAAATATTCAACCTGTAATCAAGTAATGAGGATTTCTTAAGGAAATTTTGTCACACAGATAATTCCAATACTAAGGTCTTTAGGAAATATCCCTAAAATCAAAAACTGTTGATTGTCTCACATTCTGCCAATAATCTTTATAATGAAATATAGACAAATTTTCTCAGTAAGCAACTATCATCAAATAGAATGACATTTATTTAATAATGTTGCATTTTGTAATCCAAGCTTATTTGCCTAATGTTCTATTTATTTGTGGTACAGAAAAACCTCTGAGATTTTCAAAATTTGCAACTTAGTTCACTGGATGTTACTAAACCTACTAATATTGTATATTAATAAATAAGAGACATTACTAAGCAGCTGCTAAATATCAAAAAAATATAAAGGAAAAAATCGTGTTCCTCTTAGATATTCTGTAGGCTTTTAGGCTGAATGTGTATTAAACAGTACATCATAAAAACCATGAATCCAAAACCTCATGTTTTGATCTGTGTATTTCAACTGAGGCAGTAGATTGTGAGGAAAGACGAGAAAGGTATAGAATGCCAAAAAAAAGCCTTAAATTATAATAAAAATGACATATTTTTAGAAAGATATTCTAAAATATCACCGTTTAATATAATAATGGGTAACATCGAACTACCTGGTTTACTTTAAAAAATTAAAAGAATTCATTAATCAATTTAATTTTAATTAAATTAACCAACAATTAAAAATATTATGTTTTGCTCATAATTTGTATAAGTTATGTTACAAACTCAGCCAACTGGAATTAAGAGAAAACTTGAAATGATCAAAAAGTAGTAATTCATATCCAGTAGCAGATAACAGTATCATCAATAATAAAATAAAACATATCTGGATTTTTAGACACTGAGAATTAAATAGAGGCTATTGTATATATTAATTTCAAATACTATTAGATAATGAGTAGCACAAAACTCTAGTGAGACAAATTATTCATTCAACTACTAAAAATCTGTAATAATAGAAATTTCAGAATGTAGGTAGTTATTATAAATTATGGTTTTGAAGTTCTTTTTGATATCACATAATTTTCTGGATTTTATTCTGTGCAACTTTATTTTATGTAAATTAATATATTGTTTAATCAGATTATATCCACTGAGCTCCAGTTATCTACATCCATTAACAAAATAAAGCATTTTCTTCCCATAAGGCCTAAATTGTACTTAGCATATTAAATACTTTGTTAAAATTAACTCTATTTGTATTATATGTAATTCCAATCAGGTATTCTCTAGGAAATAAGTAGAAAAGGATGATATGGTGCTTTCATAGGCTAAATGATTCCAATCAGACTTTTACTAAAATAATAAAATACTTGAGAAATTTCCAAATCATGTTCTTCTCTAATTTAACCTGTATTCTTAAAAATTGGTTATCTGTCAAGTAAGATTAGCAAAAGGCAAACCTGAAGTGTCTGTGACGGTGGGTGTGTGTACATGAAGAGTGTGTGTGTGCGTGTGTGTGTGTGTCTAGGAACTGACAGTGGACAGTAGTAAGAACAAAAGTGAAGGCTAATAGTCTGAAATGATGGAAAAAGACAAGTGTACAAGGACAAATAACCCACTCTAATAGAGCACACCTATGCAAATCTAGATGGGCTAGCCTACTACTACACACATAGGCTGTGTGGTATATAGTATATTGCGCATAGGCTGCAAACCTGTATAGCATGTTACTGTACTGAATACTAGAGGCAATTGTAATGGAAGGGTAAGTATTTGTATATCTAAACAGAAAAGGTACAGTAAAACACAGTATTACAATCTTATGAGATCATCATCTTACATGTGGTTGCTTGTTAAAATGTTATGTAGTACATGAACATACATACATGTAGACATAGGTATACACAGACACTCATGTTTTTCAAACAAGTTTAAAAAATCCTACTTTATCTATAAAATAAAGCTAATGACTAGTTCAAATCAAGTGACAGTGACTTGAACATATGTAATATACATCATGACAAATGTCATATTATTACCATAATTGGTAATCAGCTTTTAAGAGCTTCCTTTAAAGGTAAAAGTTTGGAAACATTAACAATGCATAGACTCCTTTTTCATTTTTTCTCTTCTGATTTATTTCTAATAGATTAACTGTCATATTTAGATAAGCGATTGGCTGGGCCCAGTGGCTCATGCCTGTTATCCCAGCACTTTGGGAGGCCAAGGCAGGAGGATCACAAGGTCAAGAGATCGAGACCATCCTGGCCAACATGGTGAAACCACAGATACAAAATTTATCTGGGCATGGTGGTGCACGCCTGTATTCCCAGCTACCCAGGAGGCTGAGGCAGGAGAATCGCTTGAACCTGGGAGGTGGAGGTTGCTGTGAGCTGAGATAGTGCCAATGCACTCCAGCCTGGAGACAGAGCGAGACTCCATCTCAAAAATAAATAAATAAGCCATTAAAATAATTTTATGATTGAAAAAATACATCCCTCAATTTGATAATTTCCCATTATCTCACTTAAATTTACAATTTTGTGTATGTATTTATTTACTTATATTTAGCCAGTTTTATTTTAAATGATGACTTGAGGCAACTTACAGAAATACATATATCTCAACGGTATCAGCCTCCCAAAGTGCTGGGATTATAGGCCTGAGCCATGATGCTTGGCTCTAATCAGCATCAACAATAAATTAGAATGAAGATCTTATACAAACATAAAGTATCTGGAAACTGATTTTTATTCCAGTCTGAAATAATTATTTTACAGACTACTGACTTTAAATACACTACAACTGGATTTTCCTTCACTATCACCTCCGAATGATATTTTAGGTAAATATTCAAGGAAAACCATATTATAATGCATATAAAGATGCAGACATTTAGGATAATACTATGTAAGTTATTTTAAAGATGCAACAATGTACTTTGAGACCAAAAAATAGATAAGCATTTTAGAGCGGAGATGAACTGGGAAAAACTAGCTGTACAGCAATTGAGGTAGGGCAAGGTGAAAATACAGAGGCACTCAGTTCTTCAAAAAATGAATGGTGTGTGTGCACATGCATGCATGTGTGTGTGTTCTAGGAGTGGGAAATCAAGGAAAATATATAGGGTCTGCTAATGATTATATTTAAATTTCAAACATCACTCTTCAATGGTATTTTGCATTAGCTTTGCTAAATAATATATATCTTTCTAATTATATTTGGATACATTCCCACAAGCAAAAGGAGCTAGCTTTCACTGGGCTTTCTGGAGTGGAGCAGAATAGAAAGAAGAAATGTGATATTATACAGAAAGAAAAAAGGAATTCAAAGTCACCAAGTGTCTACTAGCTTCCAGACTCCACACGTTACATAGCCTCATTTAACAAGGCTGTGATATGATATTTTATGGTTTGGGAAACTGAGATTTAGAAAAGTTAAAAAACCATGTCCAGGGTTGCTCAGGTAATAGATACAGGTACAGCTCAACCTTTTGAATCGAAAACCTTGCCTCTTAACTACAATTTTATACTCCACATTCAGCGTGACTATATTAAAAATTATCTCTTGTTTTTGGCAATTTCCCTGGCACAACATCTTTTACAACCCTGTAATTTCCACATATCCATAATTTTAATATGTGGTCATAGTAGCTGCATTAATCTTCTCTAAGCCTCAGTTTTCCACACAGTAAAATGGAAGATAATTTCTGCACCCTCCTGAATGGGGATTAAATGGAATGGGTATAATGCGATGGCAGTGTTTGATATACTGCCAGTCAATGAGAGTTCCTATTAAATAATAAAGAAATTTTGAATATTTGTTTATTACATATAAATTAACATTTATGGCTGTAATATATCAACGTGTTCTATTAGTTGTGATTTTCTCATACTGAAATAAACCATAAAGATAAGCATGTTTTAGCCAATATCAAAGCTAAATAATCCCTTTTTTAAATTCAGCATTTACTTTTCCTAGAATTTTATTGTATTTACCTATTTGTACATTCAACATGCATTTCCTTAACTACCTGCCTTGTACCAGGCACAATGCCAGGTGCTGGGGACGCAGCTATGAATAGCAAATACATAGTATCAATGTGTGCTGAGTTGAGGGTCTAACAGGAGAAACAGACATTTTACAACTGCAAACACAAACACGTGTAATTACAATGGTGATTAATAACACAAAGAATAAACACGGCAGTGAGACTGTATTGAGAGAGAAACGGTTAATCTATTCTGAGGAAGTGAAGCTAAGCTTCTCAGAAAGTGATAGTGAAAGCTGAAGCCCATAAGATAAATTGGACAATATAACACTCATTCAAAGTTATTGGAAATCGCCTTACATTAGTTCAGAAAAGCCCCCGATCCACTTTTGACAGGCACAGCAGGAATATATTTTCATTACATACTATCAGTTCACTACTGTAGTCCTTAACATAGGACTTCCTTTAAAGATAGATTCAACATGGTCAACAAAATCAGATTTTGTGGAAAGGTATCTATTAAATTACCCATCTGTCTTAGTTTAAGCTCCTATATCGAATTGCCAAGACAGAGTGGGTTATAAACAACAGAAATTTATTCCTCATAGTACTGGAGGATGGAAGTCCAAAATCAGGGTGCCAGCATGGTCAGATTCTGATGAGGATCATCTTACGATTTACAAAGTGCCCACTTCTCGCTGTATCTTCACATGGTAGAAAGAGAGTGTGGGAGCTCTCTGGGGTCCCCCACTTCTCACTGTATCTTCACATGGTAGAAAGAGAGTGTGGGAGCTCTCTGGGGTCCCTTTTCTAAGAGCATTAAACCCATTCAGAGCGTGGAGCCCTCCCAAAGACCCCACCTCCTAATATCATCGCCTTAGAGATTAGAATTCCAACATACAAATTTCACAGGGACAGAAACATTCAGAAACAAAAGGAAGAGAGGAAGAAGAAATAAGAAAAGGACATTTTTCTTTATGTGTTAATTTTGTGTGACTGACTCCCTACATAATGCTTAACTATTCTTTCTTGTTTTAATCACATTTCTCCAGAATTTTTCTATTCTAAGAAAGTACTTCTGAGACAGTCTTTCCAGCAGCAAACACATCTAGGAACTTCCCACTTGATACTCCTTCCGTACCAAGTCTCATCTTTTCTTGGCTGACTCATGCCCCAATTCTTGCCCTCTTCAGCCCAGACTCTGCTCTCTCTGCCTTGAGAATGCATTCCTTCCCTCCTTACTCCCTGTGGCTCCTCTATTCCTAAACTAGCTATCCATATGGTCTCGTATTCTCATTCCTTCCTTTTTCCTCTTCTAACCTCTTCTCTCTCCCTTTCCTCTTTGTTAGCCTCTCTTCCTTCTTAATCTTGATTGCACAAGCAAATGTAAAAGCCTGTCAAGCAATTCTAGGAATTGCTTATAATTCATTAAGTACACATATTTATATATGATTTTGCAAAAATAAAGATATCAGGTACTCTGTCTTGATGAATTTCGTGAGAAAATTATGTTATACTTCACTTAATGAAAATTAACTAAGCATTTCTAATACACAATGAAATAACACTGAATTAGAAATCAAGAAAATAATGTTCTAGACAATTTTGCAAAAATCAGTATATAAACGGATAATCTCTCTGAACGTCAGTGTGATAATTTTTGAAGAGGATACTGGATTATTTGATCTCCATCTTATATATTTTTATAAATTTAAATTTATTTTATTTTGAGACAGTCTCTCTCTGTCGCCCAGGCTGGAGTGCGGTGGCACGATCTTGGCTGCAACCTCTGCCTCCCAGGTTCAAGCGATTCTCTTGCCTCAGCCTCCCGAACAGCTGGGATTACAGACGCCCACCACCATGCCCAGCTAATTTTTTTGTATTTTTAGTAGAGACAGGGTTTCACCATGTTGGCCAGGCTGGTATTGAACTTCTGACCTCAAGTGATCCACCCACCTTGGCCTCCCAAAGTGCTGGGATTACAGGCGTGTGCCACTATGTCTGGCCTATAAATTTAAATTAAAACTGAAAAATTAATTCAACATTAACATTTCTGAGTTTTAGCATACAGACTAATTTGAATAATTTCACTATATTCTACTAGAATACAGACACAAAGTTTATGACATTAAATGTGCCTTAGACAATGATAGACTAATGGCCTGAAAAAAATGACACCCACACTCAAAAATATTACAAAACCAAATTCAACCAGCACCGCATCCCACAATCTCAATTGAAAGCCCAGCACAAGGTTCACAAAATCTTATTTCTTACGTGAATGTCATGTGAGAGAAAAGAGACAAACTGGTTCATGCAAGTAAGTCCTGTTTCCCCAACGTAATCATAAATTATTGTCTAAATGTTAAGAACCATATCTTTATGTTAGTTTTGAACAAACTGACCTGAACTAAATAATGTACATAGAAATCTGAGACACTCACATAATAAAACATTAACTTTTTTTTTTTTTTGGAGAAAGGATCTCACTTTCTAGCCCAGGTTGACGTGCAGTGGCACCATCTCATCTCACTACATCCTGGACCTCCTGGGCTCAAGTTATCCTCTCACCTCAGCCCCCAAGTAGCCAGGATGACAGGAGTGCACCACGATGCCAGGCTAATTTTTGTATTTTGTGTAGAGGCAGGGTTTTGTCATGTTTCCTAGCCTGGTCTCGAATTCCTGGACTCAAGCAATCTGCCTACCTCGGTGTCCCAAACTGCTGGGATTAATTTATCTTTTAAATACAACATTAACTCTGAAGCAGTAAAAATAAACAAATTAAAAAGTAATATATAAAGTTAATAATGTTTTCATAGTCATTGGAAATGGAACCGGAAATTAAGAACAACAAAACTCTTCGCTAAAATAAAGGCACGTAAGCAAAGATTATGATACTTTTTGGAAACCTACAAAGGTCGTATTTTCATGAGGAAAACTTAAATAAGAAATTATTTAATTGAAATGTCCAAATAATACATTTTCCTCTTCTTTTCTTCCTTTCCCCCCACAGCTTACAATTTGTCTTACACCTTTCAGAACATGTTTAACACTACAAGAAGTAAAATCATTAAACTCTTCACTGATCGCCTTTCCTCATTGTTTATTACAAGTTTTAACACACATGGGCATTCATGCAAACATATACCTCGATTTTTTTTTAAATCAAAAAAGAAATATGGCCAGCCTCTAGTGAGAGTAAGTTCATATTGGTGAATGTATGGCCTACATTGGAATAAAAATGCTTATGATTAAATATTGAAAATTTCCCCAAATGTAATATAATTCTCTGGTGACGACAACAAAAGGAAGAAACCACAAAAACATCAGTATCCTTAAGGAATCATCAGCTTCTTTTTGTTTGCTCCAGTTATAAATTTTGCATTTGCACATTGCTGCCTAGATTTTCAAAGGGTTCTGCAATGATTAATTTAACAATCTACCCATATTGCTGTAATATAACCAAAAACTTTTACATATATATAATTTATAATATCCGAATCAAGGATAAACTAGTGGCCAAAATAGAAGTTCCAACATCCAGGCATGTTATTAATGCAGAAATGGCCAAGTGTCACCAAAATATGGCTACTTAAAAAAAATACTCCTCAAGCTTGGGTGCTTTACCTCTAAAGATACACACATAACAGTGCATATTTATGAGAGTCAATTTGACCTGATTATTTGACAGTAAAAAATGAATGTGTAAAAATTCTAATATTTACAAATATATATTGAATGCTTACTAAATAAATGGCAGGCCTTGTACTGAGTGCTTTGCATGAATTATTTCATGTAATTCCCACAATAACCCTCAAAGGTGCACATAATAATAGAGATTGGCACACTTTTTTGTACAGAGCTAGAAAAAAACATTTTAGACTTCATGGCCGTGTAAGGTCTCAGTGTTGCATGACTCAACTCAGTTGTGGTAGGGAGAAAGAGGACATAGGCAACATGTAAAGGAATGGGCGTGGCTATATTTCAATAAAACGTTATTTACAAAAACAGGCAGCAGTCACACTCAGCCCACAAGCAATATCCTTTGCAGACCCCTGCAATTAAAATTCTCATTTTACCACTGTTAGTATGTAACATTCACATGCCCACACAGCTGGCCAGTGAACTCCGGTCTCTTATTGCAGAATCAAAGCTGCTAACTACTACATTTATCTGCTTCTTGCCAGCAATTTAAACAGCTATTCTATGGTAAAATAAAGACAAATATATTCCGGAGTAAAAGGTAAACTGATATGTTTATAAAAGACAAAACAAAATATTAGAACAAACCTTGCATTTACAATGCTAGTGATGCAAAATCTAGGAAATAAAAGTCTATGCTCCCCAAAACATCAAGATATCTGGTGAAATTTAGAGAATGCAGTCTATGCTTTAAAAATGAGCTTTCTTTAAAAGGTTATATACTTTTTAAAGCTCCATGGAATGTTTTAGGGTTCTTCTTCATATATAATGACATAGGATGAATGGCTAAAACCATGCACCAGGTGCTATACATTGCCATCAATGTCCATGCCCATTTGCAAACGTACAGTGTATGGCCAGACTGAGAATAATGAGTTGCAAATGTACAGTGTTATGGCCAGACTGAGAATAATGATTTATGTTCAGGTCAAAATCCTGCCCAGGCAGAAAGACCCTGCACTATTTAACAAAGTCCGATTTCACTTGGAATAAAATCCAGTACACAGTCCTGGTTACAGGTCCAGTATAATCTGATCCAGTCTAATATTTCAACCACCGCCCACTAAAGACCAGCTATAGTGCCCTTTCTTCTGTTCTTGAAGCACAGACAAGCTCATTTCAGCCACAGGTACTTCTTACCAGCTATTCTCTCTGCCTAGAATTCTGTTTCCTTGAGTTAGACACCAGTCCAAATGTCAATCAGAGTTCATGCAAATATGATCTCTTAGAGGACTTCTCCGGACACCCAGTTACTCTGCCAACCATATCACTCTCAGTTATGTTTTGCTTAGCATTTATGTGATCTTTTTAAGGTTTATTATTATTTACTTTAAGTCATGTGCTATTATGTAGCATTTGTTAAACTGATTATCAATCTTCCTCAATATAATAAATCTATGCTGTAGAAGTATGGATGTCACGTTTATTTAGTTGCTGCTGGATTCCCAGAGCCTAGCAGCTGGCCTGATGCTTAGAAACCACACAGTAAATATTTGTAAAATGAAGAAATGAATGACATATATCATTGTTCTGCAGGCTACACCATATTGCCATTTATGGTTTTATTCACTTTATTATGGTGAATCATGCACAGAAAACAAAAAGTTGTTTAGAATCTCACAGAAATTGATTTAAAATTCACAGTGCCTTATTTTATTCAAAAAAGTACAAATATTATTTTTCTTTTTAGAACTGATAGTTGCTGCTGTCTAAAAATGGGGGAAAAACTATTGTTTATCTCTTCATAAAGTTTACTTAAAAAATAAATATGGCAGGCCAGGAGCGGTGGCTCACGCCTGTAATCCTAGAACTTTGGGAGGCCAAGGCGGGCGGATCGTGAGGTGGGGAGATCAGGACCCCACCTCTACTAAAAATACAAAATTAGCCAGGCGTGGTGGTGCACACCTGTAATCCCAGCTACTTGGGAGGCTGACGCAGAAGAATCACTTGAACCCAGGAGTCAGAGGTTGCAGTGAGCCAAGACTGAGCCACTACACACCAGCCTGGCAACAAAGCGAGACTCCGTTTCAAAAACAAATAAAAACAAAAACAAAAAATAAATAAATATGGCAAATAATTCTGCTGATTATTCATTTTGTCTTGCATTATTTTAATTATTTAAAATTTATGTATTTTTATCTTATTTTGCATAATGTTACCCTATTCATCATGTAATTTTGTCAAAATGTTTCCCAGTTTAAAAATCATTTTATTTGACCTTAGTCAAGTCTAAAATGTCATCTATTATGCAATTGGGAACTATTTAATTCTTTTTTCTTAACTCTTTTCTAACTGAATTTCCTAACACTTAAGCTTTATTTTAATCCAACTTCTATGTTAGAATTTTTATCATCTATTACTTTTTTTGTATTTGTTATTATTTTTAAAATTTTATTGTAGGACAGCATAAAAAGTATAGATAAATGAAGATCATAGATAAGAAGAGCCAGGCTTACACAAGAAATGTTATGCTCCTGTTCATCTATGATTAATTTGCCTATTAGCCCCACAAGTCCTTAGAACTAAACTCTCTTATACCAAAATTCATGTTGTTGAAAGTCACCAAATTGGATAGTCACTGAAACTGATGTTCTCTTTCAGCATGTCAGCCTGTCACTATCCATATAACCATCAAGGGTTTTCTGGGTCAGTGTTCAACTTTCCTATGCTAAACCACTGATTTCCAATAAGAAGGAATTTGTAACCTCAACCCTACCACCTCCTCCTCTGTAATCTCTGCTTATGAGCTATGCCATATGTCAGTACCTTTGCACAAGGAAAGAAAGGGGAGATACCACCTAGTTAAATCCACTGTGCTTCTTCCATTGAAAACCCTTCTTGAGAAGTATTTTATTTAAGAAATATAAATTCTGAATGTTATTATTTGATTAAATCAGGCATTTAGGAAAGCCGCTTATTTGTGCAACGCTATCTTTCTCCTTTTCAGAAAAGCCCTCCTAAATTACATTTTCAAAACCTCTTTCAACCTTCACTAAAGGTCACGGAATACGTTTGTGATATTTGCTATTTCACTGACATGTAGAACTGTCACTGTGAACACTTCCCAGAACATTATTCAATGACCCCCAAACAATGCATTACATGAGATAACAACTGTCAGTTATGATATATCTGTTAACTCCTTAAGATGATTTCCTCTCCCCTTTGGCTGCTGGCAGTCTGCATGCTGGGATAAAGAAGAGAAAACTATCTTTTACTGGGAATCCATAATGTGTCCAGTGCTTTATCCATATAATCATATTTAATTTTCTTATTACACTTTTGGTAGGGTAGAGGGGAGGCAAAATCTTTACCTTTACCTGTTTAGGGTGTCCAGCTGGGTCTGAGAGTTAGATTGACATAAGACAGATTAACAGGAGAAAAGCATACAAATTTATGTAATATAAGAGCCTTCATAAGGAAATGTTGACTCAAAGAAGTAGCAAAACCTGAATGCTTATATGCTGGAGAATCACAAATATGGAAAAGTAACTAAAACAAATGAGACACTAAAGGAAGAGTAGAGTTATTTTTAACAAGGTCTGTTTGTACAGAATTCTCTAGTCCCATCTCTGGTGATAAGAACATTTCTTTCCTCCTGGTATAAGGAGGGCAGCCCTTACATAGGTGTTACATCTGCTTTCAGGAAGAAAAAGGGGGGATGACAGTGTCCTTCTTGTGCCCGTTTTTCAAGTGCCTTTTACTGAAAACTCAAAACAAGCAATATGCTAATGTGGCCAATTTTGGGGTGACACATCCTGAACCCCATCAAGGGGTTATTATCCTCTAATTACTAATGAAGAAACTGAAACAGACATTAAGTGATTTTCCAAAATCACTTGGGCAAACAAGCGAAGGACTGGAACACTGGTCTACATCTGTCTGTCTGTCCACCCTCAAAAACACTGCTCAAAGTCAAAAAAACAAAAAAAGCAAAAAAACGTTAAAGTCGGATTTTACTCTCAGACATGGAAAATATACCAATGATTACAGTTAACATATGTCTAGACTTCTAAAATCTTATTTTCTAATGTTTGCTCTCTAGGCCTTTTTTTTTTTTTTTTTTTTTTGCTTTCTTTTGTTATTTTGCTTGTTATTGATATATTAGTAAAGTTAATAAAGCTTTGGATGTTGTCACAAGCAGCTCATGGACTTTACAGCAATCCTCCTAAACTTGCCTTTTCTAGAGCCCACTTATTCACAAATGTTCTCTTTTCATTTATACCTTCATAAAGTGTTTCACTGTTGATATTGTTGGTTGCTAATGGTCGAACCTACTTTGGAAAGAATTGCAGTATTAGAACATTTTAGTGCAGATGTTAGAGATTGTAAACATACAAATTGTTCACAACAGTCTCGTATAGCTCAAATTTGGCACTCAGACTTGTTACTAACATAAAAATGTGATTGAAATTTATTGACAGCCAGTTACAAGAGGGATAAATGAGGAAGAAAGAGTAAAAAGGTACTCAAAATAAATAAATATATAAATATGAGCAAATAATGCAATAGGCACAGAAATATGTGAAAATGTCAAGAAAATAATGGATTACACAAAAATTAGTATTGCTCTAAAGTATAAAGTCTTCTCAAAATAATCTTACTTTTCCAACTATTATGATGTCACATGTCTGTCCCATTGGTTCAAATTTTGAGATTTTCCCTAGAGCAATAGCAGTACTAAGTCATCATCATCCAAGGATACTACCCCTTGACCTTTGATATAGCATGTTAGTCAGCGAATTATTTCAAGAATCCTTTGTTTTACAGACACCTGTTAGTCTTTGGCAACAGTTTTACAATAAACCGAAAAGCATCTCTTTTAAAGTTGAAAGAGTACTAAGTAGTTGAAGACAAATATGTTCTTGTGAATAAAATTTTGTCCCTGTTCATAAACAAAAGGTCTACATTGGTTTCTCATAATCCATAAACACTACATAATTCGAAAAGACCTCTTTGAAAGTTGATGATCTTATTAAAACAGGAGAAAGAATAACATTTTTGAGAAATTGGGAGTGGCATATATATTTCTAATGTGACTTTTGAGAGACAAGGTTTGAATATGGCCCAGGAACTTCAGAGGTACGGTCATCACAATGGCTGGCAGAAACAAAATATCATAGCTGTCTGAAGCTCCAAGGCTTGCGGATAACACCTGTGCCTGCAGGTGGCTCTATCTGAAAAGAACTGCACCACTTTCCTCTTCAACGGTGGGCACCATGTTCCACAGTGGGTCAGAGGTGACCAGGGTGCTTTCAAGTTTAGTTTTATAATTTTGAAGAACTGGATCGTGAGCACTGACAAGTTCCCAATTTAGCCTGTTAAAAACATAAAAGTGGTCGGCTTTCCCTCCTTTCACATAAACCTTCATTCACTAACTACAGCAGGAGATTTAATCTAGTGACCTTCTTTTGAAATCCAATTTAAATTAAATGATTGATTTTAAGACTTTGCCAGACATATACTGAGGTTTCAAAAAAAAAAAAAATTTAATCTCTATAGTACTCTCAATGGAGATTAAATCAGGTTACAAAAAAAAAAAAAAAATTGTCACTAAAGAGTGATTTTTTTTCCCTGCTACCTTGTATACAAATTATTTATAGGAGTCTAGAAGACAGAACAGCACCAAATCTAAAGACACTGAAAGTATTTTGACACAATTGCACTTTTCAAGTACAAAATAGCAAACAAGGATGTGATGGATGTATTCCTGTACTGGGCAATGGCTAAGAAATTTCTGACTAAAATATAATATGAAAAGTCAGAACTCATCTGGTATAGTACATTCAGTTCAGTATTCCACATTTAAGAGGGATATAGACAAATTCAGGTTTGTTAACAAATAAGAATTCAAAACCAAGTGATGCAATAGGAAAAACAATTGGGGGAAAATGGAAATACACACTCTGGAAATAGAAGAAGCCCCAGGGTATAATACTCAAAGGCACACTATGTGGAAAAGTTATTGGATCTGCTTTGTGAGCTTCCATGGGTTACAAATTGGCAGACAGATTCTAAACTCAATATAAAAAAGAATTTTCTAATGGAGACACCTGTCCAAATATGAAATGAGCTATCTTACAAGATCAGTTTCATCTTCTGAAGACATTCAAGGGAAAGGCGAGTTACGGATTCTAAAGAAAAGACTAAAGATTAAACTATAATATTGAGGTCCTTTCCAAGTCTAGAGTCTGAATTTTTTAGGATGAGAATTGTCTATAATTAGACAGCTCTCAAATTGATAAAGAGGGCATGTCAAAGTAAAATACTAGTATATAATGAATAGCATTAGTTAGTAGAAGAAATAACTGTAACTAAGACATAGTTTACAAATGCTTTTTTGATGAAGAGTCAGGGAATATCCAAACATAAGCAACGTGACAAGTTTTTGAATTGTGAAAAACAGGAAATATTGAAGAAACACAAGAAAAACCTCAAGAGAGATCATATTGGGAAAAAAAAGTATTTTTAACATCATTAGCCAGGCATGGTGGCGCATGCCTGTAATCCCAGCTACTTGGGGGGCTGAGGCAGGAGAATCGCTTGAACCAAGGAGGTGGAGGTTGCAGTGAGCCAAGATCGCGCCATTGCACTCCGGCCTGGAAGACAGGGTAACGTTCCATCTCAATAAATTAATAAATAAGGAAAATTAGCTAGGTGTGATGGCATGTGCCTGTGTTCCTGCTACTTGAGAGTCTGAGGTGGGAGAACCATTTGAGCCCAGGGCCCAGGAGCTCAAGGCTACAGTGAGCTATACTCCAGTACAGGTTACAGAATGAGATTTTTTTCTCAAAAAAAAAAAAAAAAAAAAGTTTTTGTTTTGTTTTAAAAATACTCTATTTGAAAACGTATTAGCTATGTCAATAGGTTTTTGAAAACGAAGACTACTGCCAAATGCTGTCAAGAGGGAATACTTAAATCATTATTAACCTTGGGTATATTTTCTTCCAGCTGCTTTAGAATTTGTATGCCAAACCTAAATTCTTAACCTTTTGATCTTGAGAAAGCTGTAGATGTATATGCAGTTATGAGAAATGATACAGAGGGGTACCGTGTTCACTTTACCCATTTTTCCTAAATAACATCTGGAAAACTATGGTACAATACCACAGCCAGGATATTGGCACCAATACAGCCAAGATACAGAACAATTGTATCACTAGAAGGAATCCTCTTCTTGTCCTTAAGCACTCCTGTTTTCTCACCACTACCCTTAACCCTGGAAAACACTAATTTTTTCTCTATTTCTTTGTCACTACGAGAATGATATACAAATGGGATTAAACAAAATGGAATATGTCCCTTTGGGGACGAGCTTTTGCTACTCCACATAATCCTCTGGAGATTCATTCAAGCTGTGTGTCTACTCATTTTTATTGCTGAGTAGCACTCCATGATATGGATGTACTACACTCTGTTTAATACACTGAAGAACAAGTGGGTTGCTTTCAGGTACTGGCTATGATGAATAAAGTTGCAATGAACATTTAAGTGTATGTTTTTGTGTGAAAAAAGTTTTAATTTATTTGGAATACATACTCAGCAGTGCAACTGCTTGCTGGCATGTACGACAGTTGCATATGTAGTTTTACAAGAAACTACTACACTGTTTTGCAGAGTGAGTATAGTATTTTACACGCACGCCAAGAATGATCCAGTCTTCTTGAATCCTCCCCCGGCATTTGGTGTAGTTACTATTTTAAGTTTAGCAGTCTGATAGATACGTAGTGATATCTCATTGTAGTCGTAATATCCATTTCCCTAATGATGTCGAATATATTTCCATCTGCTTATTGGCCATCTATCTATATATTCCGTTTACTCACCATTTTATGATTATTTTAACTGTGGCATTTTGACACATTTATATATTGTGGATTTGAGACCTCTTTGGGTACGCGCTTTGCAAACATTTTCTCTGAGTTTGTGCTTCTTGTCATTTCATCATCTTAACAATAACTTTAATCACAATCTTGAAGTAGCCCAATTTATCAATTTTTCCTTGTATTGACAGTATTCTTATGTCAAGTCTAAGAACTCTTTAATCCTACGGCTGCAGATTTTCTCCAGTTTTATTTTTCTAAAATTTTTCCAGTTTCACATTTTACGTGTTAATCCATAATCTATTTTAGTAAACTTTTGCATAAGGTAGAAAATTTAGGTTGAAGCTTATTTCTATGGATGTCCAACAGGTCTGGTATCATTTGTTGAAAAATCTATCATTCCTCCACTGAAATGCTTTCGTACTTTTGTCAAAAATTAGTCATGGACATTTGTGTATGTCTATTTCTGGGTTGTCTATTCTGTTCCATCAATTTGTCTATCCTTTCACTGATACCATACAGTCTTGATTACTGTAACTATATGAGACTAAAAATTGGGGAGACTGATTCCTCCCACTTTATTCCACTTACACGAGATTGTTTTAAGTGGTCTAATGTCTGTCTTACCATACAATTTTGAAATAATCTCTATGGCTACATCTATAAAAATGTCTTTCAAGATTTTGATAGGAATTGTCTTAAACAGCTTTTGATTTGGAGAAAAATGACATCTTTATTACTTTGAGTTGTCCAATCTATGAACACAATATGCATCTCCATTTACTTAAAATTTTCTCCTTTCATCAGTGTTTTATAGTTTTCATTATACATTCCCGTACATATTTTATTGGATTTACATCTTACTACTTCTTTTAAGACAGAAAAAACATGAAGGGAGGGATGCAGGAAGGGAAAGAGAGAAGGAGGGAGAGAACAAGTGTTTATAAATAGTATATTTTTTAATTTTAATAACCACTTGTTCATTACTAGTATATAGAAATACAATTCAATTGCTTTTTAAATAGTTTTCTGGTGTACTGCAACCTTGCTCGTCTCATTTATTAAATTCTAGAGGGGTTTTGTTTAGATTCCTTGGTCTTTTCTATATTCTCTATATACAATCATGTCAACTAAAAAGAGAAAGTTTTATTTATTCATTTTGATCTCTATGTCTTATTTCCTTTTCTTTTTATTTATTTTTGGCTTTATTTCATTAGCCAGAATTCCCAGCACTGTGTTAAATAAAAATGGTGATAGTGCACATCTTTGTCTTGTTCCCAAAGTTAGAAAGAATTTAGACTTTAGCCACTAAGTATATTGTTACATTTCAGTTTTTAATAGATCTTCTTTATTAAGACTTGATAGTTCCTCGCTGTTCCTATTACCCTGAATCATTTTATTTCAAATGGGTGTTTAATTTGGCAAAATACTTTTTTTTTTTTTTTTTTTTGAGACAGAGTCTGGCTCTGTGGCCCCGGCTGGGGTGAGCGGCGCCATCTTGGCTCACTGCAAGCTCCGCCCCCCCGGGTTCCCACCATTCTCCTGCCTCAGCCTCCCGAGGAGCTGGGATCACAGGCGCCGCCACCACGCCCGGGTAATTTTTTGTATTTTTAGTAGAGACGGGGTTTCACCGTGTTAGCCAGGATGGCCTCGATCTCCTGACCTCGTGATCCGCCCGCCTCGGCCTCCCAGAGTGCTGGGATTACAGGCGCGAGCCACCGCGCCCGGCCTAATTTGGCAAAATACTTTCTCTGCATCAACTATTATGATAATTTTTTTCTTCTTTAGCTTATTACTATGTTGGGATTTTAAATACAAAACAAGCTTAACATTTCTAGAATAAACCTTACTTGGTTATGGTATATAATTTTTATATATTGCTGAATTGTATTTGAAATATCTTAAGAATTTTGCCTCTAATTCATGAGGAATATTGACCTGTAGTTATCTTCTTATTACTTTCTTTATCTGGTTCTAATATTAGGACAATACTGGCTTCATGAATTGGGTAGTGTTCCTTCTTTCTCTTTTCTGGAAGAAACTGTATTAAATTAGTGTGAATTCTTCTTCAAATGTTTCAGAAAATTGTCCATTGAAAATACTTGTACATGTAGGTTTTCCTATGCTACATGCTTTTAAATTACAAATTAAATTTTATTAATAGTTACAGGGTAATTATAATATTTCAGATTCGGTGAGTTGTGGTAGTGTTTTTTAAGAAATAGATCCATTTCATCTAAATTACCAAATGTACGTATGTAGAGTTATTCCTAGTATTCTTTTACTATTATTTTGATGTCTGCACAGTGACATAAGTTAACAATTAAAGAGAAGGAAACTTTATTGTATTTAGCCATATTTTTACTCTTTTCATTTTTCCTTTTCTATTTCATGGAATTTCAATTAACCATTCTAGGATAAGTGTGCTGGAAATAATTTATTTTAGTTTTCGTTCATCTTAGAATGTCTTAATTTGCCCATCATTCTAGAATATCTTTACTGTTTTCTAATTAATAAACTTGTAAGAAATATCTTAATGCACAAAGTATTTTTAACTTATAGTAGGCCTACAGCCTTAGAATAAATTACCTTATATTTAATAATTCAATGATCACACTCTAGGACTTATTAACATAAGTACTCTCAAACTGTTTTCCAAAAAGCTTGCAGATAATTAGACACCATGAAAAAAAACTAAAGATGTGATCCCTAGTTAACCTCAGAAAACTCAACGCCACACTCCATGATTCTACATGATTCCATTGAAGAGGATCATTTATCATGTTAATTTTTAGGCAGGACAAAGAGGAATCAACTTTGAATGGCAGTGAGAAGTTTCTTTTGCCTTTGACATTCTAAATCAGGACCTGTTTCCTCACATTCCAGTTCACCTTGGCATTTTTGCTTCACTTTTCTCTCACAGATCAGAAATTTCATTGAGGATGCATATCCTATCCTGAATCTCCCTTTGTATTAAGAGGTTAGAAATGAATTTAGACCACCTCTCATATTACACATGTAGAGTAAGTCCTTGAAAAAGGAGAATTACTTAGTTACTTGCATACTTACTTGAAAAAATAAGAGTAGAGCTAAAGGTATTGATGTTCCTTTACCGATATTTGCTCTTCATAAATCTACTCATCAGTCATTTTCTCAGCCTGAAAAACTGCTACACACCCAGAAAAGACACTGTACCTAATATACTTTTGGAAATCTTTGAACTTATATATATGAGATTCTTTTTAAAAAATGACTCTAAATTATATCAAAATAATGCAAACATGTAGAAAATTACTATATAATTTTGTCATCTATTGCAAGGAACATGTAATTTTCATTCATTTATTTTTTAAAAGGAATCTCTGGTAAAATCATCACTAATATTGATATATTTAGCATTTGTCTCTGCCCTATAAAAAGAAGAATAACAACGATATTTTGCAGACCCTCAGCATCATGGCTAAACTGTGCATGTAGTATCCATTCTATAAAAAAAATCGTCCTTCATATTATCCAAGTTTTTATGAACTTGATCCAAGTTTATCTTGCAAATATATCTACACATACATATATGTTAAGATAATCTACGATTTTCTCACTTAGATGGAACAAAATGGTTTTATGGTCTTCTGCTATATCTGTCCATGTTGAAATTAGAATAAAAAGAAACATATTTCACATATATTAAGGGTACAACTATAGGTTATCATGCTAATTTTTTTAAACTGACAATTAGATTATTTATTTCATTTGAGTGTATATGTCTACATTTGCATTTTAATATAAATTGTTTATTGATTCCATTAATCAAGAGAAAATAAAATGGGAGGTTGGAAATTATTTAACACAACACATCATTTCATGGGGGCTCATTAAAATAGAGGCTCAAATTATGACTATGTGGGATGGAAGAAAATTATAAAGCAAATAATTATGTATATAATTGTTTTAAAATTATCCTCTAGGTTGGAGACATTCACATTAAAAAATTCTTTAGGGACTTAATTAAAATAGAAAGAATTATCACTTTTCAAAAATATGACCAAGAGATTTAATTTTGGCTTTTCACATTTATTTTGACATTTTAAAATGCATTTTAATGTGAGGAAACAAAACACCATTTTACATTTGAAATGAAGTTTTTCTTTTTACTTTTTTGTAGATCTCTTAGAGTAAAACTTTTCATAATAAGTTAAAAAGTGTAGCATTAAAATGTCATCACCATTAAAAAATACATAAATTTATAAGCTAAAATATCTCCATGCTTTAAAAAAATTTACTTTGCAAATTAGTTAATATATTAAAAAATAAATCATAATTTTTATTTAAAAATATTGCTTTCATAAATTGCTCAGGAAAGTAAATTAAATCGATGATATAAAACATAGCAATTTAAAAGGCTGTCATATATGATAGCATGAGACGACTGAATTATTTTTGACATGGAAATAATTTTTTTTGTTTTTTGAGACAGAGTCTCACACTGTTGTCCAGGCTGGAGTGCAGTGGTGTGATCTCTGCTCACTGCACCCTCCACCTTCTGGGTTCAAGCGATTCTCCTGCCTCAACCTCCTGAGTAGTTGGGATTACAGGCACCTGCCACCATGCCGGGCCATTTTTTAAAATATTTTTAATAGACACAGGGTTTCACTCTGTTGGCCAGACTGGTCTTGAACTCCTGACCTCGTGACCCACCCACCTCGGCCTCCCAAGACATGGAAATAATTTTTAATAACAAAAGATAAAATTAATGGCAGACCATCTTGTTTTAATATATGAAATTTAAAGAGCACTTGTATAAATACTTTTATTTTAGAAATAATTCTAATAGTTAACAAGCATTTATTTGAGAGCAAGCATATGCTATGGAAATAAAGTCAAAAGGCAAGTCACTGAAATGACATGTGGTCTAGCAAAAAGACTAAAATGGGGAGGAATTTTTTGGGAAGTGTACTTTATACAGTATTAGATTTGTTTAAGTAGATTATACTTAAACAGTATTTAAATAAAAAGGGGAAGTCCTGACTGAGTTGTAATGAGGTGGCAGGGATGAATGTCAACCAGGCAGGAATGAGGATGAGGACAGGAGATCTTCTATGAAAGTTTCTTATAAGATAAGAAAGATACCTGGTCTTAAAATATAAGATAGTCCATAAAGCAAAGTAGAGGAGGGAGTGCATTCCAAATGAAAGGAAATGTCATGTGTAAAGTCACAGAGACTCAGTATATGAGAGGACAGCAACACCTAGGAACTCTGCAGGAAGACGCCATCAGCAAGAAGGACCTCACAGAGGTGGGCCCCTGATCTTGGAGTTCTCAGTCTCTATCAGTGTAAGAAATAAATTCCTTTTCTTTATAAATTACCCAGTTTCAGTTATTCTATTATAAGCAACAGAAAAGACAGCACTGAATGTTTTACATTTGTGAGTCACATGTCCAATTTGCATTTAAGAAAGCTTACTCTGGTAACACTTTGGAGAATACATTTGGTGATGGATTGAGTGTATTCGAATCAATTGTCTCTCAAGGTTGCCTTATAATTATACCTCCTGCTGTGGCTTATTATTTAATACTATAATTTAATAGATTCGACCTAGAAAATCGTGGAACTTTTTATTGTCGTTACCATTTTGAAAAAGTTAAGTATATGAAAATGTAAGGAAATGGCAAAACACCACTGTCATTCAAGCATTTTTGAGGGGATCTTAAGAGACTGCCCTCCTCTCGCTTTCAAAGAGCCCTGGGTGTGACTTAAGGGAAGTCACAGCATGCTTTGGTCTCCTTATAAGGCTGCTCCATAAGCCAAAATATTCAGCATCTCATCCAACAATTCCTCAGCCCCCAACAGAAAATTACTCCTAACCACATCTTTTGCACTTACTATCCTCCTTCGGCTGTCCTGTACATGCTTATCCAAATTAGAATTCTCATGGTCTACTACCCTAATCATTCCTTTAGATCACTCTCCTAGTCCTAGCATAATTCCACCCTTAGTTAAATTTGATCACTAAGGAATCCTATCACACTGCCTTAGTGAACTACTCTCCCACTCTTGCAGTGGACAATACCATACTTCCTCTCACCTGGAACTTCCAATGCCTCTCCCTCCTTCCCTTTCACTGGATGACCTTGCCTTTTATTTAAATGAGAAAATGGAAGCAATTAAAAAACAGCAACACCCAATCATATCTACCTCGTTCCCTTCATAAAACCAATGTATTTCACCTACTTTTTTATTATATCAGATAAATTACCCCTGCATTTTTCTAGGAACCCTCTCTATCAGCTCAATCCCATCAGCTGAACTATCACCTACCTTAAAAGAAACTTTTTGACTTTTGACCTCCATTCCAGTTAACAAACCCACTTTTCTACTGCTTTTTAAAGAATATCCTCTCTCTATACATAAAACTTTTCCACACGTTCTGCCTTCACTTTCTTACTTTCCATTTTCTTCTTAACCCATCTGAATCAGAATTTCAGCCCAACCATTCCAACAAAAACCATTTTGAGTCCAAATAAATGACCATCATGCTAAATCAATGGTCAATTCTCAATCCTCATCTAAATTAAACTCTGCAAATGCAGTTGGCATTGTGAGCACTAACTCCTTCCAAAGCACGCTCATTTAAATAGGTCCTCCCATTTCACCTGCATATCCTTCTTTATCTTCTTAGCTCCCAGCTTCTGATTTTCTTCCTGGCCTCTTTATATTAGAGTAACTTGGGGCTCAGCAGCTCAACCACACCTTTCTTCACACACACTCTTCAGATGATCTGATACAAGCTCATTGCTTTGAGTGCCTTCTAAAAACAGATGATTTCTGACTCAAATTGCCAGTCCGAACTGCTCCACTAAATTCCAAGCTTATATTATCATTATTATTATTATTATTATATTTATTTATTTATTTGTTTTGAGACGGAGTCTCGCTCTGTCTGTCGCCCAGGCTGGAGTGCAGTGGCGCGGTCTCAGCTCACTGGAAGCTCCTCCTCCCGGGTTCACGCTATTCTCCTGCCTCAGCCTCCCGAGTAGCTGGGACTACAGGCACCCGCCACAATGCCCAGCTAATTTTTTGTATTTTTAGTAGAGATGGGGTTTCACCGTGTTAGTCAGGATAGTCTTGATCTCCTGACCTCATGATCCGCCTGTCTCTGCCTCCCAAAGTGCTGGGATTACAGGCGTGAGCCACTACGCCCAGCTAATTCCAGGCTTATATTTTTAAGTGCCTACTCAATATCTCCACTTATATAGCAAACATGCACCTCACACTTGTGATATCCAAAACTAACCTCTTGATTTTCCCCCAAATCCTTCTCCTCCCAGTTCCCCATGGATCTGTGAATGGCTACAGTGTGCCTTATGCCAGAAGTTCCATTTTCAGAGGCCTATTTACCTCTTGGTCAAAAACTTAAGAGTTAATTCCCCTCATATACAACCAATCACTCAGCAAGTTTTGTTTTGTTTTGTTTTTGTTTTTATCAGTTATACTTTCAACATGCACTCCATGTTTAATTTAATTAATTATTAAAGCCCCTGATGTTACTGCACTGATCTAAGACAGCTTCTCACTGGACTTTCGCAACACAAATATCTTAAATCTGCCCACCAGTTGTACATCTACCCAACATCGCTCTTCCTTCTAGAATAAAAAAAAAAAAAATGATCTTTTCAGTAATGTCATACCATTTCCCTGATCCAAATCTTTAAAAAGCTGTTAAAACAGCTCCCGATCAAACACAGAATAAACTGAATAAAACAGAAGAAAATCGTATCTCCTTACAAGGGCCTACAAGGTTTTATATGATCTGACAACTGCCAAATTCTCTGGAGTCTCCTGAAATTTTCCCTCACTTACCAATCTATATCTCCCTGGCCTTCCTTTCAACACACCCACCCCCATTCCCCCTGCGGGGACCTCACAATTGCTTTTCTGCTCACTGTTGGCTTATTCTCAGAATATGATATTGTACGTCACTTCATTCAGGTCTCTGCTTAAATGTCACCTTTTCAGAGTGCTTATCTTGACCACACACCAATAGAAGCCACTTTACAACACAACACTGAATCTTTCTGGCGGGTTGCCTTTTTCTTCATAGTACTTGCTGCTACCTAGAAATGCACTTTGCATTGTCAGTCTTCCTCACCAAAGTATAGGGCTCTGAGGCTTGGTGTCTCATCTGTTTTCTTCACTGCTTCATTCCCAGGGTTCAGGAAGGTTGGGTATCCAGTAGGTCCTCAAACTTTTGTTAAATTAGCTAATTTAGCATCTGTCGTATGCCAGACATTATTATTATTATTTGAGACAGGGTTTCACTCTGTCACCAAGGCTGGAGTATAGTGGCACGACCATGGCTCACTGAAACCTCCTGGCCTCACTGCAGCCTCCAGGTTGCCTGGGCTCAGGCGATCTTCCTGCCTCAGCCTCCTGAGTAGCGGGGACTTCAGGTAAGAGCCATCATACCTGGCTATTTTTATTTTCATTTTCTTTTATAAAGATGGGGTCTCACTAAGTTGCCCAGGCTGCTCTTGAACTCCTGACCTCAAGCAATCTTCCTGTGTTGGCCTCCCGAAGTACGAAAATTATAAGCATGAGCCACAGTGCCTGACCCAGACTTATTTTTAATATAGGATCTGTATTGGTCCCTTTTCATAGTGCTATAAAGAACTACCCGAGGCTGGGTAATTTATAAAGGAAAAAGGTTTAATTGACTCACAGTTCCACATGGCTGGGGAGGCCTCAGGAAACTTACAATCATGGCAGAAGGTGAAGAGGAAATAAGGCACCTTCTTCACAAGGCGGCAGGAAAGAGAAGTGCCGAGCGAAGGAGGACAAGCCCCTTATAAAACCATCAGATCTTGGGAGAACTCCCTCACTGTCATGAGCAAACATGGGGGAAACTGCCCCCAAGATCCAATTACCTCCACCTGGTCTCTCCTTTGACATGTGGAGATTATGGGGATTGTGGAGATTACAATTCAAGATGAGATTTGGGTGAAGACACAAAGCCTAAGCATACCAGGATTCTCACAAGCATATTACTTAGGCATCAACATTTGTTTATAAAGCCTCCTGCTCCTAACATGTAACAGTCATATATTTAATACAGAAACAGAGTATTTCATACCTATTTTTAAACTAAACCTCCCACTTGCACAGTCTAGAAATATATATTCTTGCCCCATTGTCTATAAATGTTAGGTGTGTTGACATTATGAATTGCAGTTATCAGCAAAAAACCAAAATATTAAATAATATATGATCAACGGGTGTAAACTTTTGGACTTTAGATGTGATACACACACATGCATACACACACACATAACATGTAAATAAATGGTAAGAAAATAACCTAGTGGATATTTACATGAGCTAGTTCATATCTGTAAGGTAACATAACTTAAAAACACACACAATACAAGAAGCAGATCTCCACTTTCTACGGGATGTTAATGCATCCTGAAGAAAGAGTGGAAAAGAACCAAGTCTCCTTCTGGTTTGTTCCCAGTGTGTCTGAATTAGCTACATTTATGCTCAAATAGCCTAAAATATTCACATTTCTTAAGGAAACTTTCCAGCAGCAGCCACTTTTTTCTACCTGCTAAAATAATCAGTGCAGCAGGGAAAAGAGCCAACTACAGGGAAGACAAAGAGTAGGGCCCTAAAATAAAACCACGGCTACACTTTTCCTGACATAGATTGACATCCCTCCCTGCCTCGGAATCCTGCCTGCCCTTGTTATTAGGGAGGGGGAGGGGGAGGGGGATGAGGGGGAGACAGAAAGGGAGAGGGAGAAGGAGAGGGAGAGGGAGGGAGGCAGCGGAGGGAAGAAAAACAAAGAAACCAAGAATAGAATGCTTCACTCCTGCCTTGATAGGAGATATTTTCGGGTCTTTATCAGTTAAGAGAATACTATCTAAGACTCTAGACACTACTGATAGTTTATTCTCAGGATATTTGAGTCTGACATTCCTACTTTTGAATTGGCTAAGCTCTTTTAATATTTTACACTTCAATCACTGGAGGCACCTGGAGTCGGCAAATTAAGACTTTTAGAAAGAACATAGAGACAACTATTCCCTTACGTCTTTCCTAAAATTGATAAGTACCAATAAAAAATAAAATCCTCGACTTTTTTTTCTCTTGTTTTGTTTGAGACTGTGTCTCACCCTGTTGCCCAGGCTGGACTGCAGTGGCATGATCATAGATCACTGCAGCCTCGGACTCCTGGGCTCAAGCAATCCTCCCATCTCAGCCTCCCAAGTATCAAAGACTACAGGCATGCACCACTATGCCCAGGTAATTTCATTTTAATTTTGTTGTAGAGACAGGGTTTCGCTATGTTACCTAGGGTGGTCTTAAACTCCAGTGCTTAAGCGATTCTGCCACCTCAGCCTCCCAAAGTGCTGAGATTACAGGAGAGTCACCACGCCTGACCCCTGACTTTCATTTTTGGTTTTTGGCTATCTTCTTTCAAATATCACAAAGCTTAGTCACCAAATGTACAGCTGATATCTATTGGAGTATGCGGAGAAAGGAAAAGGGAATGAGAAAGAATGAGAAGGAGAGGAAGAAAGGCAGCCAGAGAAACTTCTGACGGGCTGATGAGGAAAGGCTGAAATTGTGTTTTATTTTAAAAAGTGCAGTTACTGAAGCAGGTTGCGCTATTATCTTCTGCTAGAGGAAATAACCATAAAGAGACTTCATTTCCTTAACTTGTATGTTGTAAATAAATAGTACTACATGTTGATGTTAGTTTAGGGGTGGTAAGATTTCAATCAAGTAAACAACAAAACAATGCCAGCACTGCTCAGTAAGGAGCAGCTCATAGCTCAGAAACAGCAGAGCCTGAGTGCCAGAGTGCATCTATTCTAATTTCATCCCCTCACTAGTTCATGCTATCATCACTATATCTGTATTGGTTAAGGTAGTCATAAAAAATTTCATTTTCTTTCAAGGACATAAGGTTCAAACAGGATATTCTTTACAAAACAAAAGTAAAATGACCATTAACAATGTTTATAGCACAGAATTTACATATGTACGCTTATGCAATGGAATAGCTCCTAAAGGTAAAAATCAAAAGAAAAATAGGTAAGTTGTAAGTATTTCAGAATATAAAATGCAAATACAATCACAGCTTTTAACTACAGATTATAAATAAGTGAAGGATAAAAAGAGGAAGCCTTGAGCAAGCATTCCCGACAAACTGATTTTAGACTGGTGAAGATAAGGAGAAGGGGCTTTTACACTGAGGACCAGAAAACAAACAGGAGATGGATACCAGGGAAACACTCCAGGCCAAAACAAAAAGCATGCACAACAGCCTCAGTGCAGGAAAAGCACTAGAGTGACTAGAGCTTAGTAAGCAAGAGAAAAAGGATGTCAAGATGAGACTAGAGCCAGATCCTTGAAAACCCCTTAAGCCATGTTCAGACTCATTTAAAGTGCTTCAAGGTCAAATACATTTGAAAAATGAAGTATTATTGTATAGCACTTACTTGGAGATTCAAAATGCATATTAGCTAATTAGATCCCAAGAATTTTGATTCTAAAGAAATGTGCTGAATTTGACTTAATGTGGGGTGTTCCAACTGTATTTGAGCACTGAACACCTTCATCTACCACACTTCCTGATTTCCTGCTGAACCTTCCTCCTTGGTGGATTATTTCCCGCTTTCCCAAACAAGTTAAATGGCACAAAGAGCTATAATAAACCTGGATGCCACTGTTATTTCGTGAATGAACTGAAACACCATTTTCTATATCTGCGTATAAAAGGACCTAAACTATTCAAAAAGTATTACTTCAAAAAATAATGGGCTTCATTTCTACTCATCTGGACAAACTTTTGACATTCTATTCTCTTGCAGGTTCTGAGGTACTTGCTTAAGGAAGGGGATTGTAAGATCTATATTCTAATTTGGAAGAACTAGCATAAATGTATTCATTTGTGTTTAAATGTGTCACGCACCATTCCAGTCCTGAGGAATAAAGTGGGAAACAAGATAAACATGGTCTTTGCCCTGCTGAAACTTGTATTGGCTTAGTATGAAGGAGAAAAGCAATCTAAACATGATGATAACGCAATCCAATAACTGGTATAGTAAAACACATACTCACATGGAAGAGAACAAAGAGTGGAGGTGAGTAATAACAGAATTTTTAACACAGGTGGGGAGTAAGAAAGAGAACCTGGATTTGAAAAATCACGTGGAAGTAAAATAAAGAGGGGAGGAACTGTAACAGCTAAATGAATGTGTGTTGTTTATATGATACATCAATTCGAGCTCAACGGAGAAGTCTAATTTTCGAATAAACCATGGCAGTTAAAAGAAACAATACTAATTTTTATAATATGCCAAGAACTGTTATAAGAAAATTATATATTATATGTATATTTGCTGCTGTTGTTGTCATTTCCACTTTGTCACCCAGGCTGGAATGCAGTGGGCAGTGGTGTGATCATACCTCACTGTAACTTCAAACTCTTGGCCTCCAGTGATCCTCCCACCTAAGCCTCCAAAGGGGGCAACAGGCTAGGATTACAGGAGTGAGCCACATTGCTTGGCCATATATTTTTAATATTTTAAATCTTATAATAGCTCCATGAGGTAGGCACCCTTTAAATTAGTATTTTAAAGAAGAGTCTCAGACAGAGAGAGTTTACGTGACTTGCCCACGCCAAATCAGAGATAGGGAGGGGCCATTTGTTTCAGAGGCTTTCCTGACAATTCCACTCCCCTTTCAGACTCAGGCGGCCCTCCTATATGTGTCTTCAACTATCAATACGTCACCCTGGGTTGCATTAGCACACATACTGTGTTTCATCCTCTTTAGACTTTTCATTTCCTGAAAAAGGGGCCATGTCTTTCTCTTCTTCAAGGTGACCAGGTGCAGCATAGTCTCTACAACAAAAAGGTACTGAATTCTTGAAAGAATGAATATCGTGGCCACGAAGGAGAACTCAGGAAAAGCATACAGAGAAGAACATGAAGAAGACCCTAGATGGAATCTTGTGGACTCTACCAGTGAGGGCAAGAGCTCTGGGAAATCTGAAAACTGATTTATTCATGTGATCACTGTGGAAGAATGGCAAATGATAGAAATCAAAAATTCTGATCAGAGTTAGGCAAAATGCCAAAGAGCCAGTAATGAGTTTCTTCATTACTGCTAACATTGTTTTCTCTATGTAAATGATCATGTCATATTTACAAAATTTAATTAATGAAACTTCTTTGAAAATTCATGACAAAACTCAATTGAACAGTCTATTTCACCACATATTTATATATTCTACCCATCATTTAAGCAAATAGCCTACCCTTTAAAATATAAAGGAGAAAGAACAATTGCATATATATGTATATATGAACAACAGACTATCTTACTAAATTATTTATCTCATCTTAATCCCAGGATAACTAAATTTTATACAACTAAATCATTCATCCTAATTCACTTCTGCCTGAGTCATATTTGAGAGGTAAAAACAAGCCAGAATAATTACTTACATGTGTTTACTGGCTGACAAATTGGTGATTTTACTGATAGTTGCATAAAACAATTCTTGGCAATTGATTAATAATTAGTCACTATTTTGTTTAAGTTACATGTCTAATTTCTTGAGAAAGAGACATTTAGTACTTTTCATAAAACATATACTTTTTTAGTTTATTGCTACTAAAAGGGTTTATTGAAAAATAAAATGTTATTATAACCACCTAACTCAATAAATGGATGTAGATTTACCCAGTGTAATGATTACAAAGCCGTAACAGCAAGAGCCTTGCTATACCTGTGTATACCTGTGTATAGACTACTTGCTATACCTGTGTCATTCAACACAATTCACACGGGGCTACTGAGCCCTGGAAACCTGGCTAGGGAGGCTGGAAAACTGGATGTTTAACTGTATTTTATATTGATGTAGATTCAAAAACTGACACTCATTTCCATTACTGCAAAACTTAAGTATGTTTGAAATAACTCAGGTAGGTGAATCAACTTTTTGCTGTAAAATTATGAATATTAAATACATATCAAGCATTTATGATGAAAACTTAACATCCAAATTGAGATGTGCTCTAAGTGCAAAATATACACCAAATTTCAAAAACTTAATACCTCTAAAATATGTAAAATATCTTGTTTCTCAACTGATTTTTACATTTGTTTACTACTGATTACGTGTTGAAATAATACTTTAAACACATAATCAATAGAGTTAAACTAGTCAATATTATAGAAAATAGCTTAGGTATTACATGAAAAAAATTTCACCTAACTCCATTATTGAAAAAGACAAAAAATTTTGATTTAGAGTAAATGTTCTGAGAATAAAATCCTGTTTTCCTCTCAGAAAAGAGCATCATAAAACAGGATCCTAAGGAATATGTAAGATTTTCCCTAGGCTGTGCATGATGGCTCATGCCTATAATCCTGGCACTTTCAGAGGCTGAAGTGTGAGGATCACTTGAGCTATGCAGGTAGAGACCAGCCTGGGCAACATAGGAAGGCCCCATCTCTACAAAAAATAAAAATAATTAGCCAGGCATGGTGGCATTTGCCATTGGTCCTAGCTACTCAGTAGGCTTAGGTGGGAGGATTGCTTGGGTATGGGAGGTCAAGGCTGTCATGAGCCATGGTTGTGCACCACTGCACTCCAGCCTGGGCAACAGAGGGATACTCTGTCTTTAAAAAGAAAATAAAAAAAAGATATTCCCTGATATAAAATGCAAAATAAGCAAGTTGTCAATTCAATAACTGATTAGTAATATGCCTTTGGCATCTGCACATTTAAAACATAAGTGGAGGAATGCTTTGTTTATTCGACATTGGAGGGAAACAAAGTAGTCCACATAAAATCTACACAGTAATTCTTCATTAAAACACAGTAGACAGGTAACTGTAACTTAATCCCTAAAACAACATTTAAAAATTTAACAATGACCAGGCATGGTGGCTCACACCTGTAATCCCAGCAATTTGGGAGGCCGAGGTGGGTGGATCACAAGGACAGGAGATCGAAACCATCCTGGTCAACATGGTGAAACCCCATCTCTACTAAAATACAAAAAAAAAATTAGCCAGTTGTGGTGGTATGCACCTGTAGTCACAGGTACTCGGAAGGCTGAGGCAGGAGAATCCCTTGAACCTGAGAGGCAGAGATTGCAGTAAGCCGAGATTGCACCACTGCACTACAGCCTGGCGACAGAGCAAGACTCTTGTCTCAAAAAAGTAAATAAATAAAAAATAAAAATTTGTAATGGAAACACTTTGAAATTATATTTTACTTTTTTTTTAAATTATACTTTAAGTTCTGGGATACACGTGCAAAAAGTGCAGGTTTGATACATAGGTATACATGTGCCATGGTGGTTTTATACACCTATCAACCTGTCATCTACATTAGGTATTTCTCCTAATGCTATCCCTGCCCTTGTTCCCCACCCCCCAACAGGCCCTGGTGTGTGATATTCCCCTCTCTATCCTCATACGTTCTCCTTGTTTGACTCCCACTTATGAGGGAGAACATGCAGTGTTTGGTTTTCTGTTTCTGTGTTAGTTTGCTGAGAATGATGGTTTCCAGCTTCATCCACATCCCTGCCAAGAACATGAACTCATCCTTTTTTATGGCTGTATAGTATTCCATGGTTTGTATGTGCCACATTTTCTTTATCCAGTCTAACACTGATGGACATTTGGGTTGGTTCCAAGTTGGTTATTGTGAATAGTGCTGCAATAAACATACGTGGGCATGTGTCTTTATAGCAGAATGATCTACCCATCTGACAAAGAGCTAATATCCAGAATCTACAAGGAACTTAAACAAATTTACAAGAAAAAAACAAACAACCCCATCAAAAAGTGGGTGAAGGATATGAACAGACACTTTTCAAAAGAAGACATTTATGCAGCCAACAAAGATGGAAAAAAAAAGCTCATCACTGGTCATTAGAGAAATGCAAATCAAAACCACAATGAGATACCATCTCACACCAGTCAGAAAGGTGATCATTAAAAAGCCAGGAAACAACAGATGCTGGAGAGGATGTGGAGAAATAGGAACACTTTTACACTGTTGGTGGGAGTGTAAATTAGTTCAACCATTGTGGAAGACAGTGTGGTAATTCCTCAAGGATCTGTAACTAGAAATATAATTTGACTCAGCAATCCCATTACTAAGTATACACCCAAAGGATTATATATTTTGCTTTGTCCTGGCATCTTAAAAGAAATTTTGAACATGAAGTTTCTTTTAATGACTCAGACTCATTATCATCAATTATTACACTATACTGCAGTCTAACGATGCCCAGAGGGACAATTACACTATGCGGAGCTGTTTGCCGCTGCACCTAAGTGGCCTTAGAATGCTGTGCATTCGGTTTTGGTTTCTGACCTTGATGCATTTTCTCTTTCTTCCATTGTTTTTAGCAGTGACTTCTCAGTACTGTCAGATGTTGATCACAATTGGTCAGTTCTACAATTGTTCTTAATTTGGTCCTTCTACCAAAAAACAGCTTGACATCCTTTTAAAAATAGTGTGATACAACAATGAACAAATATCCATAAACATTATGGTACACGTTTTGGCTCCTGAAAAAAATACTATTACTTGTTTTCATGCTTGTAGTTATGTTTCAGAGAATGAGGCTGGCTAGGAAGTCTGACCACAGATAATCGTGACAAGGATATTGCGATGATAGTGACAATGACAATTACCACAACTAATTGAGACACTGGGGGAAGTGTGTAACGAGCTCTTCACAATTATATGAGGTAGATAAACTATAATCTTATTAATATTTTACAGAGGGGGAAATTAAACTTAAACTTAGAAAGATTAATCTGACTGTGGTTACATGCTAGTAAGTGGTGAACTGATACTTGAGCCCAGGCCTATACCGATTCTCTATACTGCCTGCAAGCTCAGTATCTATATTTATATTTTAAAAACAAATGATGGCAACTTAGATGCAAAGCATTAAAAGAAACAAGGTTACCAAATTTTAACTATGTAGATTTATTTAATAAATTTGTATTTTGCTTTACTGAGCCTGATATTAAATGACACTTACTTTGTTTATTCCTCTACTACTTAAAATCAAGGAGATATTACACAATTTTGCTGTGATATCATACTAATAGTTGAAGTTTATAAAATTATCACTGCTAATACAAAATAAATTGAGTATTAATACTGTATTTAAGCTATGAAGTTATAGTTGTCCTTATTAAATTTGACTTACTGCTTAATTTATTTGGTAGTTTGGTAGAATCTGATTCGTTGTGCGTCTCCTAAGGCACATTTTGGAACCTAGACATAGCCTTAGTGACTGGTTTTTATACATCCTTCATGTATGTCGCTTTGGTATGCACAGTGAACGAACACTTTAAACTAATTGTATGACATTTTAACATGTGGAGGTTTCATATAAAATGTGGGTTCCTGACTTAAATCTAGAAGATGTGGCCCCATGGGTCCACATTCTCAACATGAAAGCAGCTGACAATTGTATTCAAAATGGTTTGTGAATGGCAGCCACCTCAGAGGAGATCCGTTTGCCAGGTTGCCAATAAGAACCATCTGGCCTGCTTCTCTCGGTTACCTCCCTCGTTCGCGAGTCCTGCTTTTATCCTTTAGTAAAACTCTGAAAGTATAACTCCAAACTTTCCATGATATTCTATATTCTAGCTTGTTGCACATTTTCAATTGTGTGATTTTATGCAGTCTGAACCACTGCCCTATGGCACATAAGTAATAGCATCATGAGTTCATTATACATGAAACTGAAACTCAAATGTAAGCAGCTTGTTTCAAGAGCAGAGAGGTAAAGATCATCCAATTCTAAAACCACCCACTTTATATTGTGTATTAAATCATCAATTAATCTTAATTCTATATAGTATACATGATTATTGCTATTATTTGTGTTGTAATTAGTATTTGGGGGGAAAACATCTTATGTGGCTTTCTTCACTGTATTCAGTACTAAAGAACAGGAATCTATCATATCACTTTGCAGTGTCGCCTCCATGGCAAGCATGATGGTGAAAAGTTTATGAGAGACTGAGAGACACAGAAAAAGACAGAGAAAGAGAGATCAAGAGACAGGGAAAAAAGATAGGTATTTTACTTTAAATAAAATATATTCCATGAGACACAATAAATTATTAACTTTCCTTTCACATTTAATATGGAAACAACAAATATATCACTAAAATTAAAAAATAAACAACTATTCCAAATGTCACATGGTGGGAAAGACAATGGAGAAAAGTTAGTGAAGGAACATGTGACGGGGAAGCACAGGAGGGACTGGATGAATTATTTTATATCAAGTGGTCTGAGAAGCATGTAAAGCACCTAATGCTTCAAAACTGCATGAATGAACGTAAGACAGTAACCATCATGAATATCATAATCTCACAAAGACAAGCGAACCCACCTGGACAGCTCATCGGCCTCCTTCACTACTCTTAACACAGTGGTAAGAACACAGCTCCGGTCTCAGAAAAGTTGGCTACCATGCTGTTTTGTTTCCTAAAGCACTATGAGAAAATGTAACTGTAACTGCCCCCAAGTTTTCCTGATGCGTTGAATAGACAGAATTTGAAAGGGTATACGATAAAAGTCTTATCTTGGGGAGCCAGTTAAACCCAGAAGTAGACAGAGAACCAAATCCTCTGGCTATCGGCTTCTCTTGCATATGTTGAAAGAAACAGAAGGAAGACCAAAGATCCAGGTTACAACTTAGTAGTGATGATTCAACATTATACAGCGTGGATGGGAAATGGAAAAGTTAGATAAAAATCTGCCTGATCACTAATCTAAGTTAATGGGAATAAGGCCCTCAAAGACGAATAATTTTATATTACTTATATATATATATATGGAAGCTTTCAAAATTATAAGAAATACCTACATTTTCTGAAAGTAAGTGGCTCAATGTAACATCAGTTATTTATTTATCTGCAGCATAACACTAAGGAAATCATTCAGCTAGAAAACCATGAAATATCTCTTCATAACTTCAAAACTCCTAGTCCATTCTGTAGAAAACAGACATGCTTAAACAAGCTGTTTTGTTACACCCAGACAAAAACAGAAAAATTGATTTTTTCCCACTTTTAACCTGCTTATTTTAAAAGGTCACAAACAAAACCATTATTATTATAGATAGCACATAATTCCCAGACTTAAATGGTAATCACTTGAATAGGAACCTTAAGACCATTTTCACAAGTACGCACCAACCATTGTTTCAAGTGAAAGAGAAGAAAACAGATGTTTTAGGGCAATGAGCAGCATTTAAACTTAAGGTAAACTACCCAGTAGAACTGTCCTACTTCAGCATGAGTCTGAATCTGAGAAGGTGAATGTTATAGGTGAGTCAGACATAAATACTCAAGATACTTTCAAAATATCCCTGTGCACCTAAATTTTAGGCTTGTGGGGCATAAATGAGGCAGATAATACCAGGAACCAAGTTTATACAAAGATGGTAAATCCTTACTCCTGTGCTACACTCTGCATCAATAGAAACTTTTCTGCTAGACTGAGTAATCTCATAAACCCTGTGAGAGAAGTTATATTTCTACTATTCAAACTCAAATCCAGACAGATTAGATTGATACAGCAACTTTCTTAATCTCTTTTACAGAAGAGAATTAGTCTGTCTGAATTTTGAAGCTAGCTACTTTATTTGAAAGACTAGTAGATTTAACTGTTCTCCTTAATCAAGCTGAAATAAGATTCTGGTTTTAACAAGGAATAAATGCTGAAAGGGAAAGAAAAATACTAAGAAAAAAAGAAGACTTTTAATGGGACACCCAATACTCTCAAAAGTTATTAACAATCATACTGTGAGATTATAATATTCTCAATGAAGAACAGGTTATAAGTTACTGCTTATTTTTTACTGTCTGACTCCCTTGGAATAGTTAGCTGTTTGCTAAACTATGTCCAAAATGTTTTCTGGCTTTTTTTTTTTTTTTTTTTTGAAAAGGAGTTTTGCTGTTGTTGCCTAGGCTGGAGTGCAATGGTGCAATCTCGGCTCACTGCAACCTCTGCCTCCCAGGTTCAAGCAATTCTCCTGCCTCAGCCTCCCAAGTAGGTGGGATTACAGGCATGCACCACCACACCCGGCTAATTTTGTAGAGACAGGGTTTCTCCATATTGGTCAGGCTGGTTTCAAACTCCCAACCTCAGGTGACTGCCCTCCTTGGCCTCCCAAAATGCCGGGATTACAGGTGAGCCACCATGTCCAGCCATCATTTGTTTTTGTGAAGCATATAAGGCAGGTGTTTATATGCCTAAAAAGATGCTATATTACTTCAATTATAAAAAAAAAAAATTCAGTGCTTTGAAATCTATCCAGTGAAATTAAAAACAAATACATTAGCTCTCCCTTATTTTTAGTAGATACAGTCCAAGACTGCTAGTGGATGCCTGAAACCATAGATAATACCAAACACTATATATACCGTGTCTTTACACATACATACCTATGGTAAAGTTTTATGTATAAATTAGGCACAATAAGAGATTAACAATAACTAATAAAATAGAACAATTATAACAATATACTGTAACAAAATGTATGTCAATATCTTTCTTTCTCTCAAAATATTGTACTGTACTCACCCTTATTCTTGTGATGCTATGAAGATGATACAATGCCTACATGACAAAATGAAGTGAGGTGAATGACCTCATTGTGACGTAACATTAGGCTACTATTGAAAACGAATCAAAAATTTATGAACTGATTATTTCTGGAATTTTCCATTTAATATTTTCAGGCTAACGTACTATGAGTAACTGAAATCACAGAAATCAAAACCACTGATAAAAGGTGGAGCCTACTGGACTCTGAAAGGAGTGATTTTTTTTTTTTAAGTCTATCTTTCCAAAATTTCTGACAAACAAATTCTCCAAGCATACATACTGACTAATGCATCATAGTATATATGTATCTCTAACTTTACCAAATAATGCCAAATTGTTTTCAAACGTGGTTGTACACATTTATCCTTTGTATGCTATTTTTTCTGTATTTTGTTTGTTTTTGTCATTGGGTGAACTGTTCTTTTTGTAATTCAATGACAAAATCAAAAAGTAGTGTATGGCTTAAAAATCTTCTTAAAAATATTTTAGAGTTTTCCATTCATGTCATGGTTGCTTAGTTTTTAAATAATCTTGCTAATCATGATGGTGTCATATACTCATTTGCTAGTATACTGATGCATAATAATCCTCTAATTAGTATTTGTCATTGAGAACTGATTTGGTCATGATGTAATATCACATATAATTATGCTAAAATTGTGTTTAGAATACTGGCATCTATGGTCATGAGGGTTTACCTCAGGAATGCATGACTGGGTTACCATTCTACCTCAATTCTAATTAACCATAGAAAAGCCATATGGTAAGATATCATAGAATAATTACCTCAGATACAAAAATCCACTCTGAGCAGGGAGAACCCGTTGAATTTCCTTCCACATTGTAACTTGTAGAAAACACCTACCATAGTTAAGAAGCCCTAAATATTATATATAGTGTCTATACTAAGGGTACTTTATTCCACATACTTATGACCCTAAAGAGGCCAACTGGACTCATTTTTGTTTCCGAAAACAACTCTAGTTGCTCAAGAAAAGAGAATATATTTCAGCCTAATGGTTACCATATTATGAACTCAAGCTGATGAAATGTTAACTATATTAATTTTGTGTCCAAACATAAGTTTAAGGAGGAAAAACATGAGCATTAGATCTACTTTGCTATCTCCTTTAGAAGTCAGTATTTTATCCTTGAAAGAAATATTTAACAAACAAAAGATATTCATTTGAAGATCTAGTAATGGTTATAGCATAATAGTTATTTAAACCTAACAAATTTTCATTGTCTTAAATGTGCATTGATATAGTGCCAGAGGAATATGCAAACAGAATTTAAAACTGGGGCCACTACACTATATTCATTATTACTAATTCTAGAAACTCTTGAAACTTATGGGTGACATACTTGTCAGAAAGTTCTCTCTACCAAATAAAGGACAACCCAATCTCTGTTATGAACTGTCACTACTAATTTAGCAGAGCTAGAAGGCAGCTCAGCCAAGTAGACAGAAAATTAAAACATGGGCAGCTCCTGATTGGAAATGTATTCATAGCAGGTAATGAAACAGCACAGTCAGGATCTCTGGTACTACTCAGAGTAAGAGATTTAATTCTGATAACTTTGATGATGGCACTTGAATCCCAGATTCTAAAAGGTGACAGGTTGTGACATATAGATAGGATAAAATGAGCATCAGTAGCATATCTCTACAGAAGCAATTCTATAACATCAAATTTTTTCAAACAGTAAATATAATAATTTCAAAAATTATGACAGAAGTTTTCAAAGAAGAGGCTTAGGTCTTAAGCAAGCCATGTGCCATATTTATGTCTATTTGTCAGTGGGCTATAAAATTAATCAGCCTAACAAATGTAAGGGGTGGAAATATTCATATTTAAAATATGAAATATAAATTGTAGTTTCTGATTTCATCTGAATAAGGAACAAACTCAAAATTACAGGCAGAGCAGCTATTTTATGAAGAGGGTGAAAGTGAAGGATTGGGTTATATATTTATATGCATGTAAGGAATATTCATTAAATGCATTCACATATAGCTAAATACAAGTATGCTGTTCACATTTTTTAAATATAGTTTTTTATTTTGAATTTTGTGTGCCTTTTTAAATTTTCTAATTATCTACAATGGCATTATTTTATAATGAAAGGTGTATTTCTTTAATTGCCTATTTCAGACATAACTCTCTGATATTTCTCATAAGAGAAATATGGTTGAGTAAATAATATTTCCACATGAACAGGTATTTCAATACATCTCTTTTGAATTTGTAAAGCAGCATATTTGTTGTGTGTGGTTAAAATTACTTAACGCCCCTTCAAAGGGAGGGGTGTTAAGGAATTTTAAGGCTATGTGCAAAAATGCTCATATCTAACAAGTTTTATTCGATAAACTAACAAGTTTTCAAGTTTTCTTGAAACCGTGATTGACCAGTAGCTTTCAGCAGAAATGGCACTGTGCCACGTTCTAAACCCAGACCATATAAAATGGCAGCTTGCACATCCTGTCTTTCGGGACTGTCACTCTTGTGAGAAAGCCCACGTTGTCTGTGGAGTGGGCTAGGAGGAGGGGAGCTGGGGTCCTCAACCTCACAACCAAGGCTGAGCTCCTAGCTGACAGCACCAACTGTAGGCCATGTGAGTGAACCATCCTGAAAGCAGATGCTCTGTCCCCTACATGAGCCACCCCAGCTGACACAAGGTGAAGAAGAGAAGAGCAGTCCACACTGAGGTATACCCAAATTGTGAGTTTTGGAACAAAACAAATATTGCTGTGAAGTCACTAAATATTTGGCTTGTTTATTAAGCAGCAATAAATAACCAAAAGAGCAAAGTAGAACTTTGATCATGAATGCTAAGACATGTTTGTTTAAATGAATTTATATACACTGGCTTTGGGGGATTTTATCCATATTGTTTAATAATGTCATAACTAATTGTGATGGTTTATACTGATTGTCAACTTGATCAGATTGAAGGATGCAAGGTATTGTTTCTGGATACGTCTGTGAGGGTGTTGCCAAAGGAGATTAACATTTGAGTCAGTGGACTGGGAAAAGCAGAAACCCACCCTCGATCTGGATGGGCACCATCTAATCAGCTGCCAGCACAGCCAGAATAAAAGCAGGCAGAGGAACGTGGAAAAACTAGACTAGCTTAGTCTTCCAGCCTCCATCTTTCTCCTGTACTGGATGCTTCCTGTCCTCAAATATCAAATTCCAAGTTCCTCAGCTTTTGGACTCTTCAGCCTTTCACCACAGACTAAAGGCTGCACTATTGGACTAGCTTCCTGGCTCTTCAGCTTGCAAATGGCCTACTGTGGGACTTCACCTTGTGACTGTATGAGTCAGTTCCCATCATAAACTCCCCTTGATATATATATATATATATAGCTTCATAAATATATATATATCCTATTAGTTCTCTCCCGCTAGAGAACCCTAATACATTAATAGTATAAACTTATATAGAAAATACTAATTCTATAAAATGGGAAAAGTTCAATATTGGTCAAATAGAATGGCATATAGGATACTACAAATGCAATTTAATAAAACTATATTTACAGAGGACTAAGCCTATATGACAGCAGGAAAAAAAAAAAAAACAAAATGGTCACAATAAAAATTAAGTTAAAACCATATGATGCTTTATTTACCAAAAGCATGCACATGAGAAAGATTAATAGCTAATTCAATAAAAAAGAAGCCAAGTATTAAATAACAATGTTGAGTTTGTCTCAATTTCTGTAATAGAAATGTTTTGGAAAACAATGATGTATGATCCCTTTTGTTTAGAAAATTGGCTAAGTTTAAATGCACTTTGGTACAGCAAGGTACACTAGGATAAACACGTTCATAAAAAAAAAATGTTGTATAACATAAAAATCCATCCACTTAATGTATTTCTTTTTAAGGTATAGTTCTACAGAATAATTGTTTTAAAACATAAAAATCTATTCAATATATTTCTTTCATAAGGCACACTTCTACAAAAGAATCAACCCTCATTCATCCAAATATAAACCAGAGAGTTAAATTAATTGAATTTCTACTTCTATAAGATTTACTCAATGATGTAATTAGTAGAGTTATGTAATTGCAGTTTTTTGCCAATAAAAGTAAGGGCAAAAACCACAATTACTTTTGCACCAACCTAATATATCACAGAATTAATGCAGATTTAGTCTTTTTTATTTGCTATAAATCTGTGGCATAAAAATTAATGTTCAAAAGGTGACATGAATACAAAATACCTTCATGAGCAAAATTATATTAGCCCCCAAACTCTGCCTCCTTCTACAATAAAAAGCCTGAGAATAAGAATGATTAATCAGTTTGTACCACAGTGAGGCTAGGCCAGGAACCCTGCTACCATCTTGTTTCTTTTCTCACTTATTACACTGCCTTATCTGGCATGAGTGTTTCCTGAATGGCTATGAAATACAAAATAATGTATGATATCCAGAAACAATGTATGAATTTCCTTCATATACAAGTCATCTAATTTAGGTTGAAAAATGAGACTTCTTCATTTTACAAAATTATTTGCTGAGACATTTTTCTATATAGCTTATTTTCCAGGTATATTTATGTTTATGTATGATGCAACACTGGAAAGAAAATTCATTTTTTTTAAAAAAAATACATATACATATATATAATTATATATAATATGTATATAATACATATACATATTTCACATATGTATTATAAAATATGTATATGCATTATAGAAATATGTATTATACATTACTTGATACTTTGCTACTTTTAATATGCTTGACATTTTCATTTTTTCACTTACAATAAATAATAAACACAAGTTCATGGTTTTTTAATTTTTCTTTTTAATTTTTGCCATAAGCTATTTAATCACCTAAAACACCCTTCTCCTTAGATGTTAGAAGAGGTCAGAGATCTGTTTGATCTTAACAAATGGTCTCAACACTAAGCCTTAGTTTATTTATCTATAAGATGGCTATAACAATAGTGTTTACTACAGGTAAGTAGAGTTGCTGTGCAGATTAAATAAGATGAAATAGGTAGCTAGTATATCTAAAACACTTGGCACCATACATGAACTATATTATATACTAGTAACTGTTGTTTTATAGTTGTAAATTTATTTAGCTATAATCAAAAGCATGAAATTTTAAGATATGAAGCAATGAAGTATGATTTTTTTAAATAGCCTTCTTAAAACAATGTATTTCTCTAGTAAAAGGAGACTGGCTATGATTTAAGTCAATTTGATAAAGTTGCCTTTTAGATATTAAAAAAAAATGGTTCACAGCCAAATTTTTAAGTGACCATATCACCAATATATTTTACATGGCATAAGATATGTAAAATTGAAATTTAATGCAATATACCACAAATACATGTGCTATACAAAACAAGGTAAAATCCCCTGTACAACAAAAATAAATCGAATTAAGAACATTAAGTACCAGTGAGAGAGTACACACACAATGAATTTAGTGAAATTCTTAAAAATTAATCTTGAATGCAACAATAGAAAACATTTCTATATTGTATGTACCTACCTGGAGTAGGCAAACAATCTGCTATCCCAAAGATCATGAGTCCCTCTAGGTCCAGAATGAAAATAACAGGAATCCGTCCCATCAAACATATTCAATCCATCTGCTGAATTTTTTGAAGCATGGCTGTGTACCACATCTAAGAGGACTATGATACCCATGGAATGAGCTGTGTCTACCAGTTCTTTTAGCTCTTCAGGTGTTCCATAACGGCTAACAATAAAGAACACAGCAAAAACAAGATTGCATCACATTTAGAGGAAATGGTCAATTGTGCATCAACTGCTTCACCATCACAGTAGTAGACACTTTAAATATCCAAGCAGCATGTGATATGATACTTGGATACAACTCAAATTTGCTTCATGTTTGATATTAAGCAAATTTAAAACCATTAAGTTAGAAAATAATTTAAATCAAATTGTTAAATCGGGTTATTAAATGTAGATTTATACCCTAACCAAAATTCACATTTTGAGGATGTAAATAATAAAACTCTGCTTCTCTATTCTCAGAGCTTCTGATTTCCACCTGCAAGTAAGTCATTCCTTCTCTCATGTTTGCCCATTCCTTTCAGTGTGTACATTTGAGATTGAGGGGCTCTTCAATAATTTCTTTGAATATCCACGGTGCCTTGACTGAGGCTATCCCTCCTGCACTTATTCCAAAAATAGAATGCCCACAGTTACCAGTGGGCCAAGACAATGTGCCACGTTTGTCACCATGTAAATAAGATGGGTAGCTCACAAGCAGGTGTGTTTGTGTTAAAGGTAGCCCCACAGTCTGAATGAAATAGGTAACAAAAATTACTCACAGAACAAGGCCTTTCTTAACCTGTGTAAAATTTTGACGTTATAGTCATCCATGGCATCAACTTTGCCCTTTAGTCACCCTTGCCTTCAATTGTTTACTGTCTCTCTTCCTCACTAGACTATATGCTCCTTGAGGGCAGCAGCTGTTCCTATCAGGCTCCTCATGATATGGTACGGTGCTAAGCATATAGCAAGTCTCCTGATAGCCAACTCCACTGAGCAGCAAGAGCTCTCTTTATAAACTACAAATAAGATCATGTCACCTACTTAAAATCATACTTGTGCTCCCATTGATCCCAGAGTGAAGACCATTGTCCTGATCATGGCCTACTGCACCATCTACTGGCTCTTTCCAATAATGTTAATTATCTTATGACACTCTCCCACACCCTCTTTTTATTCCAGCCACCTGTCCATTTTCATACTCATTGAACAACATGTTCAATAATAAAGTTTTTTTCATTCAGCCATTCACTCATTCCTTCATTCATTCCTTTATTTGTTTGCCAAATACTTACTAAAGTTATCTACCATGTGCCATGACATTTTCTATGTTCTGGAGATACACTAGTGAAAAAAATAAACACCACTGACCATATGGAATTTACATTCCCCCTGGGAGACAACAAACAAGGAAAATACGTAGAATGTCGGATAATAATAAATGTCCTAAAGAAAACAAAAAGCCACTGGTGGGAAGGGAAGGTTTGCTATTTTAAAGATGGTCATAAGTTAAAGTTCATGGAAAAGGCAATGTTTGAGCGAGAAAAAAAGTAAGAAGCAAGGCATAACAATATCTAAGGGTAAGAGCATTCAGACAGAAAGGAACAGCAGGTGCAGGGCACTGGGGCAGGGATGAGCTAAGAGCATTTGAAAAAAAGCAAACCGGCTACTGTAACTGGAATGATCAAGAAAGAAAAGAGGTGAGCTCTAAGAGTCAGCCAAGAAGCACATCAAATGAGGCCTTGGGGACCAGTGTAATGTCTTTTGCTTTTATTCTGAAGGAGACAGGGATTCACTAGGGGTTCTGAACAAGACAGCGACACGATCTGACTTTAATTTTTAAATGATTACTCTGGCCACCAGGCAGAAAAATTGACCATAATTGGTAGACCAAAGGTAAGAGAAGGGGAAAGAAAGCATGAGAAAACAGAGTGACCAGTCAAAGAGCTATTGAAACAATCCAGGTAAAAGATAACCACAAGTTGGACATGGGTGGTGGCAGTGGGGGCAGTTGAAGCAGCCAGATTTGGGATCTATTTTGAAGTTACGGATGGCTAGATTTTATAATAGCTAGTGTGTAGGGAGGAACAGAAAGGGACAAGTCAAGTATAATGCCAAGATTTTGGGCTTGAACAACTAGAAGATGAAAATGTCATTTACTGCAGTAGAGAAGATGGCAGGGGGAGGAAGCTTGAAGTTAAGATCAGAAATTTAATTTTGGACACATGAAGTCTGATATAAGTATTAGATACCCCAACATCAAATATATACTTTCTGAAGTTCGTAAGATAGGTCAGAGAGACTTAAGTTTGGGAGTTAACATATAGCATATATTTAAGCTACAAAACTGTATGAGACTTGATGAGATCCTCCCAGGTATTTCATACAGATGAAGAAGAGAATGGAACTAAGTACTCAGTTCCATTATTTAATGGTCCAATATTTAATGGTCATAAAGATAAAGAGGAAAGAGCAAAGGGAATTAACAGTAAGCAAGAAGTGAGGTGGGAAAAGCAACAACAGAAGGCTAAACTACTCTGGAAGCCAGGGAAAGAAAAAGGTTTCAAGAAGGTGAGAGTAACCAGCTGTGCCAAGGGGTGTGGACAGCTGAAGTAAGCTAAGAATTGCCCATTGTCCTCAACAATGTGAAGGTCACTAATACCCTTGACAAAAGCAACTTCAGTGAAGAGGCAGACAGCATACCTGGAGGGGGCTCAAGAAAGAACTGGAGTGGAGGATTTGGAGACAGTATTATAGATAACTTATTCAGGGAGAACTAATATAAAGAGAAACAGGTAAATGAACCAGTATCTTTTTTCTATGCCTGGAATGTCACCTATTTACGCCCACTTCACCCCTCTCCCCAGTTAACTCTTAGTTGTGTTTTAGATCTCACTTGCAGTATTTGTTCTGATCTATTCTAAACTGATCAGACTTCTGATTATAGCTCCCTGTCATTTTCATTTTAGCTTTTATTACGGTTAAAAAATAATAATCTGTATGAATGATGATGGGAGCAATGTCTATATGCCACATGTCATAAACTCCACAACACTGAGAGTGTTGGACTTCTTCAGTCTGTGGTCATTTAGATCAGCACCTCGTTAACTGCATAGAACCCCGTGGTGTCTTTTCCGTCCAGAGAGCAACATTCCACCCATTTTCGCCTGGAGGGAAGGGCAGTCCTTCTGTGAGCAGTAATTGTCCTACCAAGGGCCTCTTCAGTGGCCTTCCTAGATGAGTCAGTCTCTTTCTGGAAAACGACGTGCTCTCTCACAAGAATGGCTTTCATAGGACAAGATTTTCTGACTAAACCTTGAGCCTCCAAATATGTGACAATTTCAGCAGGTAACTGGACATTCTATATCACAAATCATCCCACGAACAGCAACATAAAATCAAGGACAATTTCTAAGGCTGGATGGGAAGAGAGTGTATGGCCTTAGTAAAAGAAAATGTTCAGTTTCTATTAATTCTGTTAACCCTAAAATGTTACAGAATGTTATATAAAATGTAAAATTTCATTTTATTTATTTAAATTATTTGCTCAAAATAAGAATGAACATAATGAGTCTTTGATTTTACCTTGAAGCTGCAAAGAAGCTCGTGATTTGGTAACCAAAGCTGGCATAGTAAGCATGCTCCATGATTGCCATCAACTGAATGCAGTTGTATCCTATGTAAGGCAATGGTCAAATATAAATTAAAAGCCACCTTTAAAAAAAAAGTAATGGGGAAAAAAAGCATCCTCATTCCCAATACATTAAAATTTACAATCTAGAAGCTTTGATCGTCTTGAAAAGTTCTACTACTTTAACATTTTTTGTTTGACCTTCTAATAACATTGAATAGTCTCTTAGAGCTGTATTCTGACTAGTTATTTGATATACCTTCATTTTAACAAGCAATAAATAATATGCAAACTTGCTTAATTTGGTTTTAGCATATTAAAGATGGCAATCTCTATATGCTAAACAGCAGTTACATTTGTAATATTCATATTGAAGATTATGAAACCTAAATTAAAAAAACCAATTGCATGACATATACTTTTTATTTTGACTCTTATTTATTTCTATATATTTCAGTCCTTTTTACCACATAGCATAAGAAATAGCACCAAACCCATATTTTTCAGAGGTAGCTTTCTTTTTCTTTTCTTTTTTTTTTTTTTTTGAGATGGAGTCTTGCTTTGTCGCCTAGGCTGCAGTGCACTGGCGTGATCTTGGCTCACTGAAACTTCCACCTGCCAAATTCTCCTGCCAGGCAATTCTCCTGCCTCAGCCTCCCGAGTGGCTGGGACTACAGGTGCATGGCACCATGCCTGGCTAATTTTTTTTGTGTTTTTAGTAGAGATGGGGTTTCACCATGCTGGCCAGGCTGGTCCCGAACTCCTGACCTCAGGTGACGCACCGCCTCAACCTCCCAAAGTGCTGGGATTACAGGCATGAGCCACCGTGACCAGCCCAAAAGATAGCTTTTATGCAATTAGCATTAATGCTCCTACTTTCCACTATATAATTGGCACCTATAAAATTATTTCCAAGTGCATATCTGCATGTATGTGCACATACAAACACATCACCTTACTTTCTCCATCTGGATATGTTTTGCTCTAACAGTAAATAAAGTGACTCAAAAAAGTAGATATCGTGTTTTAAAAATCCATAACATTAAAAAAATTCTAATATTTTTTAATATAAGCAAATAATCAGGAGAAAAAGTATTGGTCTTTAAAAAGCTAAGAAAAACAGATTTTTCTTCTTGAAGTATAACTTGGTAAAATGATCAAATATGATTTCATTACTTTGGAAGTTACAGTTCTGTAACATACATAGAAAATATTCTTACTCTGCTCTCAAAGTCCAATTCATGCAAGCTTTATAATTTTCTTAAGGTTTATATAAGTTCGTTTTTAACGGCAGTTCATTTAAATATGCAACTATACTTGTAAATGTACTTATAAACAAAGGTATTAGATTAGTTTCATTCTTCTGGGTTGGTATCTTGTATCAAGCACAAATTTATAGTTTTATTCTTAATTTTAATGGCATTAATCATTCCTGGATTCACTTTTATTCCAGGTACTAGGCTAGGGAATTCCGACACAAAGACGAATAAGAGAATCCTTGTGCTGAACGTTCTGCAAGAACTGGGTCATAAGCAATTTATTACTCCATAATATGAAAGAATATCTCAAATATAATAATTTAGCATACTATCTATTAATTATAATTAATACTAAATACTCTATATATTTAATTAATTTTGGTTTCTGGAACCTGACTTTACCATCACAGATAATCCATACATAACTGAAAACTTTAACCATGGCTTACAAATCTTTCTTCTAGCCAAAATTTGGACTCCCTAGCAGAAGCAGTAAAATTAAATGTGCTTTATCCTCCTGCCTAGCCATTGAAGCAGGTGTTAAATATACTGTCAAATTATTTTAAATAGTATTACCTATAAAAACAACAGATTTAAAACACACTGAATCAATAATTCAGCAATATATTATTCACTCTCCTGTTGGTTATGAAGACAGGATCTGTGCCAGTACAGTTCAATACATGAATAGCTAGCAAAATGTGTCTCACAGAGATATTCTATAAATGTTTGTTAAATAAGTCATCCAGGAAGGGGCTATATAAAATAACTCTGATACAAAATGAGTTCCAGGCACATTACAAATATAAGATTTTTTTCCTTAACAGACTAAAATGAACAGGCTATAATCAATGATCACTTAAATTGATAAACTTTTCCTCCAGCAAAAAAGTAATTATGCTTACATATTTATCTATAATTTTGGAAGTCATCCGTTCACATTACTTAAAATTGAAATTGGAATAATATCTTTAATTCTTATGCTCTATCTTATTCCATTTCTCTTTTCTATGCTATCACTATTACAGGGCAATTTGAGAAGCCTAAAATAAAATGTATTTCTATTACATATTTAATCTCCTAACACAAAAAAGAGACACTTGTAATTAGCTTTTCTAATAAGAGAACAGACTCATTAAAATTTTATCTGAATAAAAATCACAGTTATTACTTACCAAGGTCTTTGATTCTTGGTAGTACATTGCACGTAAAATGTTTGTAAGAAGCTACTTTTCCTTCATGGGAAGAAATTCCCACATGAGATTCATAAATTCTTAGACTTCGTGGCTTCTTTGGTCTGGAATGCTTAAACTACAGAATATAAATTACATATAGAATTAAACCAGGAATTCAGGGATGACACTACCTGATTAAGTATATTTTTAAAAAGTGGTGAATATACTTAAACACTTGGAACTATTCTCACATATAAAAGGCACCGGCTACACTCACTAAATTTTATTTTAGGAAAAAGTCCTTACAGTCCTGTTAGTGGATTTTAAAAGATAAATCATGTAATAGCTTATGCCTTATCATTGAGTAAAGATTATTTTTTGAGCTTAAGCCTCAGAGAAAATGTAAGATCCATGAAATACAGACGTAATTATCAAATGCAAAGTATGTATCAACAAACTCCAATGATTTAAAGGACAGAAAGTGAGTTCAAATATACACAGAACACTTGTCAATAATATGGCGGTAAAAATTACCCCAGTTAATACATTCATGAGATGGTCTTCCCTATTCCATATTTCTAAGGACATTTATCCTAATTCAAACCCATGACACTGAGAAATATTGCACTAAAGAGTCTCTGATAAATCAGAAATTGTAGTTAAAAAAAACAAACACAGTATCCCTTACAGAGTAGTATATAGCAATTTAGTATTCTGTTTTCCTTAACCTCAAAAACAGACTACACAAAAACTAGCTTCTATATGTTATTGGCTACAGAAGACAGACTCTGATACATGCACAGTGTAAGAGGAATACTATGATGTAAAATACTCAACTGTCAGTGAGGAGAAGCATTGAACATTACTATAAAAGTTATAAAAGTAAAAATTAACTTTCCTACAAGTATTGGAATAATAATTTATTTAAAGATTTGTTGTTCTCACTTCATATGAGTGTTCTGGATCCCAGTGTAGCCAATCATAGTTCACATTAGCACCTTCACGAACCACATACTTCGCCCACGGTGAAATACGATACAAGATCTCTCCGCTTTTACTAGTAATAACTACCTAAAAAGAGAATGAGATGTTATTGCTTTAAAATACGTCCAGAACTCTGATAATACATAATGGTTGAGGAGCACTGCTACAAGTAGGAGAGGATGAATGATCTTAAGAATCTAGACCACCATACAGATGTGTGACCTTCAGGAACATAATTCTATCAATATTGGTTTTCTCATCTGCTGTTACTATATCATCCTTAAAGTAACTTCCAGCGTGAACATTTTATGGCTTTCTGGCAATTTCCACCACTGCAAACTAGCCATGAGAGTGCTTACTTAAACGAACAGTAGATACTAAAAAGACAAGAATATTATTTGGAAGCTTCTGTCAATAAATCAATCAATGAGAGAAAATCATCCTACTCCATTAAAAAAAGGAATTAGTGAGTTATATAACCATCTATTTTGTTTCCTTTCTATAGCAACTAATGAAAACATGTTCAGGAAGCTTAAGAAGAACAGGTTTGATTAACACTTACAAAGTGCACACACAGACACATACAAATATTTTCCACGCCTTCTCAACTTCTTTTACCTCCTATTTGCTGTATTCTTTACCATACAAAACCAAGCATTAGCTCCTTTAATCATCCATTCACATATCTGCCAACAATACCACTACTGTTTTCGATAATAAAAAATAACAATAAAATTTATTTTTTTACTGAATCTACTATTAAGACTTAGAACTAAATAAATGATTTTGAATTTACCCAGCCATATAAACGGAACTTCCAAATGATTGAAATGGTAGCTTTTTATTTATTTATTTATTTATTTATTTATTTATTTTTTGAGACAGGGTCTCACTCTGTCACCCAGGTGGAGTACAGTGGTGTGATCACAGCTCACTGCAGCCTCGACCTCACAGGCTCAGGTGATCCTCCCACTTCAGCCTATCGAGGAGCTGGGACTACAGGCAGGTGCCACCATGCTCAGCTAATTTTGCGAGGGCTGGGATTTTTTTTTGTAGAAATGGGGTTTCTCTGTGTTGTCCAGGCTCGTCTTGAACTTCTGGGCTCAAGTGATCCTCCTGTCTCAGCCTCCCAAAGTGCTGAGATCACAGGCATGAGCCAATGCACCAGGCTGAAATTGTAGCTTTTACACAAAGTTGTCTTTTTCACTAAACTTTCTAAAAGGAGGTAGAATATAATTTTTAAAATCCAGATTAAAAGCTATATTATGTCCTCATCATTGAGGAGAATGTATTCTTCAGTCTCCTCTAATAGACAAAAGCTTAAGTACTCACAATTCTTAGTAACTAAATATTTGTATAATGCTTTATAAAGACTTTTACATTCTTATCTCACTTGATTCCAGAAAATCTTTGTGACCCAAATATTAAGTGAGATTACGTAAGTTGCCAAAAATCCCAAAATAACCAAGTGGCAGAGCCAAAAGCTCAACGCAGAGCTTCTAACACTCACTTCTCTTCTCCGAACAGGCTTCCCCAGCGCTTCCTTCAGATGCCAAAAAATAATAAATTCTGGTTTACAATGGAGAGGCTGGGTAAGTGGTGAAAGGAATATCTAACTTACATGAATACAATTATTTCTCCTTCATTATGCCTCCCACCTATTAAAGCTAATCATCACCAGGTGTTGCTATTATTCAAGCGATTATCACAAAACATGAAGCAATAAGACCAACCTACTTTTAGATTATTTTAACCTTAAAAAAAAAAAAAAAGTCCCTTAACCTACATGAATCTGTAGTATAATGTACTACAGTAATATGTTTGAGAAAGGACCTTCTGCTCACTCATCAACCCAGAACAATGTATGAGGAAACAAAATACTATAAATCCGTTTTCAGTGATTACCACTTTGGCTAATCTATCCATCTATGCTTTCTCTGTTTTGTAAATGGCTTCTAAAAGGCAGATCATAAAGAATAATCGTTTCTGAAGGTGTCTCTAGGCAGACAAAATACTTGCAATTTTAAGACATTGAAATTTTTACTTCATGCAGAATTTAACTCCCACATCCTTTGGAACACTAATTCCTTCATCTTGCTGTACACAGAAATGTCTTCAGAGGCTACTGAATGATGGGTATTGAATGTTGAAAAGAACAGTCCCTGCATAGTTCTCGGATGCTCTTACATCTTTTGCTGGGTACACCAAGATGGCAAGGCCCTGACCACTGTTAATGGCAGCCATTTCTTAGGGCTTTCCTAGTGAGCAACCTTCAAGGATAACAATGACACCCTTGAAGACACAGAGCTGCTACAAAAGAAGGGATTCTCCAGGCTCAATATTATCTAGCTATGTTGTGAACCCAATGTGTGAGCAGCAGTCATCTGGGTCATATAGTGTCACCCCTACAGGGTTTGGAGGACAAGGGGAGCCAATGAAAATATGATGTCTACTGTGCCATGAGTAATAAAATAATTTACTTCTGTTCTAGGAGTCCTGGACCAGAATCGATGGTATGGTAACAGGTTAACTTCTAAGTCTGTAGGCAGGGCAAAATCAAGTCACTGACCTGACAAAGGAGTGTTTGCTCATTCAGTGAATCACTTCAATATTTTGTTTCCAAAAGTTCTGTCTTCTCCTACTCTAAGAGTCATTTCTACTAGGGCTGCTTGTTGGAGGGGAGCATTTTAATGTTCCCATTTTCTCCTTCTCTCTTATTAATGGAATTGCACCCAAATGTTAAGTAGAGCAAAACTTTCTACCAGATCCGGAACACTGACCTGTGATTGGTACATAATAAATATCTCTACTCTTTAGGCCTCTGAATTTTGCAAGCATTTTTTTTTTTCAGTAACTTAGGTTTTCCTTACTAGTACACCTGTCTATAGTAGCCATCTCACCTTGCTTTTCACTTTCTGTTCCTAAATTGTTGTAATCTCCATAGCTAAATAAGAGTATCATAACAAATATAAGTAAATTTAATTTGAGAGACAATCAGAGAGTAAAGACTATATCCTTTATGCACTAAACTTTGCTCACAAAACTCTTTTGGTGAGGGGGAGGGTACATCCTGCATATGTGTTACGCTCCAATGAGTTCAAATTCCAGTCGGAAAAATTTTTAGAGAAAACTTTAAGTCATTTAACTCACAACCTCAAAATGTCAGCATACTATGGAGCAAACTGAAAGAAAGAGCTGGCTTGATTGATCTTTCAACAAGAAGTCTGGTAGCTAATGTTTAAAAGAGTTCACTTGATACTGTCAAATGGGAGGTCTGATACACTGCTAGTGTGAGTATAAAGCAGTATAAAATTTCTGAACAGCAATTTGACAATCTGCATCAAAACCTCAGAAAAATTAATTCCAGGTCAGGTACAGCGGCTTATACCTACAATCCCAGAACTTTGGGAGGCTAAGATGGGAGGATCATTTGAGGTCAGACATTTGAGACCAGCCTGGGCAACATAAGGAGACCTGGTCTCTACAAAATATTAATGAAAAATAAAATAAAATTAAATTAATTTAAATTAAACTGACATGATGATGCATGCATACAGTCCTCATTAATTAGGAGGGTGAGGTGAGAGGATCGCTTGAGCCAAAGAGTTCAAGGGTACAGTGAACTATGATCATGGCACTGCACTCCAGCCTGGATAACAGAGAAAGATCTTGTCTATAAAAAAATAAATAAATAAATAAAGTTAAAAGAAAAAAGTAACTTCAATGAATCAGCAATACTAATTATAAAAGCTTGCCCATGGAAACAATCAGAGATGTGCCCCAAAAAACTATGTCCTTGTCTATTAGTCTTAGTGCTACTTCTATTAGCAAAGACAGAGTGACTGAATCATGTATAGTTGTTAAAAAATATACACTATTTAAGCATATTAAAGATTGCAGAAGAAATCTTCTAAGCTATATGGAAGAATATATTGTATCTTTCTAATGTAAATGCACAAAAGCTCACAGTCTAAAGTATTTTAAAAGATATAAAAATATCAATAAGGTTAAATATGGGTAAGGGGACTGTGAGTAGTTTTTATTCTCTAGCTATATGTTTTGATGTTATCACTTCATTTACTGGTATAGATTCTAGATTCCAAAAATATCAGCGGCTTAGTAAGGATTACAGATATCTGAATCATGTAATCACACATACATCTGCAGAGTGTGCTCCTCCTTAGGGTGTACCTCTTGTGTACCTTAAGTATATTAACACATTAAGAAATACAACCTAACAAAATATATCAAATTACTTGAAAGAAATATAATAATGAAAATAATACCATAATAATACCAAATAATACCATAATAATCTTTTTTAATGAGCCAAATTATTTATTTGACTTACAGGAGGTTATCATCAAAAGACATTATTGGATTACAAAAGTAATTTAATAAAAGAAACTTCTAACTTTGCAAAAGTCAAATTAACTTAATGAATGGTTTAAAGTCAAATTTTATTTAGAACATGTCATTTAAAACTCAAATACACAATATAAAAAACAGTGAATGATGAAGACAAAAAAGTGTGTGTGTGTGTGTGTGTGTGTGTGTGTGTGTGTGTGTATTCATTCATGCTTGGAATATATTTTAAAATGCTTCTTGCAAAAAACAAATTTTCCATGTACTGGAAAATTACTGAGATAATATGTTCCTTAGGTGGCCAACAATTTTATATAAAAACATCAGATGTGTTCAGCTGGTTAGAAGTAAGTGTTAGCATACTCTGAAAGATGCTAATGAATGTAGCTTTAGGTTTCATGAAGGAAAGTGTAGCAGGCTAACAGAAAAGGCACAGTTACTGAATCACATAATTCAAATTGCCCCAATTATACTACAAACATCTCCTAATGTTGTGAGGAGGAGGTTTTCTTTAAAAATTTTTTGCTTAAAGCAGAGTGAAAAAAAAAAACCATATTGATCAAGATAACTATCTGATAGGGTACAGGTCAAAGTGAATTATCAAACAAGTGATTTCTAATTTACAGAAAAATACTCCTTCCACTTCTTTTTAATTTGACTTTTAAAATTTCAGCTTTATTGAGTTATAATTAACAAACATGATATATATTCAAGGTGTAAAACAATGTTTTGGTCTATGTACACATAAACCCAACATAGTTTAACAACATGTATATTATATGTTTCCACCAATCAGATAAGATGATGGCCACAGAGTACAGGCCCCCTGATTTCCCAGCTGTTCATCCTCTAGTAGCTGAGTTGTCTTGAGTTCTGGAAGTTCTGTAAGAAACATGAGGGTGGTAGGAGTGGTACTAACCAAGTCCCTGAGCAGTACCTATATATCAAATATTAAAATATTTTTATTTTAATAAGTATAGCCATACCAGTGTACAATGCTAATTATCAGTATTCTGTGTGCATATATATGTATATGTGTATTTACAATGAGACTGAAACACACACACACGCACACACGCACACACAGAGACAGAAACAGGAACATACATGCATACATACATATTATAATTAATTTTTTTTTTGAGACGAAGTCTCACTCTGCCACCCAGGCTGGACTGCAATGGCGCAATCCCGGTTCACTGTAACCTCCACCTCCCGGGCTCAAGTGATTATCTTGCCGTAGCTGGCATTTATAGCCACAGGCCACCAGGTCTGGCTAATTGTTATTCTTAGTAGAGAAAGGGTTTCACCATGTTGGCCAGGCTTATCTGGAACAACTGACCTCAGGTGATCTGCCCACTTCAGCCTCCAAAAGTACTGGGATTACAGGCACGAGCAATTGCGCCCAGCTTATAATTACTTTTTAAGTAATTTATAGAAGAGGGTGGAAGGAACATAAAAAAGGAAAAAAGTGGTCAAAAATTTGTAATTAAGTAGAAAAGTAAGCGATATTCCAGAGGAAAATCTAACAATTCTACCAATGACCTGAATCCCAAAGAAATAAATGTGTGAGGTTTTTTTGGTTGTTTTTTTTTTGAGATGGAGTTTCACTCCTGTCACCCAGGCCAGAGTGCAATGGTGCCATCTTGGCTCACTGCAACCTCCGCCTCCCTGGTTCAAGCAATTCTCCTGCCTCAGCCTCCTGAGTAGCTGGAATTACAGGCACCCGCCACCATGGCCAGATAATTTTTAGTAGAGACAGGGTTTCACCATGTTGGCCAGGCTGGTGTTGAACTCCTGACCTCAGGTGATCCACTCGCCTCGACCTCCCAAAGTGCTGGGATTACAGGGATGAGCCACCACGCCTGGCCAAATGTGTTTTATTTAAAATATATATCACAAATATATAGTATAAACATTATTTTTAAATGCATAGAATTTGTAATCACTAAAACTTTAAAATAACTTAATATAATTTAAAGTAAAGCTCATGAATTTCATTGTAACCGAATTAATCTTTTACTACTTATCCTTGTTTTGTTTAAAACAGGACCTGTTTGTATAAATTCTATTCACAGTTCTATTTGTTATTTCTGCTGAGCCAATTTAACATTCATTAAGCTTATGTGAAGACTATATGGGAAAGAATCTCTTTGCCATTGTGCGAGGCTGAAAACGGCCTCCCAAAAAATATCCACATCCTACGCCAAGAATCTGTGAATGATACCTTCTGTACAAAAGAAGGTCTTTGCAGATGCAATTAAAGTACATATCTGGAAATGGAGAGATTCTTACTCCATTTCCAGATTCTGCAGGGGAGCAATCACAGAGGGAGATTTTACATATAGAAGAGGAGAAGACAATGTGGCCAGGGAGGGAGGGAGTGGAGTGACGAGGATACTAGCAAAGGAATGCCAGCCACCACCAGAAGCTGAAAATGTCAGGGAACACATTCTCCCCGAGAACCTCTAGAGGGACAATGGCCCTGACAACAACTTGATTTCAGCCTGGTGATACTGATTTTTAACATCTGGACTTCAAAGCTATGTCAGAATACATTTACATTATTTAAAGCCAACATATTTATGCAGTAGCCTTAGGAAACTAATACAGCCAATAAGGGAAAAATTGGAAACAATAATTTTTCTATGAATAAAATGGAAATATAGTTAAACGTAGTTGAAATTTGTCAGTATTGGAAAGAGTTAAAAGATATAAGTTATCTTCATGAAGAGTCTAAATAATACATTTGTCTTGTATTCATTTCCTACTCCCAAAAAGTAGACAAATATGTACTAATACATTACAGTGACCTTCACTAAACAAGTCAAGTCTCCTTGACGACTCCCAGGTAAAGCAAACTCCTTCAAACTAAACACTGCTGAGTTCCAGACTTGATAAAAGCCTTTAAAAATGTGAATTTGTGGCCAAGTGTGTGGCTCACGCTTGTAATCAAACCAATTTGGGAGGTCAAGGCAGGTGGATCAGCTGAGGTCAGGAGTTCAAGACCAGATGATCCATATGGAGAAATCCCATCTCTACTAAAAACACAAAAATTAGCCAGATGTGGTAGCAGGTGCCTCTAGTTCCAGCTACTCAGGAGGCTGAAACAGGAGAACTGCTTGAACCTGGCAGGCAGAGGGTCCAGTGAGCCGAGATCACACCACTGCACTCCAGCCGGGCAACAGAATGAGACTCCATCTCAAAAAAAAAAAAAGTAAATTTGTTATACACAGTTTTTATACCTAGCCTTCTTCCAACGTAAGTACTTTCAAAGATTAGACAAAAACAATCACTGCATACGTGATGTAAATAAAGGCTCTAAATTTACCATACAGAAAAGCAAAGGGAATATTTTTTTCTACCCAATCCCTGACATATTTGCTTCATTAAACAGAGATGAAACTATTTAAGTGAACAGATAATCAGTGAACAAAAAAAATACTTATTGAAAAAATTGCATTCTGAATTTCCTAATTAGGAAGATGAAAATCAGAAACACTCTTCATAGTAACTGCTAGTTCATTGTGAATTTTGAGTTTATATTTCTATTAATGGAGAATTAAAATAAAGACATCATTAAAATTATCAAGGTAGTTTTCTAATAATAATAGACCTTGATATATAAAGGACCAATTCCTGGGTGAATTTTTCTAAAATCGTATTAGTTGATTGGTAAGATTATATAAATTAGGGTAATATTTAGGCTACAAATGACATTATATATTTATAATGACATTATATAAATAATGACATTATATATTAAGCCTCCTATGGATACCAAATAAACACAACTGTTTTCTTGAAATTATTTTAATTTTCTATTAACTTTATCTGGATACTAAAGTTCATATATTTTAGAAATCTCTTTCTTTGCCTCATAATTTAGTTCATAGTTTTCAATTAGTCAAATAAACTTATACAAGACATATGCATATAAAATCATCCTTATGAGGCTCTTTACATCTACAACATTCAGGAATTGACAGAGGTGGATAGAGAGAGATGAAATGATTAGATTGAGTCCCTGAGCTCTTATGTTATGCAAGACTGGACGCTACACAGGAGAAAAGAAGATATCCTTGCTAGTAGCTTAACTAAAAAAGGATCGAAATTAGTTGAACTTCTAAAGCAATAACCTATAGATAAAATTTCATTAGCCCCCATTGTTTTAGATTTCTTATTTTAAAACATGCCATCACAATGTATTATTTTTCTTCAATAAAAAACAAGAAACCTTTCCAAGGCTGAATCCATAGCAACAGCTTGAATAGGATAGTTAAAGAGTTTCTCTAACAAAAATAAAAACTTACTAATCATAATTTTAAAACTTAATTAAAGGAAAAGACTGAGCATATTAGCTATGAAAAAGAAATCTGTAATGTGATACAAATGAGTGTCAGATCAATTTATACGAAACTTTGGGATAGCAGACACCAATGCACAGAACAAAAACAGACTATTTTTGAGGTATAATACACATAGCTTCTTTGTCCCTGACAACATCAATTAAAGAATTAAAAATATATTACAAACTCATTTCTGTAATACTTACATATAGGACAGTAGAAACTGCAGAATATTGTGAAAGTAAATAAAGATCAGTAGTCACTTCTAAAAGCAGGCCCTGACTTAGAATGATTTAGAGAGACAGAAGCTTCTGCACCTATAAAAGGGAGTATTATCCCCCAAGGTTTATATCCTAGTTTCCCTATCTTCTAGCCTAGTTAAGGAGTATTACAATTGTAATATGTTTTTCTTTCTCTGCTTTTCTACTGAGACAAATCTTTAAAGAAATAAAGAAACAACTAAGTAGGACTGATAAAGTGTTTGCTTCATTTCAAGTACATTACCTGAACAAAAACCTTACAAAGTGAGGTCGCTACAAAAAGACAAAGTCCAAAGGGATTATTCGAGATTTAGGAAGCAGGCATTGAAAACGGTATCCCTGAACAAGTGAGAATAACCACTCCTAAGTGAAAAGAAAAGGAACAATGCTGAGATGTTGTAATCATGTAAAGATTGATTAGGTGTCTTAGACTAGAAAACGAATGAATTACACATGACACAAAAATATGGGATTTAAACATCCAAGACATTGAAAGATCAATATCGTAATAAAAGAAAAAAGCTATGAAAAGGGGAAAAAATCAGTGAGTTTTCATTACTGAAAAAGTGTGCTTCAAAGAGACTCATCCATGTGCAGTGAAGGCTAGAATTCTATTAAGTAAACAGAGTTATAATTTGGTATAAAGCCAATAAAAAAAAATCTAAGAAGTATTTTCAGAAGTGATAGGATAGGGGAAGCACTATTGCAGGATGAGTTGAAGTTCTTTTAAAAATATTTTATTAAGTATAATTACAAAAGTCTATCTGGTGATAAATGCAATCATTTGAAGAAAAGAATATGATTCCCAAGCAATCATTCTTTTTTATATTTTTTTAATTTTTTTTGAGACAGTCTCGGTCTGTCACCCAGGCTGGAGTGTAGTGGTGTGATCTCGGCTCACTGCAACCTCCGCCTCCCAGGTTCAAGGGATTCTTCTGCCTCAGCCTTGCAAGTAGCTGGGACTACAGGTGCATGCCACCACACCCAGCTAATTTTTTTTTTTTTTTTTTGTATTTTTAGTAGAGATGGGGTTTCACCATATTGGCAGGTTGGTCTCGAACTCCTGACCTCGTGATCCGCCCGCCTCGGCCTCCCAAAATGCTGGATTACAGGCATGAACCACTGCGCCCGCCCCTAAGCAATCATTCTAAGTGCCATTGCAATGAAGTAAAATATACAGCATGGAGGAAAAAAAAGAAATAACCCCTAAAAGAAATCTAGAGAAATTCCAAAGATTACACACAGAATACATAATTCTAAAAATTATAGGATCTTTTAAGAAAACATACAATTACGTATTTAATAAACATGAAGACTATTACATCCAAGAATATAGTTTATGACTATTAAATAAACAGTTAATGATGAGATGAATTCCTCTTGAATCTTTAAATATTCTTTACAAATTAAGGTCTCACAGGTTGGAACACTATCATTCTTTTCTCTCCTTTCTTCTACAAAAAAAAATCTGTCTTTTGCAAGGTATAGGTGATATTAGAGGAAAAAGAACTGGAAATAGATATGTATGTACAATGATGAAAGTAAATACAACCATCAAGAAATAAGAAAGTGATGAAATAGTTTGTATAATGGGAAAGAGATAACGACTACCAGCAGCACTAGATCCATTTGGATAATTTCTTGTCAATTGATTTTTTTTAACAGCATTCCAGTAAGTTATAAAAGATGGTCAAGAATTGGAGTGACCTTCAGATAAAGGACTCAGGCACTAGAGGTGGAAACAGTGATGATGGGAAGAAACAGTGGTAAATAATAGGGTTCTACACAATAAACCTTTTTACTTTCATCCTTCCTTGTTCAGGTATATCTAAATCTTTAAACATAAATGCCCCTATCTTGCGTTGATAAAGCAAAGGCACAAGGCAGCAAACTTGAGCTTGATCTCTAAGTGTGATAGCCTCTCTGGAAAAGTAGACAGAACTACTGAATCAACTAGTGAACATCCTTCAGTCAATAAAGCACAGGCCTGGGAATTACTCACCTGACCAAAGAGTGAGGCATGGGGAATGTTCATAAGATGAGACGCAGTGACATATGGCTGACTGTTTTAAAAAAATTGTATGTTCATGAGAAGATATAATTTTCAATTTGAGTATTAGTCATGTGGGGAAATGTAATGCTACTGACATATTAGGATGGATACGTGTAAAACACACACACACACGAAACCACACACTTTAAATTGAAGAAAGTTAAACATTAATTTTGACATTTAACATAAACTTAACTGTGGTATTCAATAAAAGAACCCAGCTTAAATGTAAATGTTTAAACCATGAATGAGATTGTATAGTACGCACTTTATCAGGAGAAAATGGTTATTTCCTGTAGGCATACCTTTATTCATTATTGTTTGGAGGCATACTTGGCCAAGGTGCAAATACTTTTATTAAATATAACCAAAAATAATGCCCAACTAAACAGTCACGAACTGTAATTTTCTTCCTTTTTCTGGCACGGCAATAAAAGATCACATACTAAACAAAAGCTGTCTTGAAAAAAAATTGGATGCTTACATAATTTAGAAGAAAAAAGCATGAAACACTTAAAAAAAAAAAAAAAAAGTATTCCTAAAGAAAAACGTGAGAAAGTGCTCAATTTTCCAGACTTTATAATCATATTTAAAATATACTATGCACACATTGAAGAAAGAAAAAAAGTTGATAAAATACAACATATTTCACAGTACATAGATACAAGAAAAATAAGTTTGCTAATACATTTAAAGTATCCATGGAATCAATGTTTACATTAAAGGATCAATTAGGAAACAGAACTTTATGGACAGTATAATTTTTTAGATAATGGTAATTCATTTGTACAAGCATTAAATAAAATACAAAAAACGAATGCTTTTTATAATTATTTTTCTAAAATGTATCCCATAACCACCTGTGGCATGAAACACTTGTTAAGATTGATTTGTATACTCTGACATGCCTGGAATACAAACATCTTCCCCCTTAATTCAGTAAGAAAATATTAGGCTTTTACATGTATCTTTGACAGCAGTTTTCAACCCTGAAAAGCAGTAGTAACTCCTGGGGAATACCTGAAAGACGCCTGAGCCTGATCTCTAGCCACGGCCACCGTCCTCCCAGTCGCTCTTGACTCAGACTCTGGGATCTACAGTCTAGGGCTTTAGGAGATAAAAGCTAGACCTGAGAAGGTAAAAGACAGTAGCTACAAGTACCAGTGTTCCAGTAATAAAATGATAGATCTGTATTAAAAAAAAAAATAATAGATTATCATAGAGGTTTGAAAACATCAGGTTACAGGGAATATATTTCCTAAAACCCTGGGAATAATACTTTTGCAAATCATAAATATTTTGCAATAAAATTTGTCTCAATCTCTGCTTTGCATTTTAAATGTATTTCTTAAGTTTTAACAAAAATTTACAATTATATTTAATCCTTCATTGCCTAATCTTCCTACTAATTTACTTATTTTATTAATTTTATTTATTTATTTTTTAGACGAAGTTTCACTTATTGCCCAGGCTGAAGTGCAATGGCGCGATCTCAGTTCACAACCTCCAGCTCCCAAGTTCACGTGATTCTCCTGCCTCAGCCTTCTGAGTAGCTAGGATTACGGGCATGCCCCACCACACCTGGCTAATTTTTGTATTTTTATAGAGACAGGGTTTCTCTATATTGGTTAGGCTGATCTCGAACTCCCCACCTCAGGTGATCCACCTGCCTCAGCTTCTCAAAGTGCTGGGATTACAGGTGTGAGCCACCACAACCAGCCCTTCCTACTAATTTATTATTCTCAAAAAATAAAATTTAAATATCTTTATCAATTTAAGTTAATCACATTTAAATCACTGAAGGCTTCCATGCTGGCTCAGAATTTATCCATTTGTGGTCCTGAGCATCCCTATGATTGTCCTTAAACTCACATCATTTACTTATGAGAAAGTTTCCACTGTACCTGAGAATGCCATCAGAAAAGAGCCTGGTAAATTTACTCAAGCTTCTCATCTTGCCCTGTTGCTCTAACCCATCAACATTTTTTTTTTTAATTTCACAATTTCTATACTATGCATCACATCAATCATTTTGCCAAACATTAACAGTTTTGTTTAAAAAAAAAAAAAGTTATCAATGTTTCTTTAAATGCCATTATTAAAACTTGATATTTTTCTTCCCAATACATAATTTTTATTTTAAAATTGTAGCAGATACTGGCTCTTTAGTCAGTCAGACTGCCTTTCTGCATTCTTTCCTTGTATTAGAGTATGGAAAGCTTAAAACCACACTTCTCTCACTCCCTTGCTGCTAGATTTCAATATGGTAAATGAACTCATATAAGAAATAGAAGGAAGAAGCAAGTACACGAGGTAGATCATACAGGGATCAATCGTTTATGCCTGAGAATGCAGAGTGATGCTGAATCTAATAAAATCCCATTATCTACATAGTCACAAAGAGTGGAAAACTCAAAGATAACTATCGAGCTGATAAGGGAGTGCGAGGAAGGGAAAAGTATGGTCCCTTTAAATAATACAGACGAGGGAAAGGAAGTGCTGGGTAGAGAAAGGTGGGTCCCTGGCTAGGGCTCGACCCCCACGGACCTAGGTGAGGATGAGCACTCCTGCCTTCCAGCCCAAATGTTGCATTTTCCAATACCACCCCGGCCCGCCATGAACCATCACGGGCATATAAAAACCCAGGACCCCAACGGGCAGACACACAGGTGGCCAGCCGTTGAGAGGACCACATTAGCATAAGCAGCTGGAACCCAGGAGGATGTGGAGGGGAATGCCAGCCGCAGAGCACCCTAACAGACACCAGCACGCCCACAGGCCCTACACTGAGGGACAAGGCGGAGTTTGGCCGGGGCAATCTGAGGACAGCCAGAGCCACTGAGGGGCCCAACTCCAGTGGAAAACCGTCTCCCTACTAGCTCCCCCAGCAGCGGAGAGCTACTTCCACCCTATCAAACCTTGCACTCATTCTCCAAGTCCAGATGTGATCCGATTCTTCCAGTACACATGGGACACAGAAAACCCTCTGTCCTTGTGACAAGCTGGAGGGTCTAACTGAGCTGGTTAACACAAGCTGCCTATAGACAGCAAACTAAAAACACATGGTAGCACACGCCCACTGGGGCTCCACGAGCTGTAAAGGTCCACCCCTAGCCACTGCCGTGGGGTTGGAGCCCCACAGCCTGCCCTCTGTGAGTTCCCGCAGAGGTCTGAGCAGAGGGGCACTGAAGTAGGGAGCCACACCCCCATCGCACACCCTGTGAGGGGGACAAGGGAACCTTTCCCATTTCAATGTCACCACTAATTAGTTCATGACGCTAATAATTTCTATTTGTACCTTCCTACACATAATTATGTGCACATTCTGAATCAGCTTTTTCATGAGAAATAATCATAAAAGGGGGCTGTGCATGGAAAAAAAAAATTTCTCTGTGCTTTTGGTTTCAAAATTCAAATTTTAAAATGTATTTTTTATAAACAGAGTTTATTACAGTTATCATGCAAAAAGAAACAGAAGTTGGCAATACCTAGGATCGCTCGGGGCAGAGAGGATAAAGAGGAGGGGGGATCTGTATTTCAACTAAGATGAGAAGCAGTACTCTTTTTATGAAAAATAAGAACATAATTTGACTTAACCTAGGACATCATTTCAGAAGAACACAACACATCTGGAATATCAGAAAGTTTGGAATCAAAGTAAGTTTTAGAAAAGAAGTGGAATAAGGTACACATGAGCAAAAGCTGGAGGCAAAATCTGGACTGAAGCCATAAAGAATGGTAAGGAAATGGCAGAGCCTGGAAAATTAAATGGCAAAAACAGAAAACTTGAATGTGTCCAAAAAACAAAAACAAAAACAAAAACTGCCAGCACTACAAAGACAAATAGTACAGGTATGTCCAAACCTGAGAGCATCTGGGCCTAAAATGCCTCAACATTTTGAAAAGAAAAAGAAAACCAACAAAATTTCTTCAGATGTTAAAATTATTTTTATATAATAACTCATTATTAATTTTAAAATGAGTTCATGTCTCAAGATCAAGTGGAAAGAGCTCCTACTCAGCTGAGAACAATGTGTTCATGAGATTGCTTATAGTTCTATTCACATGAACAGATATTTGCAAAAATCAGCCACTGTAATTACCAGTGCAAAACATTACAGATTATTATTTCATTATTATTATCACTTCAAACCTCTCAACATGACTGTAAATGTGACTTCTTAAGTCAATGACATAGAATTAATTGGCAATCACAAACTAACTATATTTAGCATAATGATAGAGTAAACCCTGTTTAATATAAATATGCAAATGTCAACGGCATTGTTATTTACAAAGACAACAAACAAAAGCCATCACCTGTATATTCTTCAGCTTATATTATTTCATTACATTCTAATTTGTATATGAAATAATGCCTATTCTGAGAGAATTTTTTAATTCAAAGGAAGTTTGCAACAGTGTTTCATAATAGTAACACATATTTATATATACGCATGTATATATTCACATATATTATTATACTACACATCCATTTAATTTCTGTAGGTTGAGGTAGTGTTTTTAACCTCTTAGAAACGCTGATTAAATGAGTTATTTAAGTAATTTATGAAAATTAAACAAATGAAAATTACTAGGTTGATGTTAGACATGAGACTTGTTAAAGTAAAATAACCTACTGTTGGCTCTTGTAAACATTTTCTTCCCACATTACACGCAAGTGGTCTTCTTGGGATATGTCAATGGCTAATTTTTAAATTTTAAATCTGAAGCACTTCTCCTTTATAATCTGTAGGCAAAGTTACAAAGGAGTACACAATAAAAACAAAAACTATATCCAGCAAAATACTCAACATTGTTGAACAATTTACAGGGTAAATTCAGAACACATCTGTGGCCCAAATGCAGGAAGCAGGGAGGGTAGAAAATGAACATTTTGTTCTTCTAAGCAGTGGTAATGAAGGTGGAGCCCTGATTTTAATACCTCAAGAAAGCATACAATTGTTATAAAATTATGTTAGCTTTATAAGAAACAGACTTGAGTGATCTAGAATAAGTATATTAATAAATTTTATTTCTTTTTATAATAGTCATTCATATCAAAGTAGAATGCTTAGCCAGAATAAATATTAATTTATACCTTGTAGACATCACTCTATTAATAATGTGTATGGACTTGACCCAAGTAACTCACATAATAATGTACCTTTTGAGATTTTCATGATATATTGGGAGGGGTGCAGCAAACTGAAGACTAATAGGCACAGTATAAATTTTATGATAATAAAAAGCATATAAATACAGGGAGGCAGAGGACAAGGGCAAGGACAGTTTATAAATGCCTAAAAACAGATTAGGAAGAATACCCATAAAATCTATCAAGAGTGGATGGTAGCCTAGAGGGCTAGGCCATTAATAATTATAAGAAGGGCTACTTTTCTTTCCATTTTTTTTTAAATTAGGTCCTATTTTTCAAACAGACATTATGAATCATGTTGCATAATTACAGAAAAAGTAAAACTGACTCTCTTCAAGTAAAAATAAAGGCATGTCAAATATCAAAATTAAAAGTTTTCCTGGGTTGAAACACGTCAAAAGTCCTATCGTTTTCTACACATCTAAAGAAATATACATGTGCATATATACATGAAAGTTTAACTTTTTATTAATGTAAAAAATTTCCAAGGAAAATCTATTCCAGAGAAAAATATTATTTTTAAATCTGTATGTTCAGGAAATTATATAAACTGAAAATATGAAAAGAACAATTTAAACTCAATCAAAACGCCATTCCTTGGCTTTCCAAAAGAGGGAGATATAACTCCACTGCCACAAACATACAAATTTGATACATAAATCATCTATTCAAATACACAACTTATCAAGAAAATAATTTTAAGGAAAAACTCTAAATTATGTGTTTATTTTAGCCTTATGATTTTAATTGCCTAAAAAGCACAGTTAAATCCATGAAAAATATCATGATCTACAATAATAAAATGAAAGCTGTTCCAGCTCCTTTACAGAAAGCTCAATAGTAGAATAAAAATGTGACAAAAGGCCGGGCACGGTGGCTCACGCCTGTAATCCCAGCACTTTGGGAGGCCGAGGCAGGCAGATCACGAGGTCAGGAGATGGAGACCATCCTGGCTAACACGGTGAAACCCCGTCTCTACTAAAAAATACAAAAAACTAGCTGGGCGCGGTGGCGGTGCCTGTGGTCCCAGCTCCTCGGGAGGCTGAGGCAGGAGAATGCCGGGAACCCGGGAGGCGGAGCTTGCAGTGGGCCAAGATGGCGCCACTCACTCCAGCCTGGGCCACAGAGCGAGACTCTGTCTCAAAAAAAAAAAAAAAAAAAAAAAAAAAAAATGACAAAAGACCAAAAGTACTTATGCTATTTAGATTTTGAAAAATAGGTTTAGAGATGACAGATGTCAGTTACTAAAATTTGTACCTCCTGATTGTTATTTGAAAATTAAAATTTAGTATTTTTCTGAACTAGAGACAGAATGCTACCCATTTCTTACAATGATTATTAAAATTTTCTCTCCTTGAGCAGTGGTCTGTTGCTCCCATTGAAGAGGTCCTTCGCATCCCATTAGCTGTATTTCTAGGTATTTTATTCTCTTTGGAGCAATTGTGAATGGGAGTTCATTCATGATTCGGCTCTCTGCTTGTCCATTGTTGGTGTAAAGGAATGCTTGTGATTTTCGCACACTGACTTTGTATCCTGAGACTCTACTGAAGTTGCTTATCAGCTAAAGGAGTTTTGGGGCTGAGAGGATGGGGTTTTGTAAATATAGAATCATGTCGTCTGCAAACAGGGACAATTTGACTTCCTCTCCTCCTTTTTGAATACCCTTTATTTCTTTCTCTTGCCTGATTGCCCTGGCCAGAAGTTATATGCTATGTTGAACAGGAGTGGTGAGACAGGGAATACTTGTCTTGTATCAGTTTTCAAAGGGAATGCTTCCAGCTTTTGCCCACTCAATACGATATTGGTTGTGGGTTTGTCACAAATCGCTCTTATTATTTTTAGGTATGTTTTATCAATGCCTATTTTATTGGGAGTTTTTAACATGAATGGATGTTGAATTTTATCAAAGTCTTTTCTGCATGTACTGAGATCATCATGTAGTTTTTGTCTTTGGTTGTTTCCATGATGGATTACATTAATTGATTTGCATATGTTGACCCAGCCTTGCATCCCAGGGATGAAGCTAACTTGACCATGATGGATAAGCTTTTTTGATGTGCTGCTAGATTTGGTTTGCCCGTATTTTATTGAGGAATTTCACATTGATATTCATCAGGGAAATCATTCTACTATAAAGACACATGCCCACATATGTTTACTGCAGCACTGTTTACAATAGCAAAGACATGGCACCAACCCTAATGTCCATCAGTGATAGACTGGATAAAGAAAATGTGGTACATATACGCCATGGAATACTATGTAGCCATAAAAAGAAATGAGATCATATCTTTTGTAGGGACATAGATGAAGTTGGAAACCTTCATTTTCAGCAAACTAACACAGGAACAGAAAACCAAACACTGCATGTTCTCACTCATAAGTGGGAGCTGAACAATGAGAACACATGGACACAGGGAGGAGAACAACACACACCAAGGCCTGTTGTGGGGTGGGGGTGAGGGGAGGGAACTCAGAGAACGGGTCAATAGGTGCAGCAAACCACCATGGCACACGTATACCTATGTAACAAACCTGCACGTTCTTTGGTGTGTGTCCCAAACTTAAAGTCAAATAAAAATAAAAAATAAAAATAAAGCTATAGTAATCAAAAATTATAATAATTGAGATAACAGGTATACACTGGTACTGTTCAGGCAAAGCCAAACGTAGGGTGAGCCAGTAATAATAGTACTTACTGTATCAAGTTCTTGCAATGAGTCAATGACAAAATATATGTAAATTAGTTAGCTATCAATGGGAAACATTCAATAAGTGGTAGCTGCTTATGTTGGTATTTTTCATGCCTCCTACTTTGGCTAACAAAGCAAGAAAACCAGTGAGCTGTTTATTCTTATCTTTTAATAGATGATGCTGGGTCTAGTAATGAGGTAATGAGTGTTTAACAATATAATCATACAGATCCCTGTTTGAGAGGGAAAGGAACTTTATGTCTATTTAGTTATGTTTATTATAGTGATTCTCCACCCAAAGGAGGAAAATCTGTTTTTCCAATTTAAAAACTTGAAACAGCCCATCGTGCCTCTTCCACAGACCTAGCTCCTTAGCTTGGCAGTTACTTCCACAGGAAGCCACTTCTACTGAGTGGACTGTGTCTGAGCTCTTAGACTTATTGGAGCAGATAAACACTAAAAATAACTAATGTATTAGATTATTTCCTTACAGGAAGTAATTTTTATAATTCGGATTCCCTGTGCATATTACAGTAACAGGTACATAGAAGATACTCAATACATATTTGTTGAACTAGTGAAACTATGAATAAATAGAACTTGGCAGCTAAAAATCAACCTTATGAGGTGATGGCCTGCAACCAAAGCTCCACCATGATTAGGAACTTTCCTGTGCTTCAGCTAAAACATCTGAGGGTCACAGAATCAAGGAGTTCGGGGATTTCACAGCTGCAGCTGGTGCCAAGCAGCTGTTTGTGATTTAGATTGGTGCCTTTAGTTAATTGATTGTAATAAGTAAAAACTCAGTAAAGTTAATCTGCTAATTATCTCAAAAAAAATAAAAAAGAAAATGGCAGAAAAAATTTCCGCAACACTTTTTAAAAAGTAGTAAGTTCAGTTCTTAAAAAAAAGTTCCGAACCTAAAATAAAGGTTAAAAACAAAACAGCCATTAAGACCTAAAGCAGCAATGAAAACAATAATAGTTGCCTTGCCACAGTTTCTGTAAAATTAGCCCTTACAAACTATCGAAGAATCAAATTGTTTGATTTACTCCTTCAAAGACTGGGTCTCAAAATGGCTTTAACACTCAATACATTTTTTTTTTTTTCGAGTGTCTACTCTGCCACGCACTGTTCAAAGAACTGAGAGTATACAGGAGAAAAAAAAAAACAACACACAGCAAAGACCATGCTTTCATGGAGCTTATACTGACATGGAAAGGGGATTATTTATATTAAATTTTAATTCCTCTTACCACATACTATCGGTATTTTTCTCTTTTTCACTACAGATTAAGAAGAACCTTGACTGCCATCTCTTGTTAAACGTCTTCTTATTCCAAACAATATTCTTCTCTGCTTACTATTATTATGTGTGGCAATATCTTACTAAATTTTATATACACTTATAATTTCATTATTTATAAAATATTTTTAACAACCTACAAAATAAACATATTGTGCATTTTGATTTAATATATTTAAGTAACTCTGAGTTAATACTGTTAAATAACAAATGCCAATAAAAATAACAACTCAATCATAGGATTTATCATGGTAAATGTCCGAGGAAGAAAGAAACAAGGGACAAGGAAATATTATATAATTATATGACCATGGAGTAAAATCAAGCAAATGTGGAAAGATTTAGATCGCTTCTCTTGTAAACAAATGCCTTAAATCTGTAATCCAGACTTTGGAGCCCATCCCTCAGACATCCCTTGATGAGACAAGAGCGCCGACTCTAATTGCTCTGCAGACCTTGAATACAAAACCACATGGTCAACCAAGGCAGAGGGAGTGTGGAGGACACTCAGCCTGCCTCCAACAGAGAGACCCCTAGGCTAATTCAGGTGGCATTATCACAGAAGAATATGATAAACAAGACCGCACCACCACCATGTCAGAGGCCAGAAAGAGGAAGAACCAGAAGAAGCAGTCTCCAAAATGCATGAGCGTCCAACACAGCATCCCCTCCCACATCAATTTCATCCGACTTCTTTACAGATAAAAATCCTCTCTACTTTGGCTGATTTGAAGACAGGTTTCATTTTTCCATTAAACTTTCTGTTTCCCAAGCTAAAGTTTTACAATTACTCAAAATCACTTTTAATATATCATTTCTTATATAAAGTTTCTAAACTTACGATAATAATACAACTAAGTTTTGTTTCCTACCAGTCAAACAATTCTAATCTAACCCAATTCAACTCAGCAAGACCCTCTCCTAAATTTTCCTCTATTTGTACATTTAGACTGTTTCTCCCACAATTATCCTTCATCAGTTACACATTCTAATAGTTTAAATCAAACTTGGCAAACAAGATGAAAAGAACATGCTAAGTTCAAGAAAAAACAGGAGGGAGGAAACTACCTTTAATTTGGATCCATGAGGCACGAGTACAGATTTATTCTGCTTTGGTGGAATATACAGCTCCCATTTTCCATAATCCAGTTTTTTATATGGGTATGAAAATGGATTCCAACCATCTAAAAAAATAAAGAAGATCAGTTAACAACAGCATGATAGGACTAATAATTAATGAATTTCAAGAAAAACAAAATACTGTTTTACTTGCACAAAAAATCAAATTGTCTAAAAAATTGTTTTCTAAAGTTTTAATCAAAATACTAGTGGTTTAGAAAAGGCAGGTTATTCTTAATTTACTTATAAAATATGCATTTTGAAGTCTGCTTTTGCATTTTATAATTAAATTAAGACTATAACATTTTCAGTTGTGGTTTCAACTCTAATGCTTCTGTCAATAAACAGAATGCAAAAGAAAACGATGGATCCTTTTTTTAGAAAACACCATCAACAAAAAGACACATTATGAACAAACAGAAATGTAGATGTCATGGTAGAAAAACAATGAAAAACCATTAAAATCATATAACATTTACTGAATTTCATAAGAGTGTGACAGAGTTGACATAAAATCTAAAGAAATGCCTTAAGCAAGAAAGACAGAAGGTTATATAAAGTGTAGGAAGTAAAGAAAAGGTGGAATGCAGGATGTGGAAGAAAGTAAAACAAACAAGAGCAGACCCACACACACGGAAATTAACACATCATAAGGGAGGCGTTAAAAACCAGTGAGTCAAGGACACACTATTAAATAAGTCGTGCTGGAACAACTGATTATCCTTATGAAAATAAAATAAAACAGATCTCCACCAACTAGTATGTCCCCAAATCATTTGAACATAGATTAATATTTATACATGATAGGCAGAACCATAAAATGCTTAGAAGAAAACACAGAGAAATGCATTTACAATATTGGAATATAAAAGGTTTTTTAAATGAAATATTTTTTAAAACTATAAAACTTTAAGACAGGTAATTCTGACCATTAAAACTGTAAACTTATCATCATAAATAGATGAATCGACAGAATGACAAGACAAGCTATAAACTGGGAGAATACATTTGTAATGAATATACCAAAAGACAGAGAGCATCCACAACACATGAAGAACATTGTAAGTCAATGAGACAAAGAAAACAAACCAAGAGAAAGATTGACAAAAAATTTATTCAGGAGAGGACACTTGAATGGCCAATAAACATATGTAATGATACTCAAGCTCACTGTTTAATCAAGCAATCACAAATTAAAACAACAATAAGATATCATTTCGCACTCAGGGCACTGGAAAAAATTAAAAGTCTAAAAATATCATCTAGTCAGCAACCATATAAAACATCGCTGCTGAAGGTAGTATCATTGGTAAAAACAACTTGACATCATATGTGATGCAAAGGTAAAGACATCTTAACCCCATAGCCCAACAATTCTGTTCCTAGGAAATAGCTTAGAGGAATTCTCATAAACGTACACAAGAAGGCATTCAAAATTATTCACTGAAGAATCCTTAGCCATAGCCAAAACACTGGAAGCTATCAAAATTTCAACAGCCACAATATGGGTAAAACTTTGCAATATAATTAAACAACTGGATGCTATACAATGGTATAAAATGAATGGATTAGAGTACCAACATATGCAAATATCCCACTACAAAAGTTAATTTTAAAAGGGTACAGAAGAATAGCATTTATATCAAGATCAAGAACTATCAAAACATTATATGAAACTTACTGATATATATGTATGTAGTAAAAATATTAAATCAGAAATAGGAATATGAAATATCAAATTCTATGGTAATTCCCTATGGGTAGAAGAAAGGGAACACAAGAAGCTTCAATATCTGCAATATTTTTGTTAAAGTGAGTTGTATACACATAGATGTTTATTACATAATTTGCTATTTGTTTATGCCTAAAATATTTCATGGTATTAAAAAAATCAAGCAGCCTTGTGGCATATACTCTGTTGCTAAGACACTACATTCTCAACTAAGGACATAATAAAGGAATAATCAGGAAACTCATCTTATGCCATGTTTTCTTCCATTACACACCAACATTTTCACTCTTCTCTCTCAGCCAGTCTGAACAATGGGGGTAAAACAGGAGTAAGAAATAAGATTTAAATAAAGGTTCTTCTAAACAGTTACCTATTCCCCATCATGAAGACAGTCTGAAAATGTCTAACAGCAGTTTGTCTTCAAGGGCAGCTCTACAAGTTTGGTACTGTTATACTCCTCTTCACCTAAAAACCTCAAATACATCACACCTAAATACGCTGTGACATTTCATTATCAAAACAAAGAGTTTAGTCCGTAATTAGAGGAAAAAAATAATAAACGTTTGGAATACAAAAATCTAGGTAATAGAACACTATATGATTACTGCATTTCCTTTTAGCTAATAACTTAAGACAAACAGCAGATCTTTTCCCGGTTAGGTAGATCTGAAAATACAGGGTACAGTTCATTAGTTCATTCATTCATTCATTAAATATGTATTGCATGCTTAATGCAGGCCCTGTTCAATGCCAAACCAAATTTAGCATTCCAAATTAGTCCTAGCTCATAAAGAAAAGGTTATATTGGGCTATAATAGACCAATATAAATGAGAAGTACAATGGTATATCCACTAAAAATTTATTAAAAGATTCAGATACTTTGAAAGTGAAAATTCAATAATAGGTGAAATTTAGATATGCAGATTTATTTGTAAGAGCTGTTTCCCCACTGTGAAAATGGCTTCCAATATCAGTTTTTGAAAATTGATGAACTAATTCTTTAGCTTGATATCAACTATTATTTTAAGACTATTTAAATAAGCAAAGTATTAATATTTGGTAAAAAAAATTCTTTCACTATGTCATATTTTTCTTTTATAATAGTGTAATGATACAAAATCTCCAAAAGCATATGCTGATTATTTGTAATTATACACTGTGAAAAACATGTTTTCTTTGCATCTTCAAGAGTTTCATTTTAGTAATGCCCTTCTCCTCATGGGAACTCAGGTGTTGGCTTTCACTGCAGGTACTCATTTCTGCCAAGCACAAATCTTTAAAGCAAGACTGAGAACATCTTCACATATTTACCCCCACCCAAAAAAAAACCCAGTACGTTAGCCATCATAAGCTATGTAGAGCATTCTAAAGATTTCGTATGGGAGAGAAAGAAGGTTTGCAAGCATATACGTATGAAATTACTTAAGATTTTTCCATTACTCATTTTTCTCTCCAAATAAATCCCTCTTCAGCTACCCTACCATCAGATTTTCCATCTCCTTGACTCTTTCTCTAGTCATTGCAAAGCCCTAAATTCTTCTCTCTCATTCTTTTATTAGTGTTTGTTTCTTCTTTCCATTAAAAACATGGGCACCAACCAAAATATCCACTTCTACCATACTACATCACACAAAGGAATTTTTCCAGTAAAACCAGTTCCTGCCTAATATGAGTTTCTCAAAATACCCAATAAAAACAGCTTTACTCCACAGAATACACATATCTCAATATCCAGAAACAGAATAATCAGGAAAATCACTGGATTTGGATCCGTGCTTATAAACTTAACATTAAACACTCAGCTAAGAAAGAAGGAACTATCATTAAGATGTATCCAGGTGTGATATTAGGAACCAATCACGGAAGCACAGTTAAAAATAAATACATAAAATTCAACTTCAAATTGTTGGTATAAAAATTCTGAAAATTGATTTTAAGTAAAGTTTGATTTCGAAAAACACAGAAGGCAAAATAATATAAGCTGGTAGACACATTTTAGGGAAATGCATGTCTTGTGAAATAAGTCATGTGACTCTACTACAGAATATAATTGAAAATAAAGTAATAATATTAATAACAATAATAAATTGTACCAAGCCATATCAGAGCCTATCTAAAGACATTTATAAAACAAATCAGGTCACTCAAACATTTTTCATTTAATCCTACATGACTTATGCTGAGTACACGAGAGAGAATTAATTATGTAATGCAAAGAGTTTGCATTGCTATGCAGACCTGAGGATAGAAACAAACATGACTTCATCATGTGTGACAATTATTTGCTTCTCTACCAAGCACAGAACTACACATAGAACTAGAACGGTCTCTATCTAGGTCAGTGGGTTCTCAAACTATACCTCACATGAGAATCACATGGATTTGTTAAAATACAGATTGCTGGGTCCCAGTCCTAGAGTTTTTTATAGAGATCTTTGGTGAGGCCTAATAATTTGCATTTCTAAAAAGGTCACAAGTGATGTTGATGCCAGTGGCCTAGGGACTACAGTTTAGAAACAATTGCCCTGGTTAAATCCACTTAACACTTTTGTGAGTAATTTTCTAGATGAAGTTAAACTATAAGGCTATCAAATAATATAATATATCAACAGGTCAAGGGACTTCTGAAATCAAAAATGTCATAAGTAATCCTTTGAGGTAAGTGTTAATCACATGATATATAGGATTTAAGATTTAGGATTGACTGGGGTTATAAAGCCCAGGAAGGGTGACCAGGGAGAATCAGATTAAAGACGCAATTTCAGAGATCAAGGAATTTAAATGTATTAATGTGAGGGAACAGAAATGATAATGAGAACATGAAAAGACAACATGCATTAAAACCATTATTGAATATACTATTATTAGTGTCTATAGATAATATTTTCTATAATATTCACAACAAAACATAACTTGGTTAAAAAGTATAAGCAACTGATAATAAAATGAATAAAAAATTAAAGGTTTATTTTTCCCACAGAAAAGTGATATTAAACCTTTTAAATGTTAACAATATTAACTCATATTCCTGTCTACTCTCCATTATCTACCATAATCTAGATATTACTAGGCTCAAAGTTAGGTACCCCCAAAACAAGGTGTGCTTATTTTTTCAGTTTCGGTGAAATTTTAAGAACATGTTTCCTACATTCATAAATTATTTTATTACAACATCTGCTAAAACATTTGATGTTTATTGAGTACAGAAAACCTGATACAGTTCTGTTTTAACGATAAAATGTTAAAATTTATTAAAACTTAGGTACACAAATAAAGACCATACAGGCGCTATTTACAATTGAGATAAATGTAAACAAATATAAAGACCTTTATAATGATCCACTTTCATTAATGAATAGTAAATATATTTTGTCATGATTTTTCTTAGTAACATTTTCTTTCCTCTAGCTTACTTAGTTGTAAAAACACAGTATATAATATACATAATATACAAAATACATCCTAATTATTGGTAAGGCTTCTCGTCAACAGCAGGATATGAGTAGCTAAGTTTTTGGGGAGTCAAAATTTATACTTAGATTTTGAGTATGTGAGGAGTAGGCACGCCTAGCCCCCACAGCGTTCACAGATCAGCTGTATAGTCTTGGAGCAACATTTAGGAACTCCAAGAATGTAGAAAGGATTCTGATACTCTTATGCCTGTCTAGTTTCTCTTGATAGAAACTTTTGGAGTGGCATATTAATGTTTTTGTTGAGATAGTGACTAAGTAGCATTCTTGGAGTTCAACATATTTTAATTTCCAGTCTTAAGTCTGGAATAAAGGTAGATTTTAATTATAAATTAAAGTAAAATATTTCTAGGAATCACTTGGCAATTAATATGTACTAATTACTCTTTTAAAATAAAAATACATACAAACATAGTATTTGAACCTCTCTTACTAAAGAAGGTCTTATATAGCTAATTAACAATAATTAATTTTTTTGGCCTTCTGTATTTTTCTTTCTTTTTTTATATTTTACTTAAGTACTGGGATATATGTGCAAAACATGCAAGTTTGTTACCTAAGTATATGTGCCATGGTGGAAAATCTGATATATCTCTAAACCAAACATTTTAATAGGTATTTTATTATTAACAGGCTTAAATTCATCATATGTGATGAGGCATAAGATTCTATTTGTCCACAGACTCAAAACAAGCTGACAAAATTTAAATCGAGATACGGAAAAGAAACAGTGTGATGCACAGTTTAATATGAACTGCAAACACACATTCGGCAAAGGTGATCAAACATTAACTAAGGTCACTGTATCAGGCACACAAACTCTGTGTTTATCTCATACCCAACAACCTTTCCTTTTCAAATGTACTAATCCTCACATAAAATTCTCAAATGTCAGCTTCCTTCAAATATTCCCAAACTCTTTGATTCACAGTGGAGTACCACTCTTCATCAGCACTTAGCCACTTCATTTCTGCAGCGTTTTTAAGTTTAATATAAATTTTCCTTATACATGACTGAAATGGTTCCAACTTAGTATGTAGGGTCTTCCATTTTTCAGGAAGATTCCAATGTGCTAAAGAGTTTGGTTTGCACTTGGGCCAATCCCTGCCACACCCAGACAAGCAGTGAGGTAAGATGCCTGGCAAATGCAACAGGCAAGGCTAATATACAAAGGCTAATATAAAGTCAGTACTAGCCCATATGGCAGATATCAATCCCATCCCATCTGAAAGGATATCCTCAGGACAAAACAGTTGTTAAATATTTGGAATATCACCACTTTGGAGCAGGGAAACATCCTTCCTCGCCATATGATGTCATTTAATTACTTTGTATCAGGCAGAATGTATAAGAAATTATAATGCAAAGGCTTATAAAGACTGAAGTTTGGGGACTTTGCTTGTATCAAGGAAAATCTTGTCATAAAGTACAGAGCTGGAATTTCCTATGGCATTGTTCTTACCCAGCATTATGAGGGAACCACACAGTGTCTGGTGGGTGACAGACAGTAGTCCTTTCTGACATATAGCCCTGTGCTGTTTGATTTTCTCTCTTCCCCTCCAGATAATTCTTCCTCCTCTCAGTTGGGTGCAAAGGAGTCATCCTTCTTCAACTTCTGCTGGCAGCTAGTACCCTGGGAAGGACTGTAATAAGACACTTCCCCTCCCTATCACTATTACCTTGGGGAAACTACTCTTAACACTTATTAGTTTAGCTTAGGTGTGGTTTTCAAGAACAATCTCTAAAGTATATCAGAGTGCCACTAAATTCAGAACCAATGGAATACTAATATCTCATTATTTAAAGAAACAGTGCTCAGTCATGTAATATCCAGCTTTCTGGAAATTAGAAAATAAATCAAATACAGTCATTTGTTCATTACTTAACAATGGGGATATATTCTGAGAAATGTTTCATTAGGTAACATCATTATGGTATACACATTATAGATTATATTTATGCCACCCTATATGGCATAGCCTACTACATACCTAGGCTATATGGTATAGCTTATTGCTCCTACACTACAAACTTGTATGACATGTTATTGTAATGAATACTGTAAGCAGCTATAACACAATGGTGAATATCTGAGTATCTAAACATTAAAAAGGTACAGTCAAAATATTATAATCCCATGGGACCACCTCTGCATGTGCAGTCCTTCATTCACCAAAATGTCATGTAGCATATGACTAAGAGCTAGAGCTTCACTTACTAAATTGTTATTTAAGGTATTTATGGGAGAAAAGAATTTTATTATCAAAAAAGTGTGGGTTTTAAATAAAAGCATGTTTCTTTATTTCTAAAATAGTATTTACATTATGGTACTTTCTATGTAACAAAGGGGATGATAAATGGATATACATCATTGCTTGTAATTTTAAATGAAATTAATAATGTTTCATCAATAAACAGTATTTATACTATGATTCTTCTTATGTAAGAGAGTGATAAATATTCTTGTTTATAATTTCCAAAAGCATAAAATACAGCAAAGAATGAATAGAAATTACTCTGAATATGAGAAGAATATGCACAGATTAGTAGTCTTCCAGGATTGTACTCATTATATTTTGACTACAAAACCATGTAAATAATTCATAAAATGGGAAAATGTAATAAGTTAAAAAAGAAAAAATAAGAAAAGCCCTTAAAATATAAATAAACTGAAATAAATGAACATAATTGCATTATCAGTAGTAGCATATCAGGCAAATCTGACTCCAGACTGAAGAAAGTATTGATAATTTTATTAAGGATAAGAGTTACTATGTTACCAAAAACATCTACTGATAGTAAGAATTGCATAGGCCAGGCGCAGTGGCTCACGCCTGTAATCCCAGCTCTCAGGGAGGCAGAGGCGGGAGGATAGCTTGAGCCCAGGAGTTCGAGACCTGCCTGGGTAATATGGCGAGACCCCGTTCTCCACAAAAAGGAAAAAAAAAAAAAAAAAAAAGAATTGCATAAAAAAGTATTAATGACAAAATTGTACACTGCCTCCAGTTTGGTTTAAATTATGGAAAACAAAACAACTAATGTACATGAGGCAAGGGAAGCGATGAAACAACACTAGCTAACTATTGATAAATGTCAAAGCTGGGTGAAAAGAATATAGAACCTTATCTCTATTATTCCACAGAGTACAATATTTCTGTAATAAAAATTTAAAAATGAATGTTATGAGGTCTCTGTCCACAAATACGTGTCCAAATCTCTTTTCTTGCTATCAATTATAAAAAGTGATATTATAAAGCACAGGGCACAAGGTTTAATATACTTATGGTTCTGAATACAGATTAACAAACTACTTTCTGGATAGGTAGTTTCCATTAATACACCAATCAGCCAGATATGAGGATGTTCAACTACCCATAACCTCATCAACTCTGAAAATTATCATCTTAATAACAGGACATACCTGCCTTGATCAATCAGGGTTCACTAAGAGAATTAAGCCCCAATGTTTTAAGAATCCATTGTATGCAATAAATTAACTCCCCTTCAGTGCATCTAGAATCGTATTAGTTACATATAGCCATTGCAATTTGGAAAATAGGCACTCAAATAATTTTCTGTGTTCTGTGGATCAGATGCAGAACCTCTCATTATTGTTCTAACTGTAACCAGTAGCTTTCGATACAGTTTTCATTTCTTTTCAAAACAGACTATAATTGTAACTCTGATTATTCTCTCCAATACTATTATTATTTGTGAAAAACTGTATGGTGCGTATTATATTTTCCTTAAGATTTTTTCATTAATTTCTAGTTTTAATGAAATGAAGTTCGTCAGGAGGCTTACTTTGTAGTTCAACACAGGGGCAATCAAACCATTTACTTATTTACCAAACTATTTACTTGCAGGAGTAGAAACCATTCAATTATCTCAAAACAGATTTTATGGAGAACTCCAACATAAAAACTACGCAAAGCATATAAAGGCAGAGCTGAGCTGGTTGAAATGCCTCTATCTGGCCGGCTTTCTCCTCATTTCTTACCCTCCCTCCAGAGCCCACCACATGGAACTCAGTTCTAAAAAGTGCTCCAGTGTATAATCTATCTTTGTAGATGTTTCACAGATCCTTGAAAGTATGTAATTTCATTTTATTCAAATTCTCCATTTATTTTCAGTTTACTTGACCCGCTGCAAGCTAACAGTATATTAAATACTACCATGACAAGTGAGTTTGAAATGTTATCCAATTTCGGCCGGGCGCGGTGGCTCACGCCTGTAATCCCAGCACTCTGGGAGGCCGAGGCGGGCAGATCACCAGGTCAGGAGATCAAGATCATCTTGTCTAACACGGTGAAACCCCGACTCTACTAAAAACACAAAAACAAAATTAGCCACGAGCAGGGGCGGCACCTGTGGTCCCACCTCCTCGGGAGGCTGAGGCAGGAGAATGCCGGGAACCCGGGGGGCGGAGCTTGCAGTGAGCCAAGATGGCGCCGCTCACTCCAGCCTGGGCCACAGAGCAAGACTCCGTCTCAAAAAAAAAAAAAATATATATCCAATTTCACACAATTCATGCCATCTATAATTGACCAAAAATAAACATTATTTAGGATCTAAGGATAATGACATTTATCTTTGCTGTGCCTTGCATTATTGATCGCTTTTTACCTAGTATTACGGACTGAAAATTTGTATGCCCCCCAGATTCATGTTAAAATCTTAACCCCAAATGTGGTAATATTTGGAGATAGGGACTTTGAGAGGGAATTAAATCATGTGGGAAAGCCCTCATGAATGGGATTAGTACCTATATTACAGGAAACCCAGAGGCTTGGTCATGTGAGAACACACTGTGAGAAGACAACAGTTTGCAGCACCGGAGAGGGCCCACACCAGAATCCAACCATGATGGCACCCTGATCGCAGGCTTCCAGCCTCCAGAACTGCAAGAAATAAATGTCTTTTGTTTATATGCCACCCAGTCTATGGTATTGTGTTATAACAGCCCAAACCCACTAAGATACTTGGGTTTGGTTTGGGTCTGAACATGACTATCCTTTCATTTTGTAATTTCTCAGTAAACCAGAAGAAAACTAATGGCTACAGCTGTAAAGTGAGACATTATTTGCTTAGAAAGAACATAGAAAGGATAAAGTAGGAAGGAGAAGAAATTTAAGAGACTTGTGAATGCCATATGGTCTATAACCAGAGGTAGCAACAGTCATCCTGTGGGCCAAGAATGGCTCTCAAGTATGTTTTCAGTAGCTAGCTATCTCTCCATTTTCCCAAACATTTGGGACCCAGTAGGGGGACTCTTTTTAGACAGGGAGCACACTCTAGTTCCCTGTTCGATGCCATATCACTATCAACTGCAACTTAACTGATTCATCACTTCCTTGGTTTCAGCATGTATTTGAGTTTAGGAACTCTCCTCTATACCCTAAAACACAATCTTCTATCTTAAGATGCCCCACCTGACCCAGTCCATGGTGTGGGAGCATGGCAATGGTTTACAGTAATCAAGAAGGGACCTACATAGATCTCCTTCCTAACCCTATAGCCGCGTATGAAAATACACCAATAATGTTAAAATAATGGTTTCTAATATAGCTAGCAATGTAACAGATAAAAACTCATGTGTCTCTGGCCAACTGGTTTTCAACAAGGATGACTAAGACCATTGAATGAGAGAAAGAATAGTCTTTAAAACCAGTAGTTTTGGCCGGGCGCGGTGGCTCAAGCCTGTAATCCCAGCACTTTGGGAGGCCGAGACGGGCGGATCACGAGGTCAGGAAATCGAGACCATCCTGGCTAACATGGTGAAACCCCGTCTCTACTAAAAAAAAAAATACAAAAAACTAGCCGGGCGATGTGGCGGGCGCCTGTGGTCCCAGCTACTCGGGAGGCTGAGGCAGGAGAATGGCGTGAACCTGGGAGGCGGAGCTTGCAGTGAGCTGAGATTCGGCCACTGCACTCCAGCCTGGGCGACAGAGCGAGACTCCGTCTCAAAAAAATAAATAAATAAATAAATAAATAAATAAATAAATAAATAATAAATAAATAAATAAAAAACCAATAGTTCTGGGACAACTGGATCTCCACATTAAAAAAAGAATAAATTTGGATTCCTGTTTTGAAGCATATACAAAACTAACTCAAAATGACTCGTGTCAGAACTAAAACTAGAAAACATACGTCAATCTTTGTAATTTCTGTTCTTTAATATCACACAAAAAGTACAAGAAACAAATGAAAAAACTGCTAATCTGACATCTTCAAAATTAAAATTTTTGTATGTCAAAGGACACTATCAAGAAAGTGAAAAGGCAGTCCACAGATTGGGAGAAAATATTTTCAAATCATATATTTGATAGGGGACATGAATCTAGAGTATATAAAGAATATTTAACAATTAAAAAAGACAATCCAATTTTTAAAATGAGCAAAGGATCTGAATAGACATTTCTACCAACAAGATGTACAAATGGACAATAAGCCTACAAAAGGATATTCAAGGGCTGGGTGTGGTGGCTCACATCTATAATCCCAACATTTTTGTAGGCCAAGGCAGGAAGATTGCTTGAGGCCAGGAATTCAAGACCACCCTGGGCAACATAGCAAGACCCCATCCCTACAAAAAATAAAACAGCTGGGCACGGTGGCACATGCCTGTAGTCCTAGCTACTCAGGAGGCTGTGGCAGGAGGGTCGATTGAGCCCAGAAGGTCAAGGCAGCAGCAAGCCATGATGACACCACTGCACTCCAGCCTGGGTGGGAGAGTAAGGCTCTTTCTCAAAAAAAATAAATAAATAAATAAATAAAAATAAACATAGTAATAAAAAAGGGTATCCAACGTTATTAGTCATTAGGAAAATACAAATACAAATCAAAACCACAATGAGATACCACTTCATGCACACTAGGATGGCTAATGGATAGTAAGTGCTAGCAAAGACACGGGAAAATTTCAAACCTCAGGTGCTACTGGTGGGAAGATAATACGGTGCAGCCCCTTTGAAAACGCTGCAGTTCCTCAAAAGCTAAGGCAGAGTTATCATTAGACACAGCAATTCCACCCCAGCCGAGATACCCAACTAAAATGAAAACACACGTCAACACAAAAACTTCAATACAAATGTTCACAGTAGAATTACTCATAATAGTCAAAAGGTGAAAACAATCCAAATGATCATCAGTAAATGAATAAACAAAATGTTGAATATTCATAGAACGAAATATTATTTGGTCATTAATAGAAATGAGGTACTAATACACACTACAACATGGAACCTTGTACACATGCTAAGTGAAAGAATCACACCACAAAAAAACATACATTATATGAGACCGTTTATATGAAATATTGAACACCAGCAGATTTACAGACACAGAAAGTAGATCAGTGGTTGCCTAGTACTGGGGAAATGGTAAGATGATGGCTAAAGGGTATGGCATTTCTTTTGGGGTGTTGAAAATGTTCTAAAATGAACTGTAATAATGGTTGCACAACTCTTTTATTACATATACTAAAAGCCATCAAATTGTACACTTTTAAATGGTGAGCTATATGCTACATGAATTATATCTCAATAAGGCTGTTAAAAAAGAAAACTTTTTTAAAAAGTCAGGTAGCCTTTATTCATTCACTTCCACTGAGCTTTTGCCCTAGAATAAAATCAGGTTCTGTTGGAGATACTGTAAAGGAAAAGACCACATAGTGAGACATATAAAAATTTAATGCTGAATGGTTAGCTTGGTCAATAAGTAGAATTAAAGACTCAGGATGGATAGCTGAAGACTCTATGAAGAAAAATGATTAAAAATTTCAACGCTTTGCCAAGGTAGAACAACTTAATCACATTTGAAACTACAAACAACAACAGTCTCTTTACTCAAACGAAAATAGGTATCCTCTTCTCAAACCCAGATTAGTTAGTGGTAGCTTTAGAGGTGATTACCAACTTAAGCTAACGATGATGATGCAAGAACTTATCTTTTACTCTGAATGAGCCTGTAAGGAACACAAATCTATAACTTTTACATAGCACCCAAATGTTTTGCTATCCGGACACAGGTTTGGTAACCAATGGCCTATGTTATTATTTAAGAAACCTGACAAAGAATTGAGGGAGGAATTTTCTTTCATTTTACATCTACATTTCATATATATTTGAGGAAGGAGAGCTGTGAACAACTTTATATCAAATAATATACTACCTTTAAAAAAAAAATTTGAGCAGAGGCCATCTCAAAACTAATGATATGGAAATGAAGAGTCTTATTGTGATAGAAATAACAAAATCATTACAACAACAAAAAATAGGAAGACGTGGTGACACTGATTCCAGTAGCAGTAGTTATGGATTGTCTTTAGTGCTTGACATTCAACATCTAATTCAATTACCTCAAATGTCCCATAAAGTATTACAATTTTCATCTGATGGATGAGAAAATATGCTCCAAGAGGGAGAGTAACAAAGACCAAATCGCAGAGCTACTACATGACAGGCAGTATGTGAATCATGTTAGTCTGACTCCTGCTTCTGTCTGTATGTGCTCTTACCCTCTACGACACGTATACAACAATCTAGATCCAGCCCAGCATCTATCTACTGGGTAGAAATGTGGATAATACCTGTCCTAGACAACTCAAGCTGCTATAACAAATACCACAGACTGGGTCACTTAAACAAAAAACATTTATTTTTCACAGTTCTGAAGGCTTTGGAAGTCTAAGATCAGGGTGGCAGGACAGTCCAATTCTTGATAGCTGTCTTCCCAACTTGCAGAGTACTGTCTGCACGTTGTCTCACATGGTGGAGACAGGAAGCCTCTCTCTGGAGTCTCTTATAAGGGCACTAATCCCATTCATGAGGGCTCTCCTATCAAGATCTAATTACTTTCCAAAGCCCCCACCTGCATATTTCATCACATTGGAGATTAGGGCTTCAACACAGGAATTTTGAGGAGACACAAACGTTCAGTCCATAGCAGAAATTTAACTAGATTTTATGTTTGCCCTCTCAATTAAAGCCATCCAGGAATCGTATGCTTTAGCAATCCAAATTTTTCTATGGAATTTTTTTTTCATAGAAAAGCTCACTAGTACATTTTTGCAAGCCCTGAAAACATCAGGCATGTCAATATAGCAGCTACGCCAGAAAGAAAGCTACATCAGTCTGTCAAAACACAGGATCCCCTCAACCACACTGCTGGGATAAGTCACCATCCCCAGCCAAGTAAGTGACAAGAGCATGATTCAGGCCACTCTCTGGATATTCCACCTTAAATGACAACAAAGTGTTTTGTTAACGTTTACAACATGCCTAGCATTAATCTTGGTGTTATAGCCTTGTGGAGGATAACAACAAAAATATCATAAAAGAGAATGACAGCAAGATAGACAGACAGAGGAAGAAAATAACAAAAATAATTCATTTTACCAAGTAGCTTCCAGTATCTCCACAGAGAGGTAGACTTGCATACTCTACTTCCGTGCAGCAGCAGGTTTTCCATTTCACAGAGAAAACTGGAGCCAGGAGACAAGAATTTCCTCAGTTTTCCACTCTCAAACCTATGAACTGGTAAGTGCAGGCTCCTTTACCTCCTTTCCTTCAGTCTGTGAGAAAGACATGTTTTTCTCGTTGTTGTTTTGTTTTAGTTTGTTTGTTTTTCTCTTGTTCAAGGCTAATCATTTGATTCCATTCTTCTTCTTTTTTTTTTTTTTTTTTTTTTGAGACAGGGTTTCACTCTCATCCCCCAGGCTGGAGTGCAATGGCAGGATCTCAACTCACTGCAACCTCCGCCTCCCAGGTTCAAGCAATTCTCCTGCCCCAGTCTCCCAAGTAGCCAGGATTACAGGAGCCCGCCACCATGCCCAGCAAATTTTTGTATTTTTAGTAGAGACAGGGTTTCACCATGTTGGCCAGGCTGGTCTTGAACTCCTGACCTCAGGTGATCCGCCTGTCTCGGCTTCCCAAAGTGCTGGGATTACAAGCGTGAGCCTTCGCGCCCAGCCGATTCCATTCTTTTCTCTTTTGTACAATTTTTTTCTAATGTTCTGTTGTTTTCAAATATGCTCTCAACTTCTTTATTCTCAGCATTCAAATATGATGCATTGATGCATTGGCTTAAAGAACATTAACAACAGTGAAGAAAACCTCTCTTTTTGATTCAAGTCATTCTCTGGCTATCCTACCACTGACAGACCGATTTCCTGACTGCCATCTCTACTTCCTCATATCTCTTCAGCTGATAAAATGTTTCTGAGACACTCTGGCAAAGGTCACCGTAGACTTGTAAGTTTCCAGTCCCAATAGTTCTCTGCGGACTTCAAGTGGCGTGCATTTCCACTGGCATTCGAAACTCCTGCTTCCTCCTCCTTGGGTTTCAGTGATACCCACCTCAGTTGGATCTCTCAAACCACAACGATAAAGATGGGGATGAAAATGAAGGAGTGCATTTGAAAGCTACTTCACAGTTAAATTTGGTAAGACGACTGTTTGGTTATTAGGGGTGGCAGAGAAAAATAATGTTTCGCTTGCGTGGTTCTTTAAATGGGACAGAGAATATAAAGTAAGAGAGAAGGGAATTGTAAGAAACTAGAAGTAGTCATCGACAGCATCTACTACAACATCTACTACTGCAGGAAGATAAAGGAAGAAAAGATACCTAAATGGAGGAGGGAGGGAAGTAAGATAAAATAGCGAATGCAGGTACGTGGGGTACTAACCTCTACCATTATTTTTGTTTCTTATTGCAAAACAAGGATATATTCTGCATACAAAAAAATATATAGATAAATTTTAAAGACACTGGCCGGGAGCGGTGGCTCACGCCTGTAATCCCAGCAGTTTGGGAGGCTGAGGTGGGCAGATCACCCGAAGTCAGAAGTTTGAGACCAGCCTGGCCAACACGGAGAAACCCCATCTCTACTAAAAATACAAAATTACCCGTGTGAGGTGGCATATGCCTGTAATCCCAGCTACTCTGGAGGCTGAGGTAGCTTGAACCTGGGAGGTGGAGGTTGTGGTGAGCCAAGATCACACCATTGCACTCCAGCCTGGGCAACAAGAGCGAAACTCTGACTCAAAAATAAAATAAAATAAAATAAAATTTAAAGACACAAAAACATACTCAAACCACATCCACCTCTACATTATTAATGCCTTAGTATAAAATCTTCTCATTTTTTATTACATAGGTATTTATATACATATGCATGTGTCTATATAGTATAAAATATATATAAAAGTATATACATACTTCTTTTAACTTACAATTTTGTAACCTTTTGTCACACACTACACAGTCAGTGTCACCCATATTAATACATATTCATTTATTACAGTAGTTCCCCAACCTGGTTATCTTTAAAAGTTCGAAAACAATAAAGACTCTACTATAGATCCGTCAATCAGATCCAGGAGTGGATCTTTACTTTTATAAGCTCCCTAAATGTTTGCTATTCACACACAGGTTTTGTAACCAATAGTCTATGGTATCATTCTAGAAATCTGACAGAGAAATGAAAGAGGTATTGTCTTTCATTCTAATATATTTAGAGAAGAAGAATGATGAGCAACTTTATATGCAGAGGGAAATAAAGCAGCAGATGGAGAGGCTGAGGGGAGAAGAAGAGGTAAACAGATGTACAATATTAAGGACACAAAAGAAAATGGGATTCAAAGTATGGATCTGTGACAGTAATTTCTTCTACCAACTTTTGAAAGCACAAGGAAAGGATAAATAGAGACACGCAGACAGTTTTCAGAAAATGATTGGAAAGTCAAAAATTCTCCTTTCTGGTGGCTTCTCTTTTCTCTGAAAAGTCAAGGCAACTATTATGTGAATGAAAAATGAGGAGGCAGTAAAATAAGGGATTCTGAGGAGAGCAGTGAAACTGAAATAGCTACCATGGAGAAAGTTAGAAAGAGCAGGCTCTGGGTGTGCAAATGATTTCTGTGAAATGTTGATGGCCACGATTCTGTAGAGGCAGCAGTTCACATCTCTATGTGATTTCCCTCACTGTTCCCAGAAGCTATGCAAAAGCAGAGAAAAAAATCAGACATTACAGGTTTACAAGGTGAGCACGGTGGAAGCTCAAAGTTCAAAAGAGATGAAACGTTCAAAAAGAGATCAAGGGGTCTGGAGTAGCATCAAAGTAAAGTAGTCACGTCATGAAACATCGTAGATGGAGACGCCCCATTCCGTCTGGAGTATTTAGCATCACGGAGTTTCAAACAAAACAATTCTGCCATAGCAATCTTTATACCTTTCACACAATAAAGTTTGATAATGCTTTCCAAAATTCTCCTCATCACTCACCAGCAGCCTCATTCCACACCAAAAAATCTTGCTTGCTACTCCATCACTCTTCCTAAGCATATCAAAACCTCTAAAAAAGCAGAGTCATTCTAGCAGATCCGCAGATGCATGAGTGGAAAATAAATGCTTACTATTGTTACACAAAGTGTGGAAATAGTGTGCTACTCAGCACTACTGTGGATATCGCCAACTCGTGTATCAATGAAGAGTGATAACTCCCTCTGAACTCCCACAGTAGCCTACACCTACATCTACCATAGCACTTACTAACTACACTTAATACATTTGCTTATATGTAGCACTTACTACATTTGTCTATATTGATTTGTTTTTCCCTTCTTTGACTGCCAGCTTTCTGAAGGTAGGGATCAAGTTTTATTCTTCTTTGCACCCCAAAGCCTAATACAGAATCACCCACAGAGTAAGTACACAACAAGTATTTACTAAAATAAATTTTCACCTTTTTATGCCAAATGAAGATCATATTAAGCTAACTTGGCAACTGAACATGTAATAAAGAATACAATTCACCCAAAAAAACATTTCTTTTTAGTTCTGCAAATGAGCATAAATAGTATTCTTTTAATAAGACTCCATTATACACTAAGATTACATTAATAAGAATTATACCTGGGTTTAGCAAATAATATAAATGATTAAAATGCACAAAAGATCTAGGTGGTTCCTTTTGTTAACCTTTTCAATTAGTATGGGTCACTAACCAAATTATGTTGACAGAGATTTAAAAGCAAAAGTACAGTAATTTTAAAAAACATGAATGACATGAATGTATTTACTTGTATTTTAAAACAGATCTTAGTTTTCTTTTATGTCCTAAATGCCAAAAATAATATATATAATATATATCTAATACTATATATAAATTACACATGCAATTACTATTATGTATATGAACTATATCCATTCAACATATTAAATATCACCATTTAAAAAAACGAATCTTCTAAAATGTTCAATATGCTATTAATCTAAAAATTCACAAAATGCCAAATTATCTATGCCCAAACATTAGCAGCATCTAAAATAAACCTCTATATGTAATTTCTACATTTATTAGACATATAGGACATAATTTATTAGACTATGTTCCTTTTTTTCTGAAATCTAAAATCCAAGAAAATTGAATCACTTTTAAATGAACCAACGTGTTTATTAGATCTGTAGGGTGTAAGAAAACTTCAATTGCTACTCTGTGTCATGCTGATACAGGCATAAACTCTCAGGTTAAACTTCTCTCTTTGTAGTACAAGTTTCAATTTGGATTTTAAAAAGCTTGAGGCCATCAATTTTCACATCTTTCCTCACTCCCATTTCAGAAATCAGGGACCCAATTTTAGGAAAATACTGGCAACTTATATGGAGGCTTAAGATGTTCAAGAATAAATCTGACTGCCATTAGGGCAATTCCATTAAAACAAAGAACATTTAATGCACCAACAATTGTCATGTTTTCTGTCTTTAATGTAATAGCCATTTGTTTAAAGTCAAACAAAGTGAATAGTCATGTTTTCCTTAACTACTCCACTGATTAGATTTTAAGAACGCTTAAATTTGAAACAAAATCATTAAAATGTTTTGTCACTTTTAACTACTTCATAGAATAGCCCGCAAGGCCCTACGTCATCATCTCACACACAGCCTCCCATCACTGGCGGGCGAGTCCACTCTACCAGTTGTTGAACTAAGCTTCTTCCAGCCTCTCTTGACCACTGGCCATATTGAGGCAGCCAGCGGGGAAGGGTCCCCAGAGAAACTCCCACCAGTCTGCGCCCTGGGAGGAGTATGCACTGTGGTATGTTCCTGCTGGGATGTTAGTGTTGTTTGCAGTGGGGAGGAGCCTGGCCCCTCCTCTTCCTGGGTGGAACCTGGGATTCAATTCAAAGCACACCAGCAGGGATTCTGGCTTTGTGGAGGATCCCTGTTTCCCATTTTTTCCCTTTTTACCCAATAAAACTGTGCCTTACTCACCCTTCAAATTGTCTGTGAGCCTAATCTTTCATGGCTGTGTGACAAGGCCCTGTCTTTAGCTGAAGTAAGGAAAAGTCATGCCACAAGAGGTCCGCTACATAAACGTTATAAACTGAATGCTCTAGAAACAGAGAACTCTGTGCGTTCTCTGCGCCTACCCCAGGTTTCTAAGGAGCACAGTAAGATCTTCACAACTATGAAGTCCTGCCAGAAATAACTGTGTCCTCCAGAAATAACGTGGACTTCAGTTCTCTGACATCAGCTAGACACTCAACACCAACCAAAGTCATATGTACATCCCCTCGGTGCTAACTCTGTGTGTGCATACTTCGTCTCTAAATTCCTCTTATTAAGCTTCCCAAAGAAATGAATAAACTATATCTCAGTTGTAACACTATCAATCAAATAGGACAGGAAGAGCTAGATACAAAAACACCGACCAAAAAGCAGTAAGACAGATACTCCTCCAGCTCTGGTACTGGGTCAGGCACACAGCAAACAATAAATGTGCATTAAATAAACAGTTACCAGAACTACTCACTATTTTATAGTTACATGTACGTGCCTGTTTAAAACTACAATAGTAAATTTTTCCAATATATTTATGAAACATTTGCTAATCAATTAATTGTGATATCATTAGCACTTATCCTAACAGAATTAATAACTCCAAGTGAAACTAGGCCTCATAAAACTTAAAAAATTAGCACCAGGTGGCCCTAGATAGGGTCCCACCCTGCCTCGATAGGGTCCCACCCTGATAGGGTCCCACCCTGCCAATTCTGGGAAACAACCTCATGGGGTCCCACCCTGCCAATTCCGGGGGTCCCACCCTGCCTCGAAGTTCCCAGAATCAACAACTCCAGGAAAGAACCTCATAAGGTCCTGCTCTAACCAATTAGAACAAGACACCTTGCTCAGGCCATAGCTAGACCCAATTATTTTGCGCCTTAAGCTTTGTTTGAATTTCGCGCCATAAGCTGTGTTTGAACTTGTGTTTGCCTATATAAACAGCCTGTAACAAGCAGTCAGGGTCCCAGGGCCAACTTAGAGCTTGGGACCCTAGCGCGCTAGTAATAAATAACTCTCTGCTGTGAACCTCGTGTCGGTGATCCTTCGCGGCGACCCCTGCCCAGGAGGGAATCGAGAGTTCGGTTCTAACACATTGATTATGAAATGAGCTAGACTCATTGGCAGACCCCAGGGAAATAGCAGAGGATTGTACTCTGAAATAGGAAAATTTACTGAAGAAATAAAATGTTTTCTCGTTTACATAGTAGGACATATAAGTACTCATAAACAAACATTATATTATTTCCCTTGACATTTAACTTGACCACATTGGAGCCTATTGTGTTTTTATAGTGATCTTAATTAAAAATGAGGTACAGGAATGCCTATCTGGCTTTTCTATTACTAATTGGAAGAAAGAGGGTCTGAACAACTTTCCAAGGTTTTTCATTAAAAAATATATATATATATATTATATATATGTAAACAAAAATGAAACTGCCGTCTTACCTGTAACATTATTCACTGTGGACCAGAGAGCTCTCTTTCGTAAGTATTGTTGCCATTGTTTTTCCATCTGTGACTCTGTTCATCTTTTCCCTTCTATTGTTACTCATCTTCCTTTTTTAATTAAGATTTTTTTCATCGATTCAGACTCCAATAAATTGTATATTGATCTTTTACTCTGTGTCCTTGCTAAACTTGCTTATTGGTTCTTATAGTTTGTTGTAGATGTCTTAGGATTTTGTGCATTACAAGATCATGTCGCCTGTGAATATAAACAGTTTCACTTCTGCCTTTTCAGTGGCTGCTTTTACTTCTTGTACTTGCCTGATATCATGGGCCAGAATCCTCAGTCCAAAATTGAATAGAATTAGTAATCATGGACATCCTTACCTTGCTCCTAGTCAAAGGCGATGGTCACCGGCAACACAGTATTATATTATTTGTAGGTCATGCGGTGATGCCTCATAGGGTTGAAGAAGTTCCCACCATTCTTGTGTGTGTGCATTTATTGGTTTTTAAATAATGATACTTGATTTTTTCATTAAAAAAAACATATAAGCGATAAGTGACACAGCCCCCGGTTTCATCAGTCCCACAGAAGTCCTATTAGACTCCCAGGACGGACAAAAAATAAAAAGAGGCCAGAAAGGTGTCCATCAGTCATCGTCCCTGATTCAGGACAGTACGCAAAAAATCCTGCAAAGATCTTGACCTTCACTTGTATTGGTAAAAGCTGTCCTAAATCACTAATAATGGAGGAAATGGGCCACAAACCTTTTGGTATGGCAACCATGTCCTTTGTCCAGCCCCTGTACTACAACCCGATATTCAGTACTGCAACCTAGTCCGACTGCCGGAAGATGGCAAAATTCATAACAGAGACACAGATGAATATGGGGCTCTGATGCACAGCACAACTTCTGTACTCCTCCCAACACTTAACATCCGGACAATGCCCTATGCAAACCACGGATAGCTGCCCCCTGCTCCTCATCGTGGAGAAGCCCCAACTGCAGTGCTCCCTGTATCTTCCCCACCCTTGATCTCCTGAATAATGATCCTCAACCCAAGATTACCCACGCCCTGAACTTGAAACAAAACAGGACTCCTAACTCACAAAGGTTCCATCTCACCAAATCAGACAAGGCCAGGAATTCACCTCCTGCTGGTTATGCCTAGCAACAGGTCCTCCTTATTGCATATCAGCCTCCACTGCTAAGCCCATCAATTCCACCATCCTACTGGATGTGTATGGGAACAAATTCCTAATAAACTAATTCTAGCTTAAAGCTTTGTGGCCAGGAACCCTGCATAGGCCAAGTACCCCTAGTCATCAAAGTATATCTCTCAGACAACCGGCAGTACCTTGTTCCAATCACTACTTGGTCCTCCAGGTGAGGATTAAAGGCTGCCATCAATACCCCAAAATGTTTTTACAGCCACACCACCACATGTTGGTACAAGTTAAGGTTCCTCTACTACTTCATTGGACACTTTTGTCTCCAAAATATAAAAACTCTACATACCCAAAGAGAACTCCATTTCCCTACCTCGCTGGCCATAGGGAATTAGGGTAAACAGCTGAGTTAGGACCGGGACAGCAGCCCTAGTGCATGGTAACCATCATCTAATAAACAACCGTAGAGAGCCATAAATGAAGGACCCAGAGCCAGACAGAACACTCCATCACAAAACCAACAGCCCAACCTCCCTGTTCAATAGTTACAAACCACTATATCTAAAATTATGCTCTTTCAAAAGAAGGGTTTCTGTGCAGCCCTGAAAGAGCAACAGCTTCTTAAGATCATTCAGGAGTGGAAGTTAAAGATTCTCATGGCAAAACAAGTGGCCCGACAAAAAAAAAAAATCTCAGCAAAGTTGGCTTAAAATAGTACAATCAACCTCAATAGTCCCTACCTCAATCATCTTAAGATCCTCTATCCTGTTTCCATTATCTTGATTCTTTGGCTGTAGACATTTAACTGCTTATCGCCCTGTCAGTACTGACAACGATAGTACATGCTGGTTCTGACCCAACAATACTATCCTCAGGATTAAAGAAGAGTGCTCAAGACGGAGCCTCTGGACACACAAAAGAGGAGGGAATGAAATCAGTCTCATAAAACTTTCTGTGCCTGAGTACTGTATCCCATTAGGGTCCACCTTCCCCGAGGGAAATCCCACTCCTTGGATAGGGTCTCACTCTCGCCAATTCTGGAACAACTCATAAAGTCCCACCCTCGCTACCCAACATCCCAACCTCCTGTGTCTTGTCTAACCACCATCCAGAAGAACTTCATCCCACCCAACTAACTTATGAAGACACTTGTCCAGCCTGAAGAGACCCAATCATTTTGTTTTAAGCTTTGTTTGAATTACTATAAGCTGTGTTTGAACTCTGTGTTTGTATAAATGAAGCCTGTAATTAGGCGAAATAGGTCCCAGGGCCAACTTTAGAGCTTTTGGGACCTTAGCCATTAGTAATAAATAACTCCCTTGCTGTGAACCCTGCGGGTTTGATCTCAAGCACTTCTGCTCAGGAGGGAATCACCTATGCCCGGTTCAAATCACAAGTCATTCCATAACAGCATCATCACCATGAAAGGTATCAAAACTATGTCCTTTATGATGAAGAAAGAATAAAATTAGAAAGAACTCATTATAATTGCCTTTTATTATGTTTTATTTATTTCATTTTTTATTGTTCTTAATATCTGTTTTGTTTTATTAAGAACTTCTATTTTATTATGATTCTCTTTATTGTCTTGCTATATTATTGTCCTATGCTAGACATTACAATTGTCTGTAAGCATAATTAAGTCCTACTAACACAAAGCAAAAATGAATTAGTAAAGAAACATTTATGTGAACATACTAGATTCTAGGAACTATGCTAGCTCTAGCACACAAAATTTCATGTCATTGTATTTTGAAGCACTGCACACAGAAAGCTATTCCTATATGGCTGATGATGAAGATTGGCAACAAAATAAAGTCCAGATGAGGATAATCCATCTGCTTGCAACAACAATGGATTCCAGTTTTCTGTATGCCTAACATGACCATGCCTTCTTGTTCAGCCTCTGAAAGTGAATGAATCTTGATCTTAAATGAGAAAATATTAACAACTCTGTAACGTTGCAATTTCCTTCCAGTTAATGATAATATATTTACAGGAGGTTTCAGTCTGTGATTCCTCACCCTGTGAAGTGGAAGAAAAAGGAGAATAAAAATGGACTATTTTATAAAAAAGCTTTTCCTTTAAAAATGAAATGAAAATTATAGTAAATAGACAACTTTTAACAGTTTATTTTGGTTTAATATGTGCAATTACTCTGAGATATGTTATGCTAGTCAGCATGACCTAATCGTTAAAAAATTAATAATAAAATTTGAATTCTAAAGTTGGTTGGATGCAGTAGCTCACACCTATAGCCCAAGGAGGCCGAGGCAGGAGGAAGCCGTGGAGGGAGGGTCACTTAAGCCCGGGAGTTCAAGACCAGCCTAGGCAACATACCAGGACACTCCTCTCTATAAAAAATAAAAATTAATGGGGTATGGTAGCACGCCCCTGTAGTCTCAGCTACTCTGGAGGCTGAGGCAGAAGAATCGCTGGAGCCCAGGAGTTGGAGGCAGCATTAAGCCGTGGTCATGTACACCTTCCTAGGTGACAGAGCAAGACCAGGTCTCAAAAATAATAAATAATTAATTTTGTAAATAAAATAGTACAGTTGAATCAAGCACCTAAAGTAGTATTATTATTCATCTGGGTAGATCTTAGGCAAAAGTAAACCAATAAAAGAGAAAACCCTACTTCTGACTTAGTAGCTATTAGAGGAAGGGATCTATAACGAGTTGATGGACAGGAGCCAAGGGTGTGATCATAGATTGGGGCTGTGGCAATTGCTCTGAAGTTTATTACCCATGCCTACTCCTATGACTTTACCCGGGTGGCAAAACTGCCAAGACCCACACAGCCCAGACTTCAGCATCTTCTCACAACAAGGGAGACCCACATCCTGAAACCAGGTGATGCAGAGCCAGGAGTACAGTGAGGACTGGTAGTTGGCCACACATCCTTCTACATTCATCACATTTTTATTTTTAATGCCTTGGATTAAAAGTGCTCAATCAGATAGGATCACAGAGTAAGTTTGGAGCCCTCTAATTTCTTCTAATTAACCTAAAATGATTACATAAAGGGGAAGTTTGCAATTTGGCCAACTAATGTGCACCATATACAGTCTCATTTATGTTTGCTTTTCAACCTCAGTAACTTCATGCTTCATATGCTTTCACTTCAGAAGAACAATGTCCACTGGGCAGTATTATGAATAAAAACCCACCCCATCTGGTGAAAACATTAAAACACCAGGAAATATAGCTATGTGTGCTAACGAGGTGTTAGGAGTTGAGAATGCAGAGCCCCCTTTTGCTCTCAGTTTTTAGTTTGGTTTGCTAAGTTTGGTAACGTTCTCCATCAGGAAAAAAGTGAACCATATTTTGATCCAATATACTGTTATAAAATGCTTTCAGAAACTTTCTTTATATGTTCATTGTAATAATTCAATTAAAATGTGCCTTTTTTGGGCTAAACTTTATAAAGAATTCCTATTAAAGGCAAGTACTGAATACAAGTTCAATACAAACTAACTATAAATTTAATTTAAGATTTTAAACCTATTTCTAACTTAAAGAAAGGTTAAAGCAATCTACTTTTAATTAAATATATCTATGGCAACTTAATTTTAAATCTTAAGGTTTTGCAACCCAATTTTTCACGATAAGAATATTACTAAAACTCATCTGCATTGAATGACAATCTTCCATTCCTCTCGGCTCTGACTCCATTATCTCTCTCATGGGAATGAATGCTTTGCTATGACTGATGATGAATAAGATATATAGGACAAATGATGCACTTTTTTCATTTAAAAGACTAAAAAGGAAATTCACTTTAGTCTCCTTTCTGCCTAGTTTCATTAAAATCTAAATGCAGCTATTCTAAGAGGTTTTTTCTAGCTCAGATCAGCTTGACAAAAAAGGTCTCATGTATCATTTAAATCAATTACAGATTCTCTGGAAATATACCTCAAACTTTCAGTTCAACAGTTTTGGTTTAAAAATAAACACATAAAATATTACCAAAAAAAAAAAAAAAATGCAATCAAACACAATCCTCAAAAAACAGTGTCCTAAAGGAGTATATGGTTTATAATTACTATTAAATTATATTCCAAGATTTATTTTTTGACTTTAGAAAGTACTTAGGAAAGTATCCATTTATAATTACTTCCTAACATATCTTTATAAAATTGTATCTATTTTTATATTAAAAAATCATATAATGGCCACAACTACTTATAATAACATCAAAATTTCAATTTAATGGTATTAATATATGAGCTCAGGCAATGACTGCTGGTTAGGAAGAAATCACCCATTTCCTCTGCTAGGTGAGAAGGTTATTGTCCCTCTTGTGCATTGCTTGAATTTCCAAGACTTACTTAGCACGGTATTTGGCACACAGAAGAGACTCAATAAATACTGTTACTTAAGAGAAGGAAAGCAGGGGTAGATGATAAAGAAGCTATTGAATTTAAATTCTGGATCTTTCATATAGTCTTCTAATACCAAGAACCCTAACAGATTTTTGAAACACACAAACACACATATACAACCACCTATATATCATATATATATATATATACTATATGTATAGTGAATTAGATGTGAATATCAACACTATTTGGAGGAAAATACAATTTTAACAGAGTAAGCACTTTATTTTAAGATTATATTCTGTAACTACAGGAAAAAAGGAACAGAATAAAACTTTGATATTACTTGTCTAGAGTTTAGGTGTACTGGTAATCATGTATAAATTGTTTTAGATATTTCAGAAGTCTGTGATAATTGCTACAAAGTTAATTTCTTGCTTCATGTGAATTAAGAAATAAAGTACCATCTTCTTTTCCCTAAGAACCCAGAGCCTTTTTGTAAGCCTGAAACTCTTTTTAACACTAGTTACCAGGCTTGCTGAGGATTAAGATGGTCAAAGCGATATCTAAGAAAAAGGAAGGATGGAAGGAAATGAGGGAAGGGGGGAGAAAAGGAGTGGGAGGTACAAAAGGAAGAAAAAGAGAGGAGGAAAAGGAGGAGCAAGGGAGGGAGAAAGGGAGAAGGTGGGAGAGAGGAACAAATGAACCAAAAATGTTTTCTTCCTCTTTGAAGAGAAAGATACATAACAGGATGTACAAATGTAGCTATTTAAAGAAAGCAGGGGTCACTTAGAAGCAAATAAAATCAGAAATGGCTCTGGTGATTTATGTTCTTTTGACACAGCCGCTTCAAGAGGCACAGCCTTACTCTAGATTGCAAGAGTGAGCACAGGAGGAGGGGTGAATCCTCCAGCTCCCCCGCTCCATCTACTCTCCAGTCTTCCACTAGTGCCACCCACTAAACCAACTCAACAGATGCAGAAGCCACGGGAGCGCGGCTTGGAAATGTGGAGAGGACGGCAGAGAAGGATGAGTGAAAGGATCACAGGGCAAATAAGGAAATGACCAACACAGCAAAACAGATGAATTTGGAAAGAGCATCAATAACCAAGACAACCCAAGAGAATCAAAACTATATTGTTACCCAGTGTAATGCCCATGTGACATAGCTGAATTTCTACCCTGCCCTAACTCTGCTTATCCTTAAAAAACAGGATGCCTGCGATACAGTTTCCTTTGCAGCCAGACTAGCTGAGACTGGTTAGGACCAAGACAGCCAATGGAAGGACGTCAGAAAGACCTCAGGCTTCCTTATAATCTCATTTCCATGCTAAATGGCACTCCCATCAGTGCCATGACAGTTCACAATCGCCACGACAATGACTGGAAGAGGCCATAAAAGGACAAAAAAGGCAGCACTCCAGTTCTGAAATGTTCACCGTCCACTTCCAGAAAAATCGTGAATATTCCTTTTGCTTTTAATGTCGAATCCCCTCATTAGAAAAACACTACATTTTAACCCCCTCATCCTTCACTATTCGAGAAGTTGATGTGTGAGCCAAGCTCCCTCTTCTCAATTCCACAGCCACTGAATAAAGCCTGTACTACTTGACACCCACTTTAAGTTTGCATATTGGCTTGGCAGCACCAAACATGGAAAGACCCCATTTTTGGAGGGGACTGGCCTTGTCAGTAATCCACACAAAAATGTGTGCACACATTTGCATAACAGTATAATTCACAACAAACAATAGAAACAACCCAAATGACCATCTCCTGAGTAATTAATAAACAAAATGTGGACTACCCATACAGTGTAATTTTATTTGGCCATAAAAAGTACTGTTACATGCTACAAAATGGATGAACTTTAAAAATATTATGCTAAATGAAAGAGGCCAGACACAAAACCCACATGTATGATTTCATTTATATGACATGTCCAGAATAGGCAAAGCCATAGAGACAGAAACTAGATTAGTGGTTGACAGGGGCTGGTAGGAAGAAGAGGGGAACTGGAACTAACTACTAACGGGTATGAGGTTTCTTTTGGGCTGATGGAAGTGTTCTGAAACTAGACAGTAATAATGGTTGCACAACATAAAAAGTATAGTAAAAACCACTGAAGTGTGTACTTTAAAGGAGTGAATGTTATATGAATATCCTTTAACTTTTAAAATATTAAAATGAAAAAGGAAGAAACAAAATAAATACAAAAAGCGAGAGTATTAACAGGCCTGCAAGATTTGGGTTAAAACTCACTTATGTGTCCATGGTTGTTAAAAGGCAATGGCATCCATATTGAAGGTCATTCATTCTTGCTGAAAAAAAATGTGGTATTATTTTCACCTTCCTAATCGCTAAATAACACATTTGAAGCAATTCTGCCACTGATTTACAAGCGAGTAAGATGGCTAAGTCATTTTTTCAGGAGTCCATAATGGGGGGGGGGGGGTCTCTGGCAGTCATAATTAAAATGAATACTTTCATAGTTTTACATGATGAACTGGCAAGCTATAATACAAAGAAGCAAAAGTTTCCTTTCCTCCCCCCCGAGATCTATTCTAGTTTTTTTCTTAAAAGAAAATAGTTCAACAGGGGTTGAAAATATAAAGAATACAAGACAGTAATAGGGAAAAGAGGAAAATAATTTGAAACGAAGAGAGAGCTACAGATTCAAAGCTTGACAATAAACCAGACCAAGCGTCAAGACTAGTCAGTGAATTCCAGGTCACCTGCATGAAACAACTGCCTGGACGAGCAAAACAAACAATGCTGTGCACCTGTGACAGATCTACCACGTTTCTGCAAACCTCTTCACAATGCAAAATGGTGCTCAGATAAGCTACCCGTGGCACAAGAAAGAAAGTATCAACAAATTAAATGGAAACTGCCTTAAACGTCTATCACAAGTGACAGCTTCTTAGAATAATGCAATCTGAACTTAAAATGAATAGTTTTGTTGTGATCAAGATACAAAAAATGTTGATATAAGTTGTAATCAGTCACACTTGGGGCTAGATGTGACTGTTATAAAATAGAACATCACTTCTCTAAGAAAACATCTCACTTGATAAGAGAATATGAATAATGCACTTTCTTTGTGTAAGTAAATGGTGAGTTTCACAAAGCCAACTTGATAGATAAAATGATGAAAATTTAAAGACAACTGCTAAAGAACAACCATAAACAAGGTAGTTTTACAGACATTAACTACAAGTGAAATACCAAAACTGAAACCTAACAAAAAGCCCTGTATTATCTACAGAGCAGAAATTTTGAACAGAATATTTTTAAAAAGCAATATGAGGCTAGAAAATTTATATTTACGTTACACGGTTCAAAATCTACTTTCTAGCATTAAGGTCCATACCAGGAAAAACTCTCAAACCACGTTTTTCCTGTACTCTGACACCACAACAATCGTCAACACAGAAGAAGACTTCTGTGACCAAAGGTGTGGGAATTTCTCCCCACCATCAAGCAGCAGACACCAACTGGGTATCCTCCAGTTCAGTCCTGACACAATCTACCAGGAGACAGTGTCAGATCCCACATGCTGGGGGCTCAGTCCCCAGGGCTGCCCCTCACACCAATAAACACCAGTCACAAGCCTGGGCCTCCGGTACTTCAAGTTGGGATTCCCATGGTCCCCTCTTTGGGTTCAATTAGTTTGCTGGAGTGGCTCACAGAACTCAGGAAGGCACTTACTTATGTTTACCAGTTTTGTATAAAGGACATTGCAAAGGATACAGACAAAGGCATGCATAGGGTAAGGTATGGGAGAAAGGGCAGACAACATCTTTTTCTTTGGGACGCAGTCTCGCCCTGTCGCCCAGGCTGGAGTGAGTGGCACCATCTTGGCTCACTGCAAGCTCCGCCTCCTGGGTTCACGACATTCTCCTGCCTCAGCCTCCCGAGTAGCTGGGACCACAGGCACCTGCCACAATACCCAGCTAATTTTTTGTATTTAGTAGAGACGGGGTTTCACCGTGTTAGCCAGGATGGTCTCGATCTCCTGACCTCGTGATCCGCCCGCCTCGGCCTCCCAAAGTGCTGGGATTACAGGCGTGAGCCACTGCGCCCGGCCCAGGGCAGACAACTTCTATGCCCTCTCCGGGCAAGCCACCCCAAGGCGTTCAGCTCTTAGGAAGCTCTTAGAATCCAGTTCTCTTGGGTTTTTATGGAAGTATGCCTCCCCCAGGGTATGAAGCAGGACCCTCTCAGGGTAGAGTCTTAGCAAACACAATCAGAAAGGTGGGGAAAAATTAGAGTCCTGCCTTGGAGTGGGTGGAAGGAAGGCAGAAGAAAGATTCTGTTTCCTGAGGCCTACCCTTAAAGGCTAACACACCCAGCATTTTAACGAAAGACTGTAACAAGAGATATGGGAGTTATGAGCCAGGAACCATGGATAAAAACCTAATATATATAATTATATATTATATTTTAGGTATGATATCTTAGGTATGATATCTATTAGGTATATTACTATTATATATTATATATATAAAATTTTATATCTAATATATATTAGGTATATAGAGATATAGATATAGATATGTATATATATCTTACAACACCACAAGATCTCTAACAGCAATCTCCTAAAATCCCAGAAGGTAAAGATGCTTTCAGTAAAAATAATCCCATTACGCATTATAACAAAGCTCCATGATCCAGCACAATTGGGCCCAGAAGTTGGTATCTATGTTGAAAATATTAGTTAAAAGAGGGAATAATAAAGTACATACATACACAAAACAGTAAACATGTTATTTTAACTTAAAACATAAATATAAATATATATTCACCCATGTTGTCACATAAAACTAAAGTCTGGGTCCTCTGATAAGGATTTTGTAACATCCTTTCTTGTATGAACATACATCTCCAATGCAACATTTATAATCCCAACTCCCTCTGGACAAAAATGAACGAAAACAAAAAGACTCATGTAAAATAATCTACATGTAAAATTCAATTAGGTTTCTATCTTTTTTTTAAGTTCACTTAAGCATACTTAATTCAAAATACTTTTTACAACTTATCCTTACTGAGATTTTCCCAACATGCAGTAACTTTCGTTCCTGTTACATTCATAGATCATCACTTTATGTAAAATTGTTATAGAATTACAATGTGAAAAAATAGCATTGATGGGATTGGGGGGAAAACTGACACACAGTATAACTGGTAGAAGCAGAACTGTATGGGAGAAAGTAGTAGTAGACTATAGTCTACTACCTGTGCTCAGTATTCTCTGGGAATCAGTCAGCAGCATTCACAATGAAATCTGTTAAGCAGAAGTAAGTTCACTACGTCTAGTAAACAGAGATTGGTTAAGTAAACCTCTGTTGTACATATACTCCATTGAAAGTGAACAACCCATTAGGTAAAACAGATTAAGGTGGTGAGAGCAACAACATCAGGCTGGAAAGCCAAAGGAAGTACTGAAAAACCTTCTACAAAACAGTATTTGCTGAATACTTACTTTAGGTTCACATATGTCAATGAGGTCACTTCTCAGCATAGGTACTGGTTTGGTTAACAAACCTAAAGCCTTCTTTTTGCACCTTGTAGTTTGCTACCACTGTGCCAAAAGAAACATTATCTAGAATTCCAAGACTGCCTCCAAAAACTTTCTTTCTAGGAAAAATTTCCAATAAACCTAATTGAAGGGAAGCCACACAACAAAAATGCATTTACAGAGAACCCATGGGGAGTTGAAAATGTCTATCGAACAAAAGTCTCCTTGAAGATCATCTGAGTTCACAAGTCAAGAAATCTTCTCAACAATCCGTCTGGATCACTACCCTGCCAAAACAACTCTCTTCCCACAAAGACTGTAAGATATTTAGAATATCAAAAAATCGGGGAAGCTGACACTGTATATTACAAAGATGGGTCATACATTATTGTTCCCAATTTTTCATGAGCCTTATATTGGTCAGGGTTCTCTTAGAGGGACAGAACTAATAGGATAGATATATAAAGGGGAGTTCATTAAGTATTAACTTACGCAATGACAAGGTCCCACAACAGGCCGTCTGCAAGCTGAGGAGAAAGGAGAGCTAGTCCGAGTCCCAAAATTGAAGAACTTGGAGTCTGACGTTCAAAGGCTGGAAGCATCCCGCAGGGTAGAAAGATGTGTAGGCTAGGAGGCTAGGTTCATCTCTTTTTCGCATTTTTCTGCCTGCTTTATATTCACTGGAAGCCGATTATATTATGCCCACTAGATTAAGGGTGGATCTGCCTTCCCCAGTCCACTGACTCAAATGTTCATCTCTTTTGGCAACACCCACACAGACACACCCAGGATTAAAACTTTGTATCCCTCAATCCAATCAAGTTGACAGTATTAACCATCACAAGCCTCCCCATAAAAGATGATTTGGCTTCCATGCCTCATTGACATAAGGCTTGGCCATGTTATTTGGCTAATGAAATGTAAGTGCAAATCACATATGTTACTTCTAAGCTGATGTTTTCAGAGCCATCCCAGAGTTTCTTCATTGTTCTTTCTCTCTCTCTGATGTTATCCGTGTATCCCCATATTGGGATTACTCCATTAACCTGTATTGTGCAGTGAATTTGAGAGTTGTCGGAGAGCCACAGCTGACAACTACAGCCAACATGAACAAGCAAGAGGCCTTTGTTGTTGTAAGCCATCAAAACATTGGAGTTGTTTGTAAAATGTCATGCCACAGTGAAAGCTGACTAACAGAGACACAAAAGATTAGATGAAGAAAGAAAATCCAAAAGAAGCTGGTATCACAATTACACCCCTGAACCAGAAATGGCTTTAAACCAATAAATAATGATCACTAATTTTCATAGCAGGGTTTCTCAGACCATGATTATGTACCAATTAACTTTCTCAAAACACTTTAATTTTACCCTATACTAATACTTATGTAAATAAAAATTATTCAAAAACTGAAAGAAAAAAGTCTTAAAACTCAAGCCCAAATTTTTGTATTATAATTATTAGATTCTACAGAAATAAAATGACCCTGCCAAATTTGCTATCAACATTCCTAAATGCTTATTCCCAATTTCTGATAATATCACTGAAAACAGTACAGTTCGTAGAACCCACTGGTCTGCAGAGCACATGTTGACTAGCACGGTTTCAGAGCAAGAAGGATTAAGAAATATGAAGGCTTTCATGACACTGAAAACTTATATAACTGAAAAAAAAATTACAGACAAAATTGGCCCAAAAAAACAGGTAAAAACTTCTTGCTATCTTTCCCGCTCTGCAAAAATATCAGTGGTTCCTTTTTCTGTAGGCATAAAAATCAGGGTTTATTTCTTTTTTCCTTTCTTTCAGTCTATCAGTGATAGACATTTAGGTTATTTGAAAGGTGCCTAGCTCCCAGACTTAGTAATTTTAAATGAAATGCTTTCCGTTATAGCAAATAGGAACCCAATTATTTCATATTGACATATGTAGTTTACTGCCTTTCTCTCTTATTATCATCTAGATACTGGAAAGCAGCTAGTTATTTTCAATTATTTAGCAACCTGCAATAAACATGATTTAGAACCAAAACTCCAAGTATATTTTAAAGCACATCTAATTTTCTAAAGAATGGGTCTTTGCTGTATTGCAGATGATTCAAAGTTTTAGAAATTCATCTCAGCCCTTTAAAGAAGTTTCTAGTTTAACCAGAAATACTTTTTCAGTGGTAAGAGTCCAATCTTGATGAATGTCAATATATGTACACCATTCTTCTAGGTTGCTGCAGCAGCTGTTAGTTAAAAAAAATAGTTGTTTAAAAATGAATGGAAGAAAAAGAAATGATTGTTGTATTTCTCTCAAATAAAGAAAAATATATGTACTATATTTAAAGTGAAGCTGTTTTCCAAGTAGTGTTTTAAAATGTGGATGGCAAATCTGCCTGAGTTTTGGCAAAACACACTATTTTATTTTTGCAAGGCTCAATTGCCTTTTGAAATTAATAGTAATTTTCTGAAATAAAAAGACCTTTGCAAATAAGAGGGTTTTGTTTTGTTTTTGTTTTTTTTAATCTTGCCAATTAACATTTCTGTAGCACTGATTAAGGTACAAAATTTCTCACATTCACAATCTAGTTAGGAGCAAACTAGTTAGGCAGTTAAAACAAATATCATCACATTAAACCCCAATGAGCCAGAGGAAGAACCATTGTTTAGAGAACTCAACTGTGTTTTCGAACTCTAAATCCCATGATGTTTTATTTTACACACCAATTCATGAAGATTTATTTAGTTTTTTATTTGTATTTATTTATTTATTTTCTGGTAAAGGGTCTATCTCTGTTGCCCAAGACGGTCTCAAACACCTGAGTGATCCTCCCACCTCAGCATCCCAAAGTGCTAGGATTACAGATTACACGTGTTAGCCACTAAGGCCAGCCGGCAATTTATTTCTTAAATAGCATTTGTCTTTGATTATTCTAAGTACCTGTAACTAAAATAGTCTCAGGTCAGTAGGCACAAAAAAAAAAAAAAAAAGGAAAAAAATCTTTCTTTCTGCTCAACTATTATTAGGAAAAAATGGATTTTATGTTACTAAGGGAAAAATGAAATACAGAATCCCTGAAGTGTGTGTGTGTGTGTGTGTGTGTGTGTGTGTGTGTGTAAGGCATGGTTAGCTCAGTTGTCTAAGAGTACATTTTCACGTAGGTTGTCATCACAATAAAAATTCTGTGTTCACTAAAGTCAGACTGACCCATGTGTATATCTTTTTTTACAAAGAAACCTTCTAAATGCATCATTGGCTCAGAATTCAGACTCCACTCTCAATTTTCAAATTGTTTGTTTGTTTGTTGATTTGTTTGTTTTTGAAAGTCAAAGCCCATTAGTGAAAAAAAGTTGAGATCCCATTCCCAAAGAGACTTTGAGATCCTACAACTTTGGGCATAAAAAGAGACATCTTTTCATCTAAGAAAGAAAATAAATTAGACACTTAAGTTTTCCCAGCATACTGCCTGTCCTTAACTATTTTCTATCACAATTTCATTTACTGTAGTCTTTTCTTATCTCTTCAATAAAAATAAAGGCCCACTGATTACATCTGCTGCTTGTCATGCCGTTAGTTACTAAATATTTGTTGACTGAGAATCATTAAATGAACGTTATCACAAGGATATGGAGAAATTTTAAATGACGCAATACATCTTTATACAGAGTGGAATTTTAAAAATCAATGTAAATTGGGAAAAGAAGTTAACAGAGGACATTTTTGCAATAAAAATATGGACCAGGTAATTTTAGTTTTCTATTTACACAATATTTTTTAAATTACTGGACTTTCAACATTTAAGCATTAAGTCCAAGAACATACAATTTTTAAATGCAATTCTACAAACACATACAGCACAACTTTCAATAATGAGCAATAGTCATGATGATAGTTCACAAATCTAGTTTTCATATAGTCTCTTTTCTATATTTTTATATTTATAGAAACTGTTAAGTGGGTTTCATCATAAATGTAGGGGTAGGGAGACCAAATACAACTATCAGATATTAATGGTAGTTCTTATAGTAGTTGGGTATCTTTACATAAAAATTTAACTTAAACATTCTCAATATCCTCAACCTCTACATGGAATTTTAAAAAAGAAAACTAGTAAAATAGAATGCCTTGATTATAGGCAGATTTCTAAGTGGTCTAGTAACAAAAAGTCAAGGCAGTGACGTAGAGAAGATGGGGAAGTACCTGTGTTTATGTAAAAGAAAAAATTATTAATAACAAACATTATTTAAGTGAGTAGTCTCTTATCCTCAAAATACGTTGAATAATTACCACCACATCAAGCTAATCTGAATTATTAGATCTCATGGTCTTTTACAAGTGTCCATGAAATTTTCCAACAACTTCCCAGACACTTCTAATTTTTGGGACTACACCATGAATTATTTTCAGTCCTTAGACCTGTACTTTCCAGTAAAGAAGCCAGTAGCTACCAGAGGTGATAGAGCACTTGAAATGAGGCTAGTGCAACTTAGAAACTGAATTTTATATTTTATTTCATCTTAATTAATTTATTAAATTTAAATTTTAAAAGTGTTATTCAAGTCAGTTACTGGAAACCTCTTAATTTTGTTTGGAAAAAAACTGGGTATATGCACATACTTTTAAACTGAAAATTTTATTAAACTTTAAATTAAGTGCAGTCCGCCCTCAGGTTGCACATCTACTGATTCAACCAATCTTAGATTGAAACTATTTGAAAAAGAAAAATGGATGGTTGCATCTGCACTGAACACTGAAACAGCCTTTTTTTCTTGTTATTATTCCATAAACAATATAGTATAACAAGTATTTATACAACATTTACATTGTATTAGGTACTGTAAATAATCTAGACATAATTGAAAGTATAAGAGAACATGCATCTAGGTTATATGCAAATACTACATCATTTTATACAAGAGATTTAGGCATCCTTGGATTTTGGTATCCACGAGAAGTTGTAGAACAAGTCCCCTAATGATACTGAAAGATTACTGTATTTGCAATGAAAACTTACTATCTGAATTAAGACTTGCTGTACCCAGATTTCAAAGATGTAGTATAATAAAAGAATAAAAATCTCATCAATAAAATTTACATTGATTAAATATTAAAAAGATAATATTTTTATATCCTAGGTAAATACAATTTATTATTATTAAATTTTATTATACTGTTCTCCTTTCACTTTTTAAATATTGTTACTAAAATTTCTGAATCACATAAGTTGCTTGCATTTTATTTCTGTGGGACAGTGCTGTCTTAGACAATGCATATTAATGTAAAACCCAAAGTTTTGTTAAGTCAAGTTCCTTTAAGAATAATTTACATTGCATCAAAATTTGTTCTATATACATGTACAGTTCTATAAATTTTGATTAATTCATACAGTCAGGTAACTAGCACCACAGTCATGATATGAAACATTTTCACTATCCCCAAAAGTTCCCTCATGTCCCTTTGTAATCAACCTTTACCCACCACCCCTACCCCTGACAACAATGATCTGTTTTCTGTCCCTACAGTTTTGCTGTTTCTAAAATGCCATAAAAGTTTAATAATACAGCATATAGACTTTTGAACCCAGTGAAATCAAATATTAAATATTATACCATTCTATGGTATTAAAGGATTATGATCATTTTGATATTCCTTTTCCTTGTATCAAGAACCTTTACCAAGGCCTGTTTTTTTCCAGTTATTCCACTTTCAAAACTGAACTTTCTTCCTTGTCATCATTCTAGTAATGTATTTACCCTTCAAGAATAAAACCTAGTAGATTGTATTACAGTTATTTACATTACAGTCCTTCCTCCCACCAGACTCTAAGCTAGAAACCTGACTTTGTTTTCCATAGCATTAACTCTGTCTAGTGCAGTTAACAGTGCAAATGACGAGGCTGAGAAGAGATTTCCCATTGTGTTCTAAAACAAGGTAAAGGAAAAAAAGAAATGAGTGATGGAGGTTACTCACCAGATTAGCTATCTCCGAAATTTTATTGAAGTCTCCGAAAAGAGTATAAGGCTATACAGAGGATCCAAGAACTATGATTCCAGCCACCCAGGTGTGAATGCTAGTGGAGCTTTAACTATGCCAGTATTTTTACCTGGATTGCTACTTGTTTTGTCATAGCTTGCTAACAAAGTTGAGTAAATTTGGAGTTGTCTTCCTAATAGCATTTTTCTCGTAAACCTTGTTATTTCTAGTACATGATTTTACAGAACAGAAAGTCAAGAATACACGTATCACATTATAACAGAAACAGCTGCACCACACAAAGAGCTTAATAAATTAGAAGGTTCTATCTGAAAAGTCTGATATTTATTTGTAATCATTAATGTCCGTATGGTTAAATATATGAAATATAAGAAATACATGTATTAAATAGTTAATAAGATATCACTATTTAGTTCAATGCTTTCAAGTACTTACTAAAATCTCCAGTAAGAAAAACTCCTTCTGCTCCCGGGGCCCATTCTTTGCAGTATAAACCACCATCAGCACATCTGTGGACGCCAAATGATTCATAGCCTTTGGAAAACTTATCAATACCACCTTCGTTTTCTCCAATGTTGTTCAAAATTTGGCTAAACTGTTTATACCTTTGAAGAAGTGTGAAAGAAAATAAGTTAGAAAATTAAATAGTCTTCTAGAAAAGCTACTGTAATTAACTACTTTAGTCTTACTTAGGGAAAAAAAGGACATTATTAAAGAGGAATAATATAAATAATTTCATTTATTAGTAGAGGTTACCTGGTAGGATAAAATCACTCTTATTTAAAATAAACTGAGCTAATCTAACTAGCATTTTTGGTAACTTCAAGCACTGGTATGAGAGACGAAACATGATGGTTATACTATTTCATGAATTTTTTAAAAACTAGCATTATAGCAACTTCCATGTCAAGACAGTGTAATGAAACAGAATCTCTACATCTCTCTCCTCTGATTCCTAAGGAAATGAAATAACACAGTCAAAATTCAGCAAGAAAAATAAAATTAGCCTACTGCAGGGTTTGGCAAACTTTTCCTGTTAAGGGGCAGACGGCAAATATTTTAGGCTTTGTCAGCCATATGGTCTCTGTCACAGCTACTCAAGGATGTCTCTGAAGTATGAAAGGGGCCATGGACAAAAAGTTAATGAGTGGGTGTGGCTGTGTTCCAGTAACACTTTATTTACAAAAACAGGTGGTGGGCCAGATTTGGCCTGCAGCCTTTTCCTTCCCTAAAGCAACTAAGCATGGCAAGAACATACATCATATCAAAGTACAAAAGCCAGTGGCCACAAGAAGAAATCACAGATTCCTAAGCAGGACCAAGAACAGCGCATGCCTGCTCCTGATCCTTTCCCAGTTCCCCTATATCAGGTACCGGTACACCAAAATTACTACCCTATGTTCATTAGTATCCCCTATATCCAGTAAGAAACAAACTAGGAAAAACTTGGTAAAATTGGAGAAGTAAACCATGTGGCTGGTGCTGTATGTCAGAAGTGAAGGTTCCAGAACTATACAAAATTGTATACAATATTGTATACAATACTATACAAGCCAATAGGCTTCTCTATACCTCCCCATACCCTCAGGGCTAAGCAATCTTGCCCTGAAAGATGGCAGGAATCTAGGTACGGGATATCCAGGGAATATACAAAATTTGAGATGCAGAATAATGAACAATATCTCAACTTAGCTACATAGAAAATTGACCTTTTTACAAATGTTTCACATTATGCAACTTAATTAAAAATAAACTCAAAAGAATAAGAGCTGAAAGATTATATGACAAGAGAATGAAAAGTAAAAGACTGTAGACTTAACAAAATAAATGGAGGAATAAAGTATATCAATAGATAACGATGAATAAGTTTAGACTCAGCAAAGAAAAGTACATAGTATAGCAAAAATAACAAATTATTAAATGAATAATTGAGAATTGAAATAATTAAAGAAAAACAATGAATTTGAATATATTAAAGAGAACCTAAGAGACACCCAACATAGACAAAAAAAATATGATCCAAATATGGATAGCTGCTGACTGAAAAATAAAACTAAATAAAATGAATATAGATGGAATAAAACTGGAAAATTTTCCTAAAGAATTAAATCCACATGTTAAAAAGAGCATACAATTTTTTAAGAAAAGTTTGGGAGACAAACACACACAAAATATATTCCAATTTAAGCAACTGAAATTCAAAAGATAAAAGAAATGAGTCTATAGACAACCAGGCAGAAAAAGGCAACATCAATTAAAAACCAAAAGATAAAACCAACTCCACACAATTCTAAGAAGGAAAAGTAGTAATCTAGGAATATCCTAGGAGACAAGTTTCTATTCATATCTAAAGAATTTTTTAAAATACTGTCAAATTTAAAATTGAGTTTTAGTCAATGACACTAATGAACCATTCTTGAAGAAAAATAAGCTACTTTCCATTTTTCTAAATGGCAATTAAATATTAAAAACAAACACAAGAACGAACAGTTATTGTAGGAGTGTGTCTAAGAACTGACTCCTTAAATATAGAACATTGGCTAGACAATCGTGGAACTGTGTGAATGTGATCATGAAAAGGGATCTCAGCTGACAAAGTAAAAACATTGTATTTAAAAAAAGAGATGAGTGAAAGGAGGATGAAATTTTATAGCAGAGAATCACTCAACACAGAGTAAAATTTAAGGTTGTCATCATTATACTCTTTCATGTCTTTATTAATCTTAGACGAGCACTGAAATAAAACTTTACAGTAAAGAAAGTTGTATATGAATTCCAATAATTTCTTCTTTTCATTTCACTTTAATTTCATTGTTTAAATTAAAGTTAACAGACATTTATTTTCTCCTGTCTCATTATAGTATTTCTATCAAGCATTTTCTCTAACCTTCCATCTAAAGATAGGCATACAAAAATATCAAGAATTATATACCCTTAATATCAGTGAAGATTATTTTGGTGACGTTTCTTTTTACTTTCTCCATTGCATTGTTCTAATTATGTATAACAAATAACTACCATTTAAAGAAAAATGAAGTACAGTTTTCCTAAAACTATAATTTTTCACATAATTAAAACAGCAACATAATTTTATATAATAGTTATAGGAATTTTACTGAGTATGTAAAACTAGGTTTATAAAATTTGAGGAACTTAAATCATTTGAAATAGATCTATGGAGCAAATCCAAGTTTCTGAAAGAGTATTAAGCCGAAGTAAAAATTCAATATGTGATGAAAGGGCATTTCAAAACAGTAAGAAAAGGATAGCTTATTCAATAAAATATTGAAATCTATAAGTCTGTCATAAAAAGTAGATCTCTAAAACAAAATAACTTACAGAGAGATCAGACTTGTAAACTTTAATATTTTAAAAATAAGTCCAAGTGTTCATGGAAAATGAAGCACAGGTAGCCAATAAACATTAGAAACAATGATCAAATTCATATATAACTAAAGAAGTGCAAACCTAAACTTCAAAATTCAATTTTCCACCTAAAAGACCCAGAAACATATGATAGTCTATACAGATGGGATATGGTTCAGGAGAAAAGACATTTTCAAATGCTCTTGGTTGAAATATCAATTAGAAAACAATTTGACAACAGCTTTGAAAATTTCAAAATCACACTCTTCAAGTAAGTAACTCTATTTTTAGAAATCTGTCCTTTGGATATACATCACACAAAGATGCAAAGACATCTAAGTATACAATACTATTTATTCTTTATGGCATTATTTATAATACAAAACCATGGAAAATAACCTACCTTTGCAACAATGGGAAACTAGGTGAATGAACTGTGGAATATCCAAATGATAAATTATATGACAACCATTAAAAAAAAATGAAGTAGGGCAAAATGTGCTGATATGGAATCCTGCCCGAAATAATCCCAGTCTCACAAGATAGTTTTTATTCAAGGGGACATAAACTGAACCACCCAAATGAGCCAGGCTGGTGTAACAAATATGAGGAGCTGACAACACACAAGAAACACAAAATTGCAAAGTTGATGATAAAATAATTAAGGAAAACAAAGCAGAAACTGTTGAGATGGAAAGTACAAGCCTCATCTAAAAGCACAGCCTCTATTTAATAGTTACAGCTCATTGTTACGTAGCATATTTTGTCCAATCATGTAATTATTCAAGAACATTAAAAAATACAGATTTTTCTATGAACTCTTCCTAATGTAAACAGTGGCAACTGCTTCAAAATACTTAAAATACTTACCTAGACAAACAAACTAGATATGCAGGCCTGATGGAACACCATATGCAAACTCTTTAAATCATATGAGAAAATGTTCTGTGTGTGTGTGGTTTTTTTTAACCTCTTCCAGATATCAGTCAGCTATACTTCTTGGAATATGGAAATGCTAATCCATATTAAATTATATAAGTAATAACAGGCAATAAAATGATCAAACAATGTGGAACAATCAACAAAACAAAAATTGAACTTAGGGTAAAAGATATACACACACATACACCCTCATAATAAAAGGAAAACTACTGATTTTCCAAAAAGGTATAACATTGGGAGGGTAAACAAATGTAATCATTTTACTTTCAATGTTGGTATAATACCTTACGATAAACTTTTAGATTTATGTAAAGTTTAAGTTTAAAAAATAATCATTTTCTAAAAAAGTTTCTTAAAGTATTTTCAAATGTCCCATTTAGTAAAATTTCAATGGAAACACGATTATAGCATTATATTACTTTAAGTATCTTGACTTCCCTCAAGGTCAGCCCTACAGCTTCTGATACAGAAATACACATTGCACTTTGAAATCACTGTGGCTCAAAAAGGAAAATGCCTGAGGATACAGCAAGCTCATCATGCCTGTGCCCTCTCCTACTATAGTCATCTCTCTTAATATTTTGCTATGAATTTAGAGGATATTTAAAAACTAGGTCAAATTTTTGGTAACCAAGAAGATAAAATGAAATTAGTATAGGAACTAGCATTTTGTATAGATATAAAGAACTGTTACAAAAATTATCAGATGTGACCTCTATATCAATGTTTTAAATCCTCTGTTACATAGGAAGAGACAGAGGCAAACATAAATAAATAAATTGTCCAAGATCAAGAAGGTAATAAGCAATAAGGACATCACATCATTAATCACAAAAGGTAGATTTCAAGTTAAATCTCAAATTAAAAGTCATATTTCACTTTTAAAGAAAGTTATTTATGTTTTACTCTTAAGGTAATTAATCTTATAATTCTATTTAATCTTATAATTATATTTAATTAATTTAATCTTATAATTAAGAGAATCAGGGGTAGCTGATATTAGCTTTACTTCCAGAAATAGTCTACTTTCAAGTCCAGACTCACATACACCATATGTGACTCTGAACAAGTCCCTTCATCTCCTTTTTCCTGATTTTCTTAACACATTAACTGGGGGCTCGAGGGAACCTCACAGATTGTAAGGAATCAATGAAACACAGTAGGAGCATTCCCCACAGCGTTCAATAAATGGTAGCTGGAACTTTTCTCCACCTTGAAGTGGTAACACTATAGTGTACTTTTACTTTATCAATTTTCTTTTACTTATTACACTTGCTTAGATTTTAAAACACATATTAGCTATTAGCTACGTTACGATTTTTCCCCTCAAGTTCCAAAACTGTTTAAGAATGCTTTCCATTTTTTTCCTGGAATAGAAAAACACAAATATAAATATACCAACACATAATACATATCACACACTCCAAATTCATTTGAACATATGAGTTATGGAAAGGTTGGAAGAAAATGAAGTTGACTAGACTACCCAGGGTGGGGAGGAGGGGCGGGGGGCAGTTTAGATAGTTATGAAAAAAAAAAAATGAAACAAGCTAAAATCTTTGCTCTCCTGGAAGGCAGCTGGTTCATCCTAGATCAGCACTGAAGCTCTAATTTCAGACAGGGCTGTGAACACAGGAGATACGGCAGTGGAGATGGATAATCCCTTCCCTGGAAATGTATTGGGTATAGAATCCATTCTCGAGTGCTTCTGAGCGGGACAGAAACCCAAGAAACCCATGAAGAAAATTCTTTTCTTAATAGCTTATTTTTAAGATTTTACTTTGTCATTTGCTTCCTATGGGACACTTGGATTAGAAGCAAGAAAAAGCACAGAAGTAAAAGTTCAAGAGAAATTTTTAACAGCTCAAAGGGAGGAAATAGGGTTAAAGGAGTGGAGAGTTGAGAATCTTTGGAAGGATAAAAAAGCTCTTCAACTCAGTCTTTAAAAATACTGCAGGTGTCTCACAGAAACTTTCTTAAGTGAAAAGTAACCAAAATATATAAAATTATTCATATATTAAGCCTGTCAAATGAGGGTTAAGCATTAGAGACTTTAAAGTGAGTATTTTATATTCCTCAATCAGGGCAATTATTCAACAAAAATACCCTAACATACTTATTGCAGGATAAACATATTTATTGTGTGCTAATAATTCAGTTACATAAAACAAGATCCTTCTTGTAAGGTGTTCATCCGTGCAGTGGGAAACACTGTGCAACTCATGACAAGATAGGCCTGAGATAAGTAAGTGTTCACAGAAGAATGAGCAAGACCAGGAAAGAACGAGTGATTTTGACTGGAAGAAGAGATTGGGAGAAGGCTTTAGGGAGTAGCTGGCATTTGTGCTGTATCTTGAAGGATGAGTAATATCTTTTGACAGGTTGAGAAAAGCCAGAGAAGGGCATTACATGTGTAAAAACTGGATGCTTCTTGATGACATGACGACTGGCTGTGTGTTGTCAGAGCAGGAGAAAGTGGAGTATTCCAGAGGCCAATTGGGATGAAAAAGATTGTCTGCAATCAGATAATATGTGGAATAAAAAACAAAATCCCTAAAAACTTTACAGAGGAGATAACTGATGTGATCAGAGACATGTTTTACAAGGAGCAGTTTGAAGGATGAATTTTGGATGAATTTTACTAGGCGGAGTCCATAAGTTAATAAAGTATTTATTAAGTAGACTATTAAGCACAGATACTGGCAGATCCTCCTGTTATACAAGAGTAAGCAATGAAAAGATTTTTTTAAATGACATCATGGTACACATGGTTTCTTATTTTTGAAAACTATTTCTTATTTTTAAAATGTAAATGTTATCAAATAACCAAATGCATCTATTTTCAAAATCCTACATAAATTTTCAGTGGCATTTCCAATCTGTATTCAACTTGGCATACACTCTTCACTTCATCTATCAGAAAACAGTAGAAATGAAACTGTTTGAGCAAAGGTGACAAGGAATAGTGAAATCCATCTATTTATTATACAAGCATTACTGAGAGTCTACTGTACATCCAGTACTATGCTAGTCACTGAGAATATAGAGATAAAGGACATTACAAAGTCTATGACTTGAAGATATTCTCTGTTACATATGGGAGACCGTAGAAGAGAAAGCAAGGAGTAGGAAAGCGTTACATAAGTTATTGATAAAGACAATCAGAAAACAGAATGTAATTCTGAAGTAATTCTTTCCTTTTAACTAAACTAAATGGAATTCTTTGCTTTGAAATTATACAAAGAGTGGAAAAATTATCTAGTTTGAACCCTAATATCTTCCTAGTAACTAAAATATTGGCACATAGTTAAGTATTCAATGAATAAATATTTAGTGAGCACCAATTATCTGTCAGATTCTTTCTAGGGAATGGTGATAAAATGATTAGAGTTAGGTTTAAGATTATAATTACTACGTTTGAATTTGAATCCTAATCCTACTGCTCCCCAACTGTAACTAAATTTTCTAATCTGAAATAAGAATAATGGAACTTACCTTCTAAGTCTGCTTTGAAAATCAAATGAAATAATGTTTCTAATCTTTTTATCATAATATCTTTCATGTGAAATAATGAATAGATACACAATGTATTCAATAAGACTGATGGAAATGAGATAAACAGAAAAATTAATAGACTATTAGAATATAAAAAAGATACAATTCCTGTAACTGTATTACACATAATATAGGTGGCTTCCTGATTTACTCAGTCCCACTGGCTCTCCTTGTACATAGAGGTTGTGGCTTGCAAGCAACTATCTGAAGAGGCCAGATACTGCATGTCTTGATCAGCTTGAACTGTTATAACAAATTATCATAGCCTGAGTGGTTTAAACAGCAAGCATTAATTTCTTACAGTTCTAGAGGCTGTGAAGTCCAAGACTGAGAACCAGCAGATCCAGCGTTTGGTGAGGGCACTCTTCCTTGTTTTCCGATGGCCACATTCTCATTGTATCCTGACATGGTAGACAGGAAAGGCAGGAAACAAGCTAAACACACCCCAATCTCTTCTTATACAGCCACTGATCACGTCAGGAGAGGGCCACTCTTGTGATCTAATGAATCACCTCCCACAGGTACCATCTCCAAACATCATCACATTATGTATCAGAGTTTCAACATTTACGTTCTGAGTGGATATAAACATTTAGTTCATAGCAAAATAAAATGAATGTGTACACGAATAAAGGCTCCAAAGGACAAATTTTGACTAACAAGAGACAGAAAATGGGAAGAAGTCCTTAGATAAATTCCTTACTCTTCCTCTTTAACATCCTGTGTGACCAAATGATCAGCTATAAAAGGAGATAGTATTCTCTCACTTGAGAATTCAATTCATCAGCTTGGGTGTGTATCAAGATCAAATGTATACAATCTGCACAGGTGAATAATAAACTGGGGATATGATGATCCACTGGAGACCACCTGCTTCCAGAAGCGAAAACACAAACCTCTCACTGTTCTTTAAAATGACGGCAAACTACTCTGTGCAAACAACACCTGATTAAAAGTGAGATGCAGACAGTTAATTTCCACCCTTTCACTTCTGCTCAAACTGCCGGTCTGCGGTTTTTCACTCAAGCAACTCTTCTCACTATTATAATCTTTATCAATGCCTAGGTTCATGAGATTTGAAACCAGCTATCAAATGAGTTGTTTCATAATGTCTAGGACTAAATGGTATATACCACCTACTACGTGCCAGGCATGGTACTACACAAGAAAGAATAGATTTAGAAATAAAAGACTGAGTTATATTTCTAGTCCCCTTAGCAACTGACCTTCAATTCTCACTTAATAATCTCAGAATTTCTGCTTCCTCATTTATAAAATGGAATAATATCATTGATGTCAAGGTGGCTGTGCTTATATATAACTAGATCACAAAAAATAGATTATTTTATGAAATGTTACATCTTTCCTTTTTAAAAAAATAAAAAATGAAGATCTCATTTAGTTGTAAATTATTAACTACTTTCAGCAAATCATTAGTCTTCAATTTCTAAGTAGAAAACTTAAAACCTTGAAAAATTTGGAATTGTTCTGCTATGCTAATTTTCATACAAAAATAAAATTTAAACATTAATCCCATTACAAGCATACACTGTGTGATTAATTTTAATCTTCTTAAATTTTATTCACATTGTACCATCTCTAAAACACAATCAAATGCATTGTGACCAATCTAATAAACACATCCTCAGTCCACATTTAAGAAAAAATTTAGTATCTTATTTTCTGATGTGAAGCAATAAAAGCTAATTAAGTCATGGTTTTGTTCTTACTTAAAGTTAAGTGCAATGAAAATTCACTACTTTCAGTCTCAGATTAATAAAATATATAGAGAAGTTATGGTTATAAAGAGATCATTAAGTATTTGGGGGGGGGGAGTATGAGGTAAATTCAAAACTATTATCTTCTAAAAGTTGCTACTATTTAAAATAGTATCCCAAAAGTAAGTAGTGGCTATTACTTGTTAAATATTCTTTCTTAATTTCTGGCACTTGGCCACAGATGTGAGGGGTCAAGGGAGACCATTGCTAAGATCTTTCTAGGTCTAAATCCGATAAAATGAAGAAAAGAAAAAGAAATGTTCTTATTCAATTAACAAAAAACTAGACAAAGTCCATTTAGTGGTGTCATTTAGAACTCTCAATTTAAAACTCTCAATTTCTTTTAATAATAAAGTATTTATTTATACTACATTATTCTACTTTCAGAATCATGGAAATACTATCACGTTTAATGACACAATTTAAAGAACCTACTATAAAGCCATTAATATAAAGATATTTTGACTTAACAAATTAGAATAAATTTAACAAAATATAACTATAAATTAATTTTAATCACTGTGCCTTGTCTCTTGGTTACAAATAAATAATATATTGCCCTTACAGTTTACTGAGGTATGATTAATGGTCAATATTAAAATTTCTAGAGTCTTCTGGTAAAGTGAAAACCTGACTGCCTAACAGACACATATACACACACACATCTGAATACAATAAATCAGAATTACTGAAGGTAAGCCCTGAGAGATGGCCCATCTGGTCAGGCCTGGAAGTGTCAAGTATTGTCCCAAGCACTTTAAGCTGCCGGCCTCTTTATCAGCCACTCTCTTTCCAGTCACGCTCCTGTTCAGGTCTTTGCTACATGCTCTGCTGATTACCTTGGAAAAGGGCAATGCTGTAACTGTTCAACTGACCTTTCAGTTTATTTTCTCTTGTGTAATATGAAACATGAGCTAACACAGTCTTAGTCTGCTGATTTCCAGGAAGAATTCTGACTTAATGTTTCAACAGCTCCTGGCTCAAATAATACTCTGCTCTTCGCTCTTCTGTATTCAGGTTTCTCTTTTTGGAAAAATTATGTGGCAAAGACCAAAGGTAAGGGCTAGAGAGACAGAAGCTTTAGGCCCTCTGCAGAGTGGACCACACCTGCACAGTAGTATGCTCCTGAGAATGTATGGTCCAGTAACTTGCTGAGAAGCAATTCCAATCTTTTAAGTCATCACTAGGATATTGTTCCAAATGTGACTTTCATTGTAACCATGAATAGTTTTAAAGTGAGGATGCTTATGTCTTTTCTGTCTTTCAATACGAATGCTACAGTTACTCGAACATTGTCAAAAATTTTATACTCACCATGGGAAAAACAAAATAGAGAGGGAGGTTAAAGAATCGAAAGATACACATTCTAGATCCAATTAAGGTACTAGCGATGTGACCTGTGGAAAGATAAACATTCAAAGTTTCAGGTTCTTCTTCTATAAAATGAAGAAGTTGAATTGAAAGGTTCCATCCTATAATCCATACTCTAAACTTCTTTGATTCTTAGTTGGGTACTAAATTTTCCCAACCCAGGAAGAAAAAAAAAGCACCTCAACACAAAGGTTACTTTGCACATTTCCCACATAAACCAAAAGGTGTATATATTTTACCATGAACAAGAAACATAATGTTACATTTATATTTTTTCTTAAAATGCAGGGTATAAACCACATATGAAATATAACAGACACAGGAAATTTTATTTTATTTATTTTTTATTTATTTATTTATTTATTTTTGAGATGGAATCTCACTCTGTAACCCAGGCTGGAGTGCAGTGGCACAATTTCTATTCACTGCAACCTCCACCTCCTGGCTTCAAGCGACTCTCCTGACTCAACCTCCCATGTAGCTGGGACTACAGGCATGCACCACCACGACTGGCCAATTTTGTATTTTTTAGTAGAGGTGGGGTTTGACCATGTTGGCCAGGCTGGTCTCAAACTCCTGATCTCAGGTGATCCACCTGCCTCGGCCTCCCTAAGTGGTGCGATTACAGGCGTGAGCCACTGTGCCTGGCCAACACAGAGAATTTTAAAAAGAGATATAATATGGACAGAAAAAATAATAATAATTTATAAATATTACAAATTGTAAATTACAATGATCAGTACCTTATGGAGCACTTACTACGTTCCAGACATTGTTCTAACTTACAAATGAAAGCTTATTTAAACTCTCACAATAACCCAACATCGGGAGAAGTACTGCACAGATGAGAAAACGGAAGACATTAAGCAATCTTGCTCAAGGTCACACAGCTAGTATGTGTGTGAAGCTGAAATATAAATCCAAGATTTTACCTCCAAAGCACTGGTCCTTGACCATTCTTAATATCACCCCAATAAGTTTTTTCATTTGTTTGTTTTGTTTTGTATTGTTTTGTTTGTTTTTTGAGATGGAGTTTCGCTCTTGTTGCCCAGGCTGAAGTGAAATGGCAAAATCTTGGCTCACTGCAACCTCTGCCTCCTGAGTTCAAGTGATTCTCCTGCCTCAGCCTCCCCAATACCTGGGATTACAGGCATGCAATACCACACCCAGCTAATTTTGTATTTTTTGTAGAGACGGGGTTTCTCCATGTTGGTCAGGCTAGTCTCGAACTCCCAACCTCAGGTGATCTGCCCACCTCAACCTCCCAAAGTGCTGGGATTACAGGCATGAGCCACTGTGCCCGGCCCACCCCAATAAGTTTTGCAGTTTACAGTTTCCCAGCTGACTTAATCTTCTATACTAAATTTAAATTACTTGTTACTTAGCATGTCTTAAATAATTTTAATAAGTTGAACCATTGAAGAAAACAAAATTCTGCTATAGGTGTGATACAATTGGTCAAAAATAAAACTGGTAGAAAACTCACTTGAAAAACATTAAAATACATCATTTACAGTACATGCACAAATTCACAACTATTTTAACTTTTCTTATTTTATTTTTGGGATTTTTTTTTTTTTTTTTTTTTTTTTTTGAGACAAGGCTTTATTCTGTCTTGCAGGCTGGAGTGCAGTGGTGTGATCCTGGCTCACTGCGAGCTCCTCCTCCCTAGCTCAAGCGATCCTCCCACCCTCTCCCGAGTAGTTGGGATTACAGGTGCGTGCCACCATGCCCAGCTCATTTTTGTATTTTCAGTAGAGACGGGGTTTTGCCATGTTGGCCAGGCTGTTCTCAAACTCCTGACCTCAAGTAATTTGCCTGCCTCGGCCTCCCAAAGTGCTGGGATTATAGACATGAGCCACTGTGCCCAGCTTTATTTTATTTTTTAAAGTCAACAAAGAGAAAGAGACACATATGATTTTAATTGCCCAGAGAATTTTTATTTGGGGAGTGTTCCTGTCACAATGAACTTGAATTAACTGACCTGAAGCAAGATCTGGAAACAAATACTTTTTGAATATATAGTTTAAAACATAGTTTGAAGTATTGTTTTGATAGGTAGTTTGAAACTATAACAGAGATATAAGAATTTATATCTTTATGATAATAGTTTCAAACAAGATGGTTATATCAATTGTAAAGTAAAAACTAACACTAATTTTTTTTACCTAAAAGAATAATCAAAGATCAGAAAACTTATATAGACACTTTGCAAATCAACAAACCCAATCACACTTATGAATTTATTAAATATAGCCAGATAGCCATGGATGTTAGCTTTGTGAATGTTTTTATATTAGAAACAGGATAAATGAATCAAGTTATCACTTTGACAAGGGTATAGGACACACTATATTAATATATATTAAAGAATCTCAGGAGATATATATATTTCCAACAAAAAAAATCCACATCTTTTGGACTAAATAGTGGTGAAATATCAAAGATCTATCAAACACTCTGACAGTTCTTTGCCTTTACTGAGAGAGACAAAGGTTTCAAAATTCTGTCAGGCACAAAACTACAAAGATCATAAGAGCTTTCACAGTGACTGCCTACATATTGGCAAGATCTCTTTTAATTTATAAAAATTCAAGACATATCTATATCTATCTACACATATATCACATTGTATAACATATGCATACACACACACACACTGTATATATATCTATATAGAGAGAGAGATACATATCTTATACACACAAACCCATAGATTTTATAGCCAATAACCTAACACCGATGAAACAGAATAGGTCTGAAAGCACAGGTACAGTTTGGCAAGTACAGTGATCCTCTGCATTGTGTGCATGTCTCAATTTATTACATCTTCTCCATTGCATATTTTACTCTTTTAACTATTTACCCAAACTGAAATTGAGATAAGGTATTTAAATGTTACTGGGCAACTCTACTCTGTAGGTCTTGTAACGATATAATGTAGGAATGTAAAATAACATTTATAAATTTCACTTGCCATATTATCAAGTTCCTCACCAAATGAAACTACTAAAACCAAGAGCATAATGCTACAAGCATGTTTAAAAGAAAACCCAAAGTTAAATTTCATGTAAGTACAACTAAATCTGTGTGCTAATAATGTCATACTGATACTTAATTTAGGAGCCTATTCAACATCAGTAAAATGGAAACTTTAAATTCACCTAAGCCTTGTATTGCTTATGAGGAACAGTTTTTCAATTCTCTGATCCCAACGTACTCTGACCAGACATACTGATACAGATAATTACTGTTTTGGCCTATTCATAATTAAACCAAGTGAAACAGTGAACTCACATAGGCACCTCATTACTTCTGGGTCAACCTTTCCCAAGACTGAGTTCACGGAGAGCTATGGTCAAACTGCCCCAATAGTATAATTATACAGTATTATAAATTTCTCTGCTGACATATTTTCCCTACCAGATTATAGGTGCCATAAAGCCAAGGATCATGTTTTGTTTAATTTTATGTCCTCAGCATCTACTATAGCAACCATTAAGAAACAGAGATTGAAAAAATGTTTCTCTCAGCATGTTTCACCATGAGATGCTTGTAAGAGCAGAAAATTTCTTAACAACCTGGGGTGATTTCAATAACTGATACCGATGATTGCATTGACTATATACCTAGCATTGTGCTAAGTGCCCTCCAAACAATAGCTAATTCTTTCTATTCTGTATGTTAAGAATTCTGTACTTGTTGCACAAATGAGGAACCCAAGAATCAGAAAAGTTAAGTTACTTTACTAAGGGCACTCAGCAAGTTATTAGCAGAACCAGAATTTTAAAAGATCTTTTTATTTTAAAGTACCTTAAAAACAGTCATCATCATCATCGTAATAACTTGTAACAGTGGCTAATTCAACACAATTTCAAATCTCTTTTAAGAATTCTCAAAATTCTTATGGGAAAACTTAGCTGTCAGAATACTCATGTATAATATCTTCAAATTATTAAGCACTGTCCATGCATATCATGGATATAATATTATTGACTATGTATGTGACATTCATACATTTAACATTGAAGTGTTGGAATCTACATTTAGTGACATAAAAAGATGTTCATAATACACTAAGTGAAAAAAATAATCAAGTTTAAAGAGTTTTCTGTTGCCCATTTAATTATGGATGTACACTAAGATATCGAAAATTTATCTGATACATTGTATATCAGAATGTAACTATGGTCTCTTGATAATGGGGTTAACAATGATTTTTCTTTGCTTTTATCTATATTTCTCTATTTTTTCCTACTATAAACATGCAAAGACAAAATATTAAGTAAATTATGAAAGGATCTATAATATTACTTTAAAATTTACTGTTTAAAAAGAATTTAAAAGTTTTAAGGTAGAGCATGTTTAACCAAATTGTCTACTTTAACAAAAGTTTGAAAGTTTATTGAAAAGTAGATGAGGAAGAGATGAAGACAGCCAAACAATGAAAACTTATATCTCATTAGCAATTCTACTGTTCAAATCACTATAATATTAGTCATAACTGTCCTAATCCAAAATACGGCCAGCTAAACTTGACCATTCTGCTGAAATGGAATGTATGAGACCCTTTAAGGCTTCGATGATTGTCTATATTCAGTTTTACCACCCCCTTTCACCCACTTATTAACTCATTCCAAAAATGTTTAGGCTCTAGGGTATGTGCATGGGCACACACATGTATGTGTGTGTATATATATGTACATGTACACATGTACAAGTAAATATATATGTACATGTACATATGTACAAGTAAATATATGTGTACATATGTACAAGCAAATATGTATATGTACATATATATACATATGTAATCCCATACTTGCATACATATAATCTATTCAAATCTCTAATACCTAAACAGATATCTAGCAATAGTAGGCACTCCTGAATAAAATATCACTGGAACAAAATAAAAATGAATAAAATGTGGTACCTGTCTTCAAGAAATTACAGATTGGTAAGGCTTCTCTAGTGTTATTTGCTCACAGTATCATATCCTCAAGGATATAACATATCTAAAGCTTTCTGATACTTCCTTACTCATTTTCAAAATGTCAACCCCACCCTATACCAGAAACTGACATATATCCTTGGTATTAAATGAAAGTAATTTTTAAAAAGAAGTCTGCAATATCAAAGATGCCATATTGAAATAAAAACTACCACAGAAAGGATAGTAAGATAAACCATTTAATTTTTTCACCTTAGATTTTTTTTCTTAAAAAAATAAAAAAACAGTGAAATACATCTGAAATGACTTCACTGCCTGTTGCACAGAGAGTTCCAGTGATAGATCTCTTTTATTATTGTTTGCTTCAATACCTATTTTCCTTCTTTCTTCTTACTTCCAGCAACACTCTCAAAACCATGCTCGCAAACAATAAATACTAAAAGCAGTGGCACTGAAGCATGACATACTCATTCTCTGCTAAGACTGGTTACCACCAAAGCACAAAAGTCCAGCTCTGCACCCTCCAGAGCAACATTATTTCTATTTAAAAACTCCCAGAGAAGACAGAGGCAGCCATGTAATGACGTATCTGCAGCCACTCTATCTGCTTTGCTTCCTGCTCATGGCCAGTATGCAGTACTAGGAAAAGCATTAGTCATGCGGCCTCAAAAATCAACTTCAAAATCAAAGCTTGAGCTTTGGTCCTGTGTTTGCTTGTTTTGCTTTCTTTGTTTTTATTTCTAATCCTTGGAAAACACAAGGTTTCAAATTCCCTCCCTTTAACTTGCTACTAGCATCAACACCTAAACAATAATTGTACCCCTTCAAGAACTGGGCAGCTCCACAACTGCTGAGAAAAGTATATTTGACATTTTTCTCCACAAGACTCCATTCTCAGTCCCTGTACTGGTTCAGTGAACATGGCTCTAACTGGGAAAAGCCCAAATGCAACAAAAGATTCATTCCATAGGAAATATATATGTATATCTTTAAAATATTTTATATAACTGATTGTAAGTGGAACTAGATTTGTCTCCAAATTCACATTAAAGATCGTATTTACAAGTATTATCTTATTAACATTCTAAATTTAAAAAATGGAAATGCTTCCCAATATGATAATAAGTGCACTAAGATACTGTCCACCAATTATTTCCTACAGTTCTCAGTACCAATATGTGTATTAAAATTATGATCTCTAATCAAATTCACCCCTGCTCCAAGATCTTTCTAGTCAATAAAAAGGATCACAGATTTTTCAGGAAGGAAAAAAATTTTTCTGCAGAAAAATAAATAAATAAAAGCTCTAACTTACTACAGAGTATTTCAAAATTTCTATTTCCAGTTTCCACAGCTCCTTTACATCATTCTAAACCCCTTTAATAGTCACAACATCTTAGGTTAACAAACAGTGATTTAATGATTTCATTCTTATACATGAAAATGTGATGTCTTTCATTGAAAGAAAAAAATTTTCATTCACTAAAAGCAAAAATTAGTTTTACTAAAAATGCAAATCTAAAATTTGAAAAAAGTAAAAGATGTCTTCATACCTAAACACTCTAAAATAAAATGCTAATCACATAAAGTCTGTAAAGCCAACAACTGCATTTAAACTTACATATTACTCTCAAAAAGTGTGTTTCTGTGTTGTCCATCTGCATCTCACTCAACTGAGCTATTTGTCAAAATCAAGATTTCTGAGATGCTTGCCAAAATGCCTGTTACTACACTCAATTTCAAGACATAAGGCCTACAAATAGGCATATAAACAAAAACCTTTTCATATCATTTGTATGTACAGTAAATTCTTTTAAATGTCTGCTGGTAGACGTGTTGCTTCTGTACCCTACTAAAGACTTTATAAACACTGTCACTTAGGCTACACTAAATTTATATTTAAACATTTTTTATTCCTCAGTAATAAATTAGCCTTAGCTTACAATAACTTTTCTATTTCATAAACTTTTTAATTTTTCCTTAACTTTTGGACTCTTTTGTAATAATATCTAGCTCACAACACAAGCACATTGTAAAGCTGTACAAATATATTTTCTTTCTTTATATCTTTATTGTCTTTCCTTACATCTTTTGGCCTACCCAGGGTCAAGATTATCAATATCACTGTCTTCCACCTCCGTATCTTGTTCCACTGGAAGCCTTCAGGAGCAGTAACACACATGGAACTGTCAACTCCTATGATAACAATGCCTTCTTCTAGAATCCCTCCTGAAGAGCCTGCCTGAGGATGCTTTACAGTTAACTAATTTTTTAATATATATAGTAGTAGTACACTCTAAAATAACAATTTAAAGTATACTATAATATACACATAACTGGTAACATTTATTATCATTATTAAGCAGTATATACTGTATATAATTGTATATGCTCTACTTTTATATGACTGGGAGCACAGTAGGTGTGTTTTCATCAGCATCTCCAAAAACACATTAGTGCACTGCACTATGGCATTATGATCGTGATGTCACTATGTGATAAATATACTTTCAGCTCCATTACAATCTTATGGAACCAACACTGAAGATGTGGTCCATCACTGACTAACAAATCTTCAGTGGGTCATAACTGCATACAGAAGATTCTAAGCCACACTGGGGCATGACATGAGCGGTGTTTCAAGCTTGTACCAACAGAGGGATTCTTCCAAATGTTCCAAGCAGTCATTCCCTAGAGTTGATGATGCTCTCTTGGCTTTGAGCACCCAACAAAGTGATGCCCAAAATGCTCCCATATTGCTTCTTATAGTTACCTGAACTGATAATCAATAGGCTTTTTTTTAGTTTTTTAGAGGAATATGAACCACATTAACAACTCAGTTTTACCTGGTGTCCCAAGTTTGGTAAAATTCAAATATATTTATTTTTCATAAGACCGTATTTCTCCTCTCAGGATTATAATCTCTAATAATACATCCCCCTTCAGGATGTTGCTCTGGAGGGTGCAGAGCTGGACTTTTGTGCTTTGGTAGTAACCGAACATGAGTATGTCATGCTTCAGTGCCATTGCTTTTAGTATTTATTGTTTGTGAGCGTGGTTTTCAGAATGTTGCTGGAAGTAAGAGGAACACAGGAAATGGTTATTGAAGCAAACAATAATAAAATAGATCTATCACTGGGACTCTCTGTGCAACAGGCAGTGAAGTAATTTAAGATGTATTTCACTGGTTTTTTTTTTTTTTAAGAAAAAAATCTAAGGTGAAAAAAATAAATGGTGTATCTTATTGTACTTTCTTTCTTTGGTAGTTTTTATTTAAATATGGCATCTTTGATATTGCAGACTTTTTTCTCGAACTCCTGACCTTCTGATCTGCCTGCCTCAGCCTCTCAAAGTGCTAGGATTATAGGCATGAGCCACGGCGCTCGGCTGATATTGCACATTTCTTTTTAAAAATTACTTTCACTTAATACCAAGGATATGTGTCAGTTCTGGGGTGGGGCTGACACTGTGACTATGTGTCTATGTCACAGTGACTTACTCAAAGTTAGTAGTGAGGGGTGGAGGAGGGTAAGGGGTCCTGTTTCCTTCTGTTCTCTTCCCTAAAGCAGAAATGATAGCCATAGTAACATCCAGTCAACCTAATGTCCAAACTGAGATAGTTCAATGTCCAGGATACTTGATATTCCTTCATAAAAATATGAAAATGCAAACATGCTTAATCCTGGGCAAAATTGTCTTCACAAGTCCTTTAATCATGCAAATGTTACACATTTTCTTCACTTGATGTGATATCTGTAAAACTTCCTAAAAGAGATCCACGGATCTTATCACTATTGAAGAATAAACGAGAGAATAAACAAGAGACACAAATTACTAATCTACCATGAGAAAGGGGGAAAAAATCATTAATCATACGGCATCAGAAGATCTTTAATCCAACAGATGGGAATTTGACCAAGGCATTCCTAGAACAGCTACTTTTTAAGAAGGGTTATTAATCCAGACTTGTTAAATTTCTATATTTTTTTTATTTGAATTTTTATAGATTTTGGAGGCACAAGTGCCGATTCTTACATGCGTATATTGCACAGGGGTGAAGTCTGGGCTTTTAGTGCACTGATCAAATTTCTGTAGTTAAGTGTTTACAATTAAGTAATTCTGAATCAGCTGTCAATTAGCATTCATTGCATAATGTAAAGCCAAATGTCTCCAGTGAAATTCTTCAAATTATGAGAAACTTCAACAAATTTCAAGCTAAAGTACAAAAGAGAATATGAATGTCAACATAAAATGAGACTCCAAGTAAAAATAGGAAAAAAAGTAGGCAGTATATTTTTAAGCTTCTTTTGGAAAATAAATTCATGCTGAATAAATTGAAGTGACATTTGGTTTCTCATAATTCCAGCCTGTCCTGATGGCCTCCAAAGTAACAGTTTCTTAAATGTAGCCTTCTTTCTCTAAAACTGACACCTAGCCAGAATTGTCAAGGCAAAAGATTATTTTTAAAGCTGTTCCTATAATATTATTTAGAATCAAATTATATAATTATATAGAATTATCAATTAACCCTCCCAATTACCAAAAAGTTAGCAATAAAAATTGGTTGCCTGGCAGCACCTATTTTATTTGTATACAGATTAGCTGTTAAATCATTAACATTATAAAACATGACAAATGAACCAAAAGATATAATAATACTGAGGGGAAAAAGGAACGATGTCAAACTTCCTGAATTTAAAATGTCTTGAGCAAGAATCTGTCTCATATACATATCATAGAGTCAAAAACGTCTGTCATCCTAAAGATAAGTAAATGTATTGAAACCAATTTAAACTCTGTAAAAGGAAATACAAAAAACTTAGTAATTTCTGAAGTAGGACTCCTACAGAAAGGCATGAGGAGGAACTTTAATAATGTAAAAAATGATATAATCAAATTATAGTCATATACTTTCTAGTTACTCTGACCACAGGTCTATCCTAACAGAGACAGATAACAAAAATAATACAAAATCACATCATCCGATTTTTCCTCTAAGAGCCAAGAGAGGCAGGTAATAACAGAAAAGAAACTGGACACAGTCAATGCGCTAGCATTGGATAACCAGTCTAGTCTAGAGCTGAGACCTTTAGTTTAGCCATATACTGCAATGGATTATACAACAAAAATATATTCTAATTACTACTGGAAAGAGAGGAGGAGGAGAGAGGGGAGAAGAGAGAGTGGAAAAAAAGACAAGAAGAAAAGGAAAAAGAAATAAATATCCCTGACCAAAAAGAGTACAATGTGAAAGATCAATACAATGAAATTAAATCAAATTCTAATCCCAAATCAAATCACTACTGCTGCCTTCTTATACAAAAAGACGTATAATAACAGAAAAGCTAATTAAATGTTTCTCATTAAAATTCTTCAGTGTTCAAAGTCTATCGAGTATCATCCGTTTGCCCCTCCAAATTCACCCCTCTTTTTTTTTTCCGCACACCACTCTCTGACTCAAGAAGCTGGTATGTGGGGACTGCATTAGAGTATCCATGCTTTTCTCTGTAGACAGCTACTCTCTCTCAAAGGCAGTTTTTAGCTTACTAGGTGCTAGTAGAGATTAATTACCTGCCCATTAAATATTAAGTGACTATTTAAACTGCCTGTTTGGAACTGAGCATTATCTGTTCTATCAAACAAACCCTCAAAATGGACTTGCAAAATGAAATTCCACTATAAAATGGAAGTAGTATATACAAGACCAGACCAAACCATGTTTAGAAGGCACAAGTAAGCTAAACCACCCAAACAAGTGACTCGGACTCCAAAGTCATTTGTTCCTACTATGTTTCCGCCTCTCCCTTAAACCCCCAGGTTTGGTGTCATGGGCCGGTCCCAGCGGCCAGGAAGTTAGGAAGGAGAATGCATGAGCCTGTAGAACAGCTCCATCTGCACAGTATGCCTGCGTAAGCTAAGAGTGAATTGTAAGCCCACTCAGTGGCAGCCTCTCCAATGAGCAGAACTAGGTTGTACATGTGGTTTTCCACTTTGGAATAAAAAGTAAACTAGAAGTACAGTTCTGCATTGACTTATGAGCTAGTAAGTGCAAGTTCTGGCAAACAGCATAATCTTGGGAAGAAAGTAATTTAAAAACCAGTGACAGATATTGACCTCTAGGAAGAAGTACAGAGTAGGATGACATTCATGCCCATATAAATATCCATCATAGAACACACAGGCAGGAGTGGCCTCTTAGACATCAGATGAACACTGATGGTCAGTTCAGTGGATGTCAGTCAGCCAGTTTCCCCAGTCAATACATGCTTTGCTTATGTACAGAGTTACTAGGGTGGCAAGAATGGATGCTATACATGGGTTCATGGTCTTCCCCTCACCATATCTGACTACCATATATGCTAAGTATGCAGCCAACAAAGAGCAGGATGACCCTATAAACCCTCAGAATGCTACCATTCTATGGATTGATCAGTCAACCACCTGGGAGCAAGCTGATACCACTGGATACCCCACATGAAGGGAAGGGGAATATTTGTGTCCTCACAAGAAGAAATACTTATTCTGGGTGTAGATTTGTCTTTGTTGCCTACAGTGTTTCCAACACCATCAACAGACTTAACTTATCCTTTGTCAACTGCTGTGTTACATGACACAACAGTGCCTGTGACCAGAGGGCATACTATATACATGATGAGCTTACACTCAAGTAATTCACTGGTATTACTATGTGCTCAATCACCCAGAAACAGTTGGCTTTATAAAATGGTAGAAGAGTCTGCTGAAGTTTCAATTATAATGATATTGGGTAGGAAACAGCTTGACGGGTTGAGGTTCAAACAAGTAAGATACAGTATATGCTTCAAACTAGCAGCAAATATATGGTGTTATCTCCCCATAGGAAGAATGTGGGTCCAGGAATGAAACAAGAGGTGGGACTAGCCCTTTTCACTGTTGTAACTGATAAGCTACTGGAAGAATTTTGCTTCACTCCCCAGTTTTAGGCTTGGTGAATTTGGAAGTCCTCATGTTCAAGGAGAGAATTCTTCCATCAAGGAACATGGTCATATTTTCAATTAATTGAAAGCTAACACTACTCTGTGGCCATTTTGTGCTCTTCATGTCACTGAAGCATGGAAAGAAAAAAGCAACTTGGGTGGCAGTTTCACAATAGAAGCCAGAAGGAGCGCTGAGAATCAGAAAATATACCAGGAAGCCTTTTAGTTTCAGTAAAGGAAAACTGTAGCAACCTAATAAAAACACATCTGAAGACTGAGATCCTGTAGGAATGAACCTCTTAAAGGTCAACTTCATAAAGAACCCTGTGCAGCCAATACGGAGGCAGCTGTGATTACAAACTGAGCCTTGTGACCATCTACAGACATGGAGTCTGTAGCAAATATGTTTATATTACTTAAGTCGGTTATTTTTTCTTTGCTGCTGTTCTACCTTATATGAAGAGTACTGGTGGTAGTCAATATGTTGTTTCAGGTAAGGTATAACTGGTTTTATATCACTTGATAATAGGGTAGCTGATGGGACTTTGTGGATTACCTGAGTCAGGATCCCAAATTTTTAACCCTGAAAAAGGGTAACATAGGCTGAGAGGCAACAGAGAAAGGCTGTACCAGACATCTTTAATTTACACCTTCAGGCCCATTTTCCATCATCCTATACCATTTTCTGCCCTGGGAACACAACCTGTACAGCCTATATCACAGACCTCCAGCCTGAGCAGGGTTTGGCCATTTGAAAGGTCCAGAAGAGATCATGGAGAAGTGGAGTAGATCAGGACACTTGTTCTCCAGGTCCCTCCCTGCAATTGAGTTGACTGTGTCCTCTGAAGTAAGATGATTGCTAATCTCAAAATTGGTGACTGTACATGATTTTCTTGTTTCACATTAGATGGATGGCTCCTTCTTTTATTCCTTCAGGCCTACAGGTATCAGCAACTCAAAAGCTAAGCCACTGGCACTATCCACCATGGTTTCCCTATTACCATATCTTTACCAATACTCACTTTATAAATTAATACTCCTTAGATGACACTATTTTGATTGTCTTTTGCCTCCTGTTGAAGCCTGATATGGTTTGGATTTGTGTACCCACCCAATCTCATGTGAAATTGTAATACCTAAGGTTGGAGGAGGGGCCTGGTGGGAGGTGACTGGATCACAGGGGCAGATTCCCCCTTCCTGGTCTCATGATAGTGAGTTCTCATGAGATCTGCTTGTTTTAAAAGTGTGTAGTATTTCCCCTTTCACCCTCTTCCTCCTGCTCCAGCCATGTAACACGTGCCTCCTTCCTCTTCACCTTCTGCCGTGATTGTAAGTTTCCTGAGGCCTCCCCAGTCATGCTTCCTGTACAGCCTGCAGAACCATGAGCCAATTAAACCTCTTTGATTTATAAGTTACTCAGTTTCAGGTATTTCTTTATAGCAGTGTGAGAACATACTAATACAAAGTCCTACATATATAAGTCTAAAATCTCTTCTTAATCCCCCCAAAAAACACTAATTTTTGTTTCTAATTATTATACAAAACTACCGTAATGGGAAAAAATCAAAACAATAACAAACAAAAACTTCAGACAATGATTACAGCCCCATGAAGACAATTGTCTGCTTTGTTTATTCCTATAGCCCAGCACCTAACACAATGTCTGACATATACTAAGCATTAAAATATAGTTGTTACAACAATGAATAGACATAACATTATGAGAATTACATTAAGCCATGTCAAAAAATAAAATGAAATAGAAAGCCTGCTATTAATCAAGATGACTGTCCCTCAAAAATGTGATATATTAGACTATAATACTATAATATTTTATATTAGGCAAACATATGCAGCACATCCACATCCAACTAAAATCCCAGATTCAAATATATTAAAAATATTACAAATAAATGTGATCTTTGTACCTACAATCTATGAGATTTATACATTTAAATCTGCAAGTTATAAATATTGAGATCCAAGTTATAGTACTGTTCCTATAACTAACTAAATGATAACTCGGCCCAGGTCACTTAAATTTTTTCCTATTGTTCATTCCAAAAACTTTGAAGTTATCCTTGATTCTTCTCTTTCTCTCACATCTAATCCATCAGGAAGTGCTTTTGACTCAGCTTTCATAATAGATCCAGAATGCATTCAATTTTATAATTTCTTACCATCGCTCCTAAGATACTGATTCAAGCCACCACTATCTCTCATTTGGATCACATAATGGCCATAACTAGCTGTCCTGTTTACATCCTTGCCTCCTACACTCTATTCTCAATACAGTCACCCAGAGTAATCATTTTATGTGATAAGTTCATGTCATTTGTCTTCTCAAAACTCTTCAGTGGCTCCCCATGTCACTCAGTAAAAGCTAACCAAAGTCTTTACAGCAATCTACAAGTACTTGTGTCATCGGATCCTTCCTCTCTTATCTTTCTGAATGTCCTCTCTTACTGTTCTGTCCCTAGCTCATTCTGTCCCATACAAACTCTCCTATTTGCTGTTTCCTGAATACTCTAGGTCAGGGGTCCCCACCGGTCCATGGCCCGTTAGGAACTGCGCCACACAGCAGGAGGTGAGTACCAAAAATAAACACAAAGAAGCTTCATTTGTATTTATAGCCACTCTCCATTGCTTGCATTACTGCCTGAGCTCCACCTTTTCTCAGATTAGTGCTGGCATTAGATTCTCATAGGAGAATCTAATGGGGTTCGCATAGAACCCTATTGCGAACTGCACATGCACGGGATCTAAGTTGCATGCTCCCATGAGAATCTAATGCCTGATGATCTGTCACTGTCTCCCATCACCCCCAGACAGGACCATCTAGTTGCAGGAAAACAAGCTCAGGGTTCCCACCAATTCTACATTATGGTGAGTTGTATAATTATTTAATTATATATTACAATGTAATAAAATAGAAATAAAGTGCACAAAAAAAAATGTAATGCACTTGAATCATCCCAAAACAATCCCCCTGCCCCCCATTCATGGAAAAATTGTCTTCCACAAAACCAGTCCCTGGTCCCAAAAAGTTTGGGGACCCCTGCTCTTGGCAAACCCCTGAGTAGAGGCTTTTGCACTGGCCATTTCTTAGGTCTGGTACACTCTTCTACCAGCCAGTGCATGACTAATTCCCCTGCAGGTGTTTCCACAAATGTCAGCTTCTCAACAGTTCCTAACCTGAAATACGCCATTTAAAACTGCCCCTCCACACTCAATTCCCACTTTTATTACATTCTTCTATGTTTACTTTTTGCCATAACATTCATCATGCAATATTTGTGATGTTTATTGAGTATCACCTGTCTCCTGCTGCTGCAAAGTAAGCTCCTCAAATGTATGAGCTTTATAGTCTCCTCGTTCACACCTATATTCCAAGTACCTATAACAGTACCTGGCACATAGTAGATACTCAATAAATTGCTGGCATGAATTCTGTTTCTTCACTTGAACAAAAGGTGAGAGTTGTACAAATTTGCCTTTCCGATCTTAAAGTACTTATTTTCTGAAGCCATCTGTTATTTTGCTAAATATAAACAAGATTTTATTTGATTAAGAGCATTAGGTATAATCAATCACAAATAACTTGAAGGCAGAAACTCTGGTTTATTTCTAAAGTTTTCCAAAATAACTTTTGTTCTTACTTTTATATACAGAGCATTAAACTACATAGTTGTATTTTTTAATTTATGTTAACTTTTACATATGAATGTATGTGTGTAAAATAAATACACTAAATTTCCTAAATGTATTTTCCAGTTGAAAAACTTCAATTAAAAAAATCACCATTCAAAAATAAAGCTCGAGTCAAAACGCTACAGAGAAATTTGTATTTTAGAGGTCTGATACTGTGTAAGTTGTTCAAAGCAAGCATCCTCTTTTCAAATTACTATCAAGTTCTTTGTGTTTCTTTATTTAATTAAATACTAGCCATTTTGGGGAAAGAACCTATAGACTCCATAGTGTTGAACCGATATCGATATTTGAACACAGTATTAAGTTTTGCAAGATTACCAACTTCAAAGCATAGAGTTTATCATCCAACATCTGGCATGTGTGAGTCCTACTAAACCACCTAGGCTACATGCTGCTTCCTGATCATCAGATTCAAAAGCATGTTTGCTTTAGGGTACTAGTTTGAGATGATATTGTCTACGTATCTAGATGATCAAGGTCTCTATGAGCCATATGATGAAAGAGATCAGAAGACTTTTATCACCCTGCCCTAAAACAATGAAGGTGCTCAGTTCTGCCCGCTAGCTGAAGACAATGCGCCTCTAATCTAACTGGCACAGCAAGAAAAAAAAAAGATGCCATACCAGTTGTGGCATTCCAGGTGCAAAGGACTACAGGAGTCACCCACCTTCTGCAGTTTCAGTTACCTGAGGTCAATGTGGTACAAAAATATTAAATGGAAAATTCCAGAAGTAAACATTCATAAGTTTTAAATTGTGTGTCATTGAGAATAGTGTGATGAAATCTCATACTGTCCCAGCTCCATCTCACCTGGGATCTGAATCACCCCTTTATCTGATGTATCTACACTGTCTATTCTACCTGCCAATTAGTCAATAAGTAGCTACCTCAGTTATCAGATCAAATAAATAGCATATACAGGGTTCAGTACTATCTGCAGTTTCAGGCATCCACTTGGGGGCCTTGGAACATATCCTCCGTGGATACGGGGTGACTTTTGGAAAGTAAAGCAACTAAGAATCACTCTCTGATTAGGATTACGTTACTCCATAGTTGATCTCCAAGATCCATTTATCCAAGATCCATTCGTCCAATCAGCAAATCAAAAACAGATGTTATATTCTCCACTGAGATTGAAGTCTTTGAAGGCAGCCCTACTCTGTGCAGTCTGTAGGGATGTAGTACTGCTTAGGGTTTTGTCTTTTGTTAGTGAAGGACAGTTTCAGGGCTTCCACTTAGTCTTCCTAAATAGTCCTCACTCCACAAGGGGTCAATGTGAAAATTCTGCCAATTTCCAGGCTTGATGAAATCAAGCACTCAGGAAGTAGGAAAATCACGTATTAGTCAGCCAAGCCATTGGGCCCACAGCCATGCAGACGCAAGCTCAAAGTCAATTTACCAGGTGACTTCCATAAGCCTTGACTCGAACTGATATGCCACAGTGGCACTGCGGTCCCCCAAGGATTAATCCAGGACCCATTTTTATTAATTTTCAAAAGTCTCCCAGTAAACAGCAAGTCCCTTTAAGAAAGCCTTGGAAGATTTAAAGTATATATTAGTGGTAGTATTTCATGTCCTTTCTCAAGGGAAATCAGTCTTACCTTAAATCAAGGGGCTCCAAAGGGCTCCTATATCAGTAACAAATGTCAAGTTTCTGCTCGACACAGCTAGGATTTCCCCAGTTACAGAGATCAAGTAAAAATTTGGTAAATGGCCAATTTATTGTATGCTTAAGGACATTATAACCAATTACCACAACCACCAAAGGCTGCATTTCAGAACACTGACTGCCACTCCACATCCAGGCCTATTACGAAAATGATAGCCACCTTATCCATGAAGCTAAAGCACTGCTAAACAAGCCCTTTGCCACTCCAGAGCCCCATGATCCCCCCTGAAATCAGTTCTAGCTCAACAGCGGCATATTCCAATAAGATTTCCCAGCTGAGAGACACCACACAGGTCTGCTCTCCTCACCAATACATTTCTCCGTTCTTAATCACGGGTATGTCCTCTGGAATCTAACAAGGGTTGGAGTGAGGAGGTACAGGAGAGGACTGCATATAATAAATGTATTCTGCCACTTCACTTTCCTGTGCCTTCCTCCTACCTGCACAGCTAGAGATGTTAAGGGATCTCAACCACATTGAAATGTCAGCCATTGCTGAACCCAAGTTTGAATCAAATAACCAGGCAAATTGCTGGAGCCATATCCAGGTGCTGAAGTTAACACATTAAATCCAGACTCCTGTTAAGAATACTCCTATACATAAATTTGGCTCCATCTGAATTAAGTACACACATATTTGTATGTTGCATCCTCCTTAGTCTACTTAGAATCCAACCCCACACATTACTTCTAGATTGCTGCTAACACAAATTAGCCTGCTACCTGATAGGCCAATCATCCCCATGAAAGACTGGGATCTGGTTCAGTTTTAAACCAGAAGGAAATGAGAGGTAAACATACAGTTAGAGCACTAAGGGAATAGTATCCCTTTGGCTACAGAGCTTCCTAAATAATCTCCAGCCTCTGACTTATTCCTTCTTAATCTTAATATCTGGCAATCTCTCAAATCAGAATTTTTAACATTTACACAACCACCACCCCAACTAAGCTATTAAACCACCCATCTGGAGTACTGCCTCTTAATGACTTGAAAATGTAATTGCTACATACCATTCACCCAAGGAAACTGTAATTAAAACATGAAGCCAATAAAAGGTAATAAACAGATTTACATTTTTAGAAAACTCATTCTTGTAACTCTATGCAGAATGGAAGAAAGAGGATGGAGTAGTGGAAGCAGGAAGGCTGGTATTCAGTTATATCAGACGATGGTAGCTTTGGACTAAGAAGCCAGCAGTGAAGATGGACAGAATGGCAAAATTCAATAGGACATAAATGATGGATTGGTTGGACAGGTGAGGAGGAAAAAATAATAACAAAAAAAATAATAACAGATTTCTACTGAGTAGAAATAACACCATTAGCTAAGAGAGAGATGGTCATCTCCACATGTAAATCGAAAGGCCAGAGAAATGGTCTGGGGTATAGATATAAATTTTGAAGTAAATGAATATATATATTTCATATTGATATTTAAAGCAACACTACTCAAATGTGTACCACAGACCACTGCTGAGTCGCCAACTGTTTGTCACTGGTCCATGGCAACATAAGTACTGAAACTGAGAGTAAGCATTTAGAAACTTTTATAGCAGTTTTACAGAGAATTTTTATATCTGTTGAATCTAATTTAAAAACGGGTACTTTTATATGTCTTCTTTTTTAAGTTAATTTTTCTAGTAACTCATTTTTGTTGAATTTTATATAAGTATCAGTCTCTTGTAGATTAAAAATGTTTTTGTTTTTTGTTTTAAATAAAAGACTCTTCACCACAAGTTGGAAGGCACTGACTTAAAGCTATTGTAATGAATGTAATTACTTGCAGAGAGAAATCTAAAGAAAAATTCTTAAACAATTCCATACCCTGGAATGTAATTCCTTGGGTCATTTTACTGTCCATATCTCCTTATCACAACTAATAAAACTTACAGAGCACATACTTCTTGCCAGCCAGTCTTTACATGGATTATTCCATTTAATCCTCACAAAATGTAAATAAAGCTGGTATTATTATCCTCATGTTATAGATTATAAAATTAAGGGTTAGGAAAGTTAAATCACCCATAGTGTCAGTCCATTCAGGCTGCTATAACAAAATACCTTAGACTAGGTAGTTTATAAACAAAAGAAATTTATTGCTCATAGTTCTGGAAGCTGGTTAGTCCAAGATAAAGGTGCCAGCAGGTTCCACGCCTGGTGAGGAATCTCTCGCGGTGTTATAGCTGGTGCCCTGTTGTTGCTTCTTCGCGTGGTGGAAAGGGTAAATGAGCTTCTTCATGCCTGTCCTATGAAGGCACTAATCCCATTAATGAGGGTGAAACCCTCATGATCTAAACACCGCCCAAAGGCCCTGTCTCCTAACACTATCATCTTGGGGGTTAGGATTTCAATCTATAAATTTGGGCAGAGGGAATACAAACATTCAGACCACAGCACACAGTGAATAGTTAGGGAGCTGGGATTTGAACTCAGGCCAGCTGACCCAAGTCTCAGCTTTTAACCACTGCAGCCTACACTGTCAGCCCCCAATCAGTGATCTGATCTATGTAGAGCAAAATATTTCACGTGAAACTCGTCAAAACTTCCAAGGGTGTGACCTCCAGACCCAGAAATTTATCTTGAGTGTATAACATCTTAGTTATCAGGTAAATTTTATATACTATCATTTATCACTGGATTATTCCTATTACCTCCAACTAGCCAGTAAATTACCCAGGAACAAAAGACAGGAGTGTACTGTCTAGAACATAACATATTGCCTGGCAAATACTGAGTGAGTTAATGCCTGTCTCAAGAACATTGGGACCTAAGAGTTTATCTTTTCTTAATAGAAAAATAAAGTAGCTTACCCTGTCCCTCAGCTTAGGTAACACAATAACATGGTCACGGATTCTCCAGTTACCTTTTCTTATTGAGAGGTTTCATTATTGACTTGAGTTTTCCCACGAGGCTTCCAAAACTGGTTAAGTTTTTACCTCGGCTTATCATCCTTTGAAAACTGACATATATTCTATTCCTTTAGAAAGCATTTCTGCTAATTTTCTTACATTTATTTTTAACCAAAAACATATATCCAAACATTATATAAATTACACATGGCTTTTGGTTAAGTTTCTACAATTCCTTTCCAAAGCCCATAACAAACAATTAAAAATAAAAATTGAGCCAGGTGTGATGATCACACCTGTAATCCCAGCACTTTGGAAGGCCGAGGCAGCAGGATCACTTGAGTCCAGGAGTTCAAGACCAGCCTGAGCAGCATAGCAAGACCCCATCTCCACAAAAATTTAAAACTCAGCCTGGAGAGGTGGCATATGCTACTCAGGAGGCTGAGGCAGGAGGACTGATTGAGCCTAGGAGTTCAAGGCTGCAATGAGTTATGATCTTCCCTCTGCACTCCAGCCTGGGCAAGAGAATGAAATCCTTTCTCAAAAAAAAAAAATAATAATAATAATAAAATAATACGTTAACCAATACACATTACATTGTATTGGTTATTTATTATTTAATCTATTCTTTTCCACTTTTGTCTAACTCACACCTGAATTTTGTCTTAGTTCCAAGAAAATAAGATTTTCAGCTATACATAGAGGATTTCTTTTTTTAAAAAAAAAAAAAAAAGCTGATATCTACCCATATGTAAAGCTGGCCTTTAACAAAAGCCAAAACAAAACAAAACAAAAAACAAATAATCATGAACTACACGGTCACATGTTGGAGACCACTTAACTTCTAATTACTATTTTTCTCATAAACGCACTAGGGAGAAGAGAACTAAAACTGAGGGAAATGGCAACAATAACCAGCAAAGGCCAGTCAATAAGGCCCAGAATTGAAAATGAGGAGTATAAGACAGTTAAAGCCATTATGAGATTTTGCTGTCTTTCTCCAGCTATACAAACTGCTAAGAATAGTGCCTCCGTATCACCTGTCTGGTGGCTGAATCTGGAAATTACAACAAGCTCCTACTGTATTGCCTAAGAATGTTGGAAAGCACGCACGTGCACCCATGCCCGCGCACACACACACAATTTATTTAAAATCAAATTTTGTCTAAAAGAATCCATCACAAACATTAAAAGCTAAAAGGAGTCTTAGGGAATTCACCTTCTTAGTAACCGAACTGAGGTCCAGACCACGAATTATTCAGCCCCAAAATCTCTCTCACACACACCCATACAGAAAACGCCAACTGACAGGGACTTAAAAGCTTAAGAAAAAAGAGAGCACAGAGCCAACATAAGTGATACAGCACCAAATCTGGCTATTTATGGCTTATTCAAATTTGTAGTATTTCCTGGATTATAATTGAACCTTAACTAAAAATCAAAATAAAATTAAACCGCAATGTCATTAACAAATAACAACTAACAATAACATCTATATAAAAACATCTTTGATGCCATAAAATATTAAGTGTCTAAAACTTCAACATTTATCATTATATTTTCAGCCAGATTTTTCCATTAATGCAAAAATGGTTGTTTATAATGTCTAATAATCAGTAAGGTTGCAAGCTTAAGAAATATTTAGTTCAACAAGGCATTTGATTTTTTTTTTTTAAGCCAAAGAAAAAGTATTCAGACCTGGAGTGAATCACAATGTGATACAGCCTTGGTTGCATTTAAAAGTGTAAATTCTGTTTTAAGCATTTCCACTCCACTTGAGAAAGAGCAACCACAAAATTCCCAAATGTCAACACAGATGGAAGTCGAGAGGAACAGCAATGAAATTTAAAATGCAAACTATAACCTAAAAAAGAAGTACTCTTCCGTTCTCCTTAATGTTATGATGAGTATCCCCAAAGAGAGGAAAAGCCCCATTTTCTCCCATGTTTGTACACAGAAATCGGCACAGTTAATGGGAAAACATTCCAAATAATACGAGGCATAATATAAAAGCCATGTATACATCACACGAGTTATATGTATATGTGGCATATATACAACACAGATATACACACATAACATGTATGATACATAAAAATGCATGATATTCTATATATTTTATATATGTAATATATAATATATATTATAACCAGAGTTCTAATTTTAGTTTAGCCCTCCATCTTCCCATCTACATTCCCTAGAATCGCTTGAAAATCTTGATATTATAAAAAGATATTTCAAAACATACCTCAATATAAACCAGTAGTGCCTTAAAAATAAGACAGCAAAGGCTTTCTCTTGTATGTTTTTGTTTGCCAGACTTCCCCCCGTCAAGAATCTAAATCCTTCTAGATGATGTCATTAAAACCAACTTCAGACCCAAAGAGTAGCTTCAAGAGCCTCTACTTAGAATGCTGTCTCCTCTCAACCCAAAAATCATAACTAATTCACATCCATTTGGGATAGAAAGGCAGATAACCTGTTTCATTCACTTTTAAAATATGACTTTCAAAAGAGAATTTGCTACCTATTAAATGAACTGGAATTTTTTTTAAAAAATCAGCAAATCTGTCTCTTATTCTAGTGTGAATACTGTTGTTCAGGAAAATGCTATGAACAATTTTAAAAGTTCAGGTGGACAATTAAAATTCTATTCATTAAAAAAAGGATGGTTTAGGACATAACAAATTGAAATAGATTTGAAATAAATATGAAAACTGGGCATGTCTTCCCCTTAGTAATAAAAATGAAATAATATTTTTGTGAACCAAATAATATCAAAGGCGGCATAGGCACCTCATCATTTGCTATGCCATAAACACAAAAAGGAAACCCTCTTAGGAAATTCACGTCGAATTTTAACAGTGAAGGTGATTGAAGCCAGGAAGGATAGAAATTACTACTGGCCTGGCTGGAAAAGCATGTTGGGCCTGAGGCAAAAGAAGTTTTTTAAACAGGAGAATGTTCTGAAATAGAAAGCATGTTAAACAGAATTGCCCGAGGACTGTTAGGAAATGAAAAATTACACTAACTGCATTGGGAACAGCAACCTGATAAAAGCACAATGCACAAATTACAATCTTCTTCACGAGCAGTATTAGACACGAGAAAGGTTAAGCTGTATGTGAGACAGGTTTTGCCCACCACAGGCCACTACATGATAAAAGAATTACTCCCAACCGTTTCTAGGGACCCTCTAACAACTACAGTAATAAATATTTCCAGATTCCTAATATTACAGAACAAGCTAGACCAGACCCCTAGTCAATATATATTTGCAAAACACCCCTGAGTGCAAACCTCTATTCTAAATTCTATAGAAAACATCAAAAGACAATAACGTGTTCCCTAACTACATTCTTCTCTTCTTAAATTCAAAACACAGAGCCAGCGTCCCAGAGATGCTCAGTGAGTCAGCACGTACTAAACAGTGTAGTGTGGAAAACACAACGTGGCTGAGAGCAGGAAAGCAACATTCCACTGGAAGAATGTGACTGATTGCTCACGAAGGCAAATACTTTTAAAAACGGCAATGTGTTTACTATGAGTACGAGGTTAACTATTAAGTATTTAAAATGAGATAAGCAAATATAATTAAAAAGTATAAACACTGAAGAAACTATCACCTAGCAAAAACAAGAAAAGCAAGTCATGAAGAAAAGAATATAAAAAGACACAAGGCACACACATAATCATGAACACACACACGCAATCATGAACACACACACGCCCCCCACAATATTATCACTAGTTTTCAGTTTAACAGAGAATCAATCTTTCCAGCCTCCCTCTCTTACAGGCAAAGTCCAACTCAAAAATAATGCAAGTCACAATGAGTCACCTCACGTTAGCAAGATTCTTGGGACAACGAAGTTAGGAACAGCTGTTAATTTGGGCTGAATCCAAGTGAAGTTGGAATGTCCAGAAAGGTCTAGGGCTATTAAAGCAGACAGCAGTCACCTGATCTCAGTCATTTTATCAAGAAAGACCAGATTTACTTTGGCCCATGTTTTTGTTTTGTGTTGTTTGTGTTTTTGCTTTAAAGGATGGACATGATACATTTAGCATTAGAAAATGATATAAATAAGAATTACCTCAAAGAAAAGGACAATGTGGACTAGCCATGCCAAATAACTTAGGGCAAACACGACCACCTACTTAGCCACAGTTAAGTATGCAGCATATCTCCATGTTTACACTTAACATATCATCTATTTATTTACCTTCAAACATAAAAAAGCCACTAGTCAATCATTGCTGAGTCCCTATCTTAGGCTAAGTCAGAATCTCTCTGGGTCTGATTACCTCTGTTATGAACAAAGGGCTGACAGAACCATTCTCCCTCCTTAATCTTCCCCTTGAATCTCTTTGTGGAGTGATACCAACTCTTTTTCCAAAAGTTTTTATTTCAAATACCCACCTGCACTGTCTAATATGGTAGCCACCAGCCAAACATTGTTATTAAGCACTTGAAATATGGCTAGTCCTAACTGAGATGTGCTATAATTGTAAAATACACATCAGATTTCAAAGACTTAGTACAAATGACAGGTAAAATATCTCATCAGTAATCTTTTAAGTTACATGTCGAAATGATACTTTGCGTACATTAAGTTGAATAGTGTAAAAATTAGTTTATTTCTACCTTTTTAAATGAGGCTACTAGAAAAGCTTAAATTACCTGTGTGATTTACATTACATTTCTATCGGATAACATTGGTCTGGGCAGGACACTTAACATGGGATCAGGAGGAGCATGAGCATTCAGTACTCACTTGCTTTCTGGAAATCTCCTCTCCAGACAACACTCATAATGTCCCCCTGACTCATTCAGGAATGCAGCCACTTAGCTTACTCAGGAATTCCTCACTCCCATTAAAAACAGTCCACTATCCCTTCCAAAATGGGTTTATCTGTTATAAAGAAACATGTTGCTGTGTTTTCAGATATGTTTACAAGCTATTTTAGAGGCTTCAGTGCTCACATAATGTGGCAATTCTTACACAAGCACATTTTGCAACTGAACCAATTTTGCAAGTAAACTTTCACTTTAAGTAACCAAAGCTGTAGAAAAGTTCAAATGATACCTTCACTAAATGTTTTAATGAAGATTAATGTCTTAGCTATTACAAAACTCACAGACTTCCACATTCTTAAAGACTCGTTCTAATTTTAATAGAGAAATAATTTTGAGAACTTAAAGCAATTCAAAAGAACTTCTTTGTCATATATGTATTCTCTCCTTCCTTAATAGAAGAAGATATGCTTTCATCTGTACTACACTGAATTTTGTGACGAAATATCTGCTCTGTGTTTATTTGCCTAACTGAGCTCCTGTTAGGCAGGAAGGCTATCTTACTCATATTTGTTCTGCTATCATATAGAAAAGTGTCTGTGCCAAAGAGGGTGTTAGGAATAAATTTCTTACAAATCTGCAACAGCAAAACTCATAGTACAGATGTAAGAAAAAGCAACTTTGATAATACTAACAATAAAACCCTTTTTACCTACAGTAAGAGTTAGAAAACTTACTGTGACCACCAAAACATTAAGTAACTTGGTTAACCTCATCAGTATATACATGCATTACTTATTTTTAAAAATTTGAAATACATACTTATAGCTTACATATTTACAGAATAAAATTTAGCCCTTTGCTAACTCCATTTTGAAGAGAGGTATGGGACCACCCGCTACTGAAAGTATCCTCTGGGAAACGGCAGCATCAGCTCACCTGGAAGCTTCTTAGAAAGGCAGACTCTGACCCTAAGGCACGTAAGACGATGTATCCAGAAATTGTAACAATAATTATTGTAATGATGGTGATGATGATAATAATTATTATCAGTACAATTGGTAGAGATCACTTTTGGATGTTCAGTGCTTCAAATTCATTATAATGAGTTACAATTGTAGAATAAATATTTCCTCAAAAACTTAGCACAAACGACAGGTAAAATATCTCATCCGTAATCTTTTAACTTACATGTTGAACTGATACTTTGAATACATTAGGTTGAATAGTGGAAAAATTACTCCACTTTACCTTTCTGTTTAAAGGTGGATAAATTTTTAGCTGTATTATTCATAAATTTTCTAAATTTTGCCAAATAAACGTACAAACAACCTCCATCTCTCAACAACTAATCAATTTCTATTTGGAAAGTGGCATGCTATGATTTTTGATACATTTATAGGATAATGAACCCTGATAAACATCAAAGAAAATATTAATATTGGAATAAACTGAAGGCCAATTTCATTTAGATAAAATAAACTAATTTTGTAAAATACTGACATTAGTTAAGATTTAACCAATTCATTCTTACAAATAAAATCATAACACAAAATATTAGATTTACTTGTCATTTAAGTCAAGTAAACAGACAAAATGAATGAAACTTATTTTTAAAAGTAATAGGTGTTTGTTTTTCCTCTGTACTTCAATGGATATAAATAAAGGCAATCGTTTTCATAATGTAGAAGTGAAGACTGATACTGTGAAATGAGAGGGTTCCAAGAATAAAACATAAAATTTTTTTGTTTTTTTTTCTTTTTTTTTTTTTCTGAGACAGGGTCTTGCTCTGTCACCCAGGCAGAATAGAGTGATACAATCTTAGCTCACTGCAGCACTGACTTCCAGGGCTCAAGCCATCCTCCCACCTCAGCCTTCCAAGTAGCTAGGACTACAGGTGCTTGCCAACTACACCTGGCTAATTTTTATTTATTTTTGGAGAGATGGGATCTCACTATACTGCCCAGGCGAGTCTCAAAACTTCTGGGCTCACGCAGTCCAACCACCTCAGCCTCCCAAAGTACTGGGATTACAAACATAAGCTACCACATCTGGCCAAGAAATGAAGTTTTTATAAATAAAAAGTCAAATTAAAATGATAACCACTTCAGTTATGCAATATACATGAATGTATACATTCATACAGATTCGTATGAGGAAACGTTTAGAATATAAATCAGCAATGTTGTGACATGATAGAAAAAATATGAAAGTTAAAAACTGAAAAGAAAAAAACCTTAACACGAGACACCTACTTGAGAATAAATTACTGCATATATCACAAATTTTTGCCTGGCTTCCTAAAGTTTTGGGTTTGTCAAAGCTTAAAATGAGATCTCATAAATAAGAAAACTGACAGTTTGTTTCTATGCTTTCAACAAGCTATAATATGTGTAAAAATTATCACTGCTTGTACATTTCAGTGACGCCTGATTAAAGATGAGTGTAATTTTGGTCAGGTCACTTCTCAGTACAAGTTTGTCAGTTTATGATCATTAAAAGGAAGCAAACACACACAAGCAATAAAGTAAACCTGGACTTAAACCTAAAACATTACAGAAAAAAATAATGCACAATGGAACACACACTTAAACGTAATATGTAAAACAATAAAACTTTTAGAAAAAAAAATACAGGAAATGTTCAGGTCCTAGAGCTAGGCAAAGAGCTCTTAGACATGGCAACAAACACATGATTTATTAAAATAAATTAATGAATAAATTGAACTTTTTAACTTCACTAAAATTTAAAAATTTTGCTCTGTGAAAGACTCTGTTTAGAAGATAGAAAGACAAGCCACAGACAGAAAGAAAATATTTGTAAACCACAAATCCAACAAAGGATTTATGTGTAGAACATATAATGAATTCTCAAACCACAAAAATAGGCCGGGCTCAGTGGCTCACACCTGTAATCCCAGCACTTTGGGAGTCCTAGGCAGGCTGGTCATTTGAGGTCAGGAGTTGGAGACCACACTAGCCAACATGGTGAAACCCCATCTCTACTAAAAATACAAAAATTAGCTAGGGCATGGTGGCGCACACCTGTAAGCCCAGCTACTAGAGAGGCTGAAGCAGAAGAATCACTTCAAATGGGGAGGTGGAGGTTGCACTGAGCTGAGATCACGCCACTGCACTCCAGCCTGGGCAAGAGGGCAAGACTCCATCTCAAAAAACAAAAACCAAAAAGTAAAAAAAGAAAAATCAAGCTGGTTAGAAAATGGGCAAAAGACATGAATAAACATTTCACCAAAGAGAACGTACAAATAGAAAATAATGCTTTAAAAGATTTTTCAATGTAATTAGGTATTAGAAAAATGCAAATTAAAACCACAATGACACAGCACTACATACCTATTAGAGTAGTTAACATAAAAACTAGTGACGGCCGGGCACGGTGGCTCACACCTGTAACTCCAGCACTTTGGGAGGCTGAGGCGGGCGGATCTTGAGGTCAAGAGACTGAGACCACTCTGGCTAACACAGCGAAACCCCATCTCTACTAAAAACACAAAATATTAGCCAGGCGCAGTGGCGGGCGCCTATAGTCCCAGCTACTCGGGAGACTGAGGCAGGAGAATGGCGTGAACCCGGGAAGTGGAGCTTGCAGTGAGCCAAGATTGCGCCACTGCACTTCAGACTGGGGGACAGAGCAAGACTCTGTCTCAAAAAAAAAAAAAAAATAGTGACAATACCAAATACTGGCAAGAATACAGATCAACTGCATCCAGTGGAATGCAAACCTGTACAGACACTGTAGAAAATATCTGGAGGCCGGGTACGGTGGCTCGCGCCTGGAATTCCAACACTTCGGGGGGCCAAGGCAGGTGGATCATGAGGTCAAGAGATCAAGACCATCTTGGCCAACATGGTGAAACCCCGTCTCTACTAAAAATATAAAAATTAGCTGGGCATGGTGGTGCGACCTGTAGTACCAGCTACTCAGGAGGCTGAGACAGGAGAATTGCTTGAACGAGGGAGGCAGAGGTTGCACTGAGCCAAGACTGCACAACTGCACTCCAGCCTGGTGACAGAGCAAGACTCCATCTCAAAAAAAACAAAAAGAAAAAAAAAAAAAGAAAATATCTGGAAATTCCTTATAAAACTAACAAATGCTTGCCACGTGACCCAGCTATCACAGCATTCCTGTGCATTTACCTCAGAGAAATAAAACCTATACATAAATATTCACATATTAGGTTTATTGCAATATTTGTAATAGCCAAAAACTGGGAACAATCCAAATGTCCTTCGACAGGTTAATAAATAAACAAACTGGACGGATGGTACATCCATACAATGGAATACCACTCAGTGACAAAAAGGAACAACCTACTGATATATGCAACATGGAGAGATCTCAAGGGAATTATGCTGAATGAAAAAAAAAAGCCACTGTCAAAAACTTATATATGATTTCATTCATAGAACACTCCCCAAATGAAAAAACTTACAGACATGCAAACCATATCACTCACTGGTTGCCAAAAGTTAAGGATGGGTGGGGGAGGGGCAATTGTGAGTATAAAGGAATAGCAGGAGAGCATTCTTTTGTCGTGATGCAACAGTTCTATATCTTCAATGCAGTATCAGTTACATTAATATATACATGTGATAAAATTGTATAGAAGTATAGACACACAAAAATAAGTACATGTGAAAACTGGAGAAATATAAATAAGGTCTGTAGTTTGTACCAATGTCAATTTCCTGGTTTTGGTACAACCTGGTTTTGATACAACTTGCATAACAACTGTAGTTATGCAAGATATTAACAGTGGGGCAAACTTAGTGAAGGGTACAGGAGCCTTCTCTAAACTCTTTTTGCAACTTTCTGTGAGTCTGTAATTATTTCAGAATGATTCTTTTTTAATACAGTCTAACATGATTTACAATTGTCTAAACAATCTCCCCTATATTTTCAAATGTCCTCTGACTTTATAGGTACTTGGAACCTGCTAAAACCAACTCTTAGGTTTGATAGTACTCTTATATCTATGTACTTCCTGTTTACATGTTGTATTTGTGAGTAGAGTTTTGCCTAATACTGCATGGGTACCTTATAGTTTTTAATTAAAGGCACTTTGGAGAAGTAAAGCAAAAAGAGATCTGTTAGTTTCACTACACTCCTATCACTAGTAAGCACAACTTAAACCACAAAAATAACACTGCCAATCAAAATGGTCAAGAGGATGGAAGACTCCAAGGTGTAAGCAAAAAACAAACAGGCAAACAAAAGTGTCAGAGTATTTTAATGCAGAAAGAGAAAAGCTGAGACAAAATAATAATAAAAAGCACAGAAATGACAACCATGAAGACTGATAGTTACACATCTTACGCTTTAAAAACAAAAGCACAGAATGGTATAATGTTAAAGCCTCATAAGCTTGTGTGTAGTTAGGTAAAAAATAATTCATGCTTTACTTTAAAGACTGAGCATAAATTAAGGGACATTTTAAATTTTGTTCTCCTTTCCTTTTTAATCACGCAAATTTTCTATTCTCCAAATAACTGAAAACTGATGATTTTTTCAAGAGCCCAAGATGAAAAAAGTATTAGTAATTAACAAACCAATTTCATCTCAAAATATTCTTTTTTTTTTTTTTTTTCCCGAGACGGAGTCTCGCTCTGTCGCCCAGGCTGGAATGCAGTGGCGCGATCTTGGCTCACGGCAACCTCCACCTCCCCAGTTCAAGAGATTCTTCTTCCTCAGCCTCCTAAGTAGCTGGGACTACAGGCGCATGTCACCATGCCCGACTAATTTTTGTATTTTTAGCAGAGACAGGTTTCACCATATTGGCCAGGCTGGTCTCAAACTCCTGACCTCGTGATCCACCCACCTCAGCCTCCCAAAGTGCTGGGATTACAGGCGTCAGCCACCGCGCCTGCCCACATTCTTATATTTTCTAAGAATATTCATGAAAGTGAAAAAAGAAGATAGTGGAGCTAGGGCCAAGTAGCTGAAGGGACTGAATCAGCTTAAGACAGAGCAGTGAAAAGTCTCTGTATTCTCCCTCCACCCCACCCCCACCCCGCCAGAAAGAAGAACCCAGAGAAACAAAGATCCGGTCTAGCAAAGTGAAATCCATAACCAGAGGTTGGTAATACTGAGGGGTGTTACTATAGACTCCTCTCAGGGAGAGTAGGAATGCCTGGATCCTGCACAGAATGATTTCCGCATAGATGTGATTTTAGAGGACGACAACATGATCTCACTGGGGCTCTTCATCTTCTGCCAGATGTAGTTTCCTCTCTAGAGAAAGGAAAAGAGCCCCGGGAAGTTGTGATGGATGAGACAAAAGGATACATTTCAGGAAGATGTGCGTGCAACTGAAAGCCTTGATGATCCAGGCTCACTTTGAGCTAAGGATGACGATGGGACATTTCTGATCAATAACCTGTAAATGGGAAGAACTAGTTGAAGTTTACAAGAAAGCTAACATATGCTTCACTAAAGTAGACATAGTAAGCTAGCACATGTTCCAGCTAGAAACATGGATGTGGTGCCAAGCTGTGTCCAGTCATCTTCCAAGCATAAGAAAGGAGACCATATGCTAAGGGTAATATGCTAAGTATATGCTAAGGATAATATAGCAGAAAGATAAAGAAGGATGCATTTATGCTAAAGCCCAAACCACTGACCTTCACTTTTCTTCACAAGCCTCTACTTCTACAATTCACTGCTTGTGGGACATTCTGTTAATTGAAAGTGTGCTGGGTTTTCTATGACATGAACCTAAATGCATAACTAATTTTATCATGTTTCTGTAACAGTGTGTATATCTGTATTGTGTAGTTATTCATAATTAAATATAACCTGTGGCTAGGTGTTATTCATGAAAACAAAAACAGATTGATGACACTGAGTATCATGTGATATCACCGGTAAAACAAACAGTTAATTCTTTTTGCTGGGTATTTGGAAAACTTCAACTTCATGCAAGAAGTACATTGGTATATTTGGTTTCTGATTATCATATTTTGAGTTGTAGAAGTAGTGTATAAACCCAGAGATTGTGTCCCATTAAAAGTAATCATTCAATGGATCTACTAAAATACATATGAATATTCATTTGTTTTATGCATCTTATGGCAAAATAAAACATATTGAAAATAACTGCAGTCATCAAATATCAAAAAGCAAGGGAGAAAAGAGAAGGCAGAACATTGGATTTAAAATTTTTTCTAATTAATATGCACGTATGATATGTTCAGGTACCACTAGAATAATTCTTTCATTTTCATACTTTAATGCTGCTGTTATATATTTTTTCTTCTTCTACATTAGTCTTATTTTCAAAGTTACTCCTGCTATTAGTAAACTCAGTATGACCATTCCTCTAACCATCCACAGTTCAGGAGGAAGAAAATCCCTGCAGCTGTTTGATGCCCAAGAATATGAACACTTAGCAGTCAGATGAAAGAAGAGAAAAAGACAGAAAAGGAAGATCAAGAGAAGAGTGATTTTGAATTTCTGCAGGCTAACATTTACCTCTCTCAATAAAAGGAGCTTTGTGTTCATTATATCCCAGGACTCATCTTGCCTTCAGCTTATAGTAAACGGGCAATTGCTTTATCATTTCCTCTCTAAATTAAGGATCAAAGTTTAAACATATTCTTTTCCATCTCTATTAGATTATGATTAAAATTACCACCTGCCTTACCTCATTCACACAATCACTCTTACTAAGAAAAAAAGAAGGAGCCCCCTAAAGTAAGGCACAGTTAACTAGCAAAACAAAGAGCTGTAGGGAATTTCTGGTCATGGTATTTATCTGATAATTCATTTCAGAATATAGTGTTAAAGAAGCAAACAATAAAATCTTCTGAAAATAATACTCTAGTAAGTATTTAACGTGATATATTAGTTTGCTAATATTATCATCAAACTATTATTTACTGAGCATCTTTATATATATTCCTAGTCCTCAAGACACCCTACAAAGTAGATTCCATCCATCTTTTATAGATGAAGAAACAAGTTCAGAGTGGTTGATTAACTTTCCCTAGGACTCAAAGCTATTTAACAGTTATAAGAGCTAAAATTTAAGCCTCATCTTGCTTTTACTTTAGAACATGGTCATTCAGCAATATTTTGTGTATACAGACACACACACACACACACACACACACATAGAGAGATTTCTACACATGAAGAAACTAAATTTAGAGTCTAAATTATTCTCATCATTTACACATCAAGTTTTATAAGTTAGTTACCATAACTTAAATCATGTCAAATAAGCTACAATGGAATTGTATAATAATGAATGTAAGATGTGTAACATATTTTACAACTCTACATAATAAATCAATGAATGTAAGATGCATAACATATTTCACAATGTAGAGTCCTACCTCTTGTCAAGATACAAACAAAGCTGGGAGCATCACACTACCTGGCTTCAAAATTTATTACAAAGCTACAGTAACTGAAACAGCATGGCACTGGGATAAAAACAGACACATAGACTAATGGAACAGAATGGAGAATTCAGGTCTAAATACGTTTGCAACCAACTCATCTTCAACAAAGGTGCCAAGAACTTAAAATGGGGAAAAGACAGTCTATTCAATAAATGGTGCTAGGAAAACTGCATAACTATATAAAGAAGAATGAAACTAGACCCTTAATATCTCATCATACACAAAAGTCAAATCAAAATGGATTAAATAAAGACTTTAATCTAAGACCTGAAACTATGAAAATAGTAGCAGAAAACACTGGGGAAATGCTCCAGGGCACTGGTCTCTTACAAAAAGATTTCTTGTGTAAGACCTTAACATGGGCTGTCAAAGCAAAAATAGACATGAGAGTATAAATCAAGCTAAAAAGCTTCTGCACCACAAAGGAAACAATCAACAAAGTAAACAGACAACCCACAGAATAGGAGAAAATATTTGCAAACTATCAGATAAGAGATTAATAACCAGAATGTATGAAGAACTCAATCAATCAGATAGCAAAAAAAAAAAAAAATCTGATTTTAAAATAGGCAAAAGATCTGAACAGACATTTCTCAAAAGAAAACATAAAAATGGTCAACAGCTATATGAAAAAATGCTCAATATCACTAATCATCACAGAAATGCAAATCAAAACCACAATGCAGTATCATCTCACCACAGTCAAAATGGCTTGTACCAAAAAGATAGGAAGTAACAGATACTGGTTAGGATGTGCAGAAAAGGGAACGCTCATACGCTATTAGTGGGAATGTAAATTACCATAGCCACTATAGAAAAAAAAAAAACAGTATAGAGGTCCCTCAAATAAGTAAATATAGAATATGATATGATCCACCAAAGCTACTACTGGGTATATAGCCAAAAGAAATCAAATCACTATGTTGAAAAGACATCTGCACTCCCATGTTTATTGCAGCCCTATTCACAATAGCCAAAATATGGGATTAACCTAAGTGCTTATCAACAGATGAATGGATAAAGAAAATACAGTATATATATACAATGGAATATTATTCAACTATAAAAAGTAATGAAATCCTATCATTACAGCAACATGGATGGAAACGGAGACCATTATGTTAAGTGAGATAAGCCAAGTACAGAAAGGCAAGTATCACATGCTCTCATTCATATGCAGAAGCTAAAAAGGTGTTTCTCAGGAAGACCCAGCATAGACTGGAGGTTACCAGAGGTCAGGAAGGAGATTGGGGAAGGGAGATAAAGGAAGAAAATATACATAAATTTATTTATTACCACTGAACTGTGGTTAAAAATGATAAAAATGGTGAATTATATATGTACATTTTACCTCAATACATTTTTTTTTTAATTTCTTGGGGTGGTTGCTAACATACCAAATCCAAATTACTTTCTAATTCCAATTAGATACCAATGTGAAAATTATTTTATTTCTAACCAAGTAGAGCTCTTCACTGTAATTGTAATACTTAACACGGGCTCATAAAACCCCTTCTCCCATTCTTGCACACACAGCTACAACTTGACATCAGATTCTCTCAAACTGACTATTCCTTCAGAGATTAAACTTTTAGTCTCTGATGAGTATGAAAGTATCTGATTAAGAAACTATTTTCTTGATTTATTCTGGCCATCTTTAGCTCTTTAATTGAGCATATATTCCCCTTCCCCAGATTATCACATGAAACCTCTAGTAACTACTCCTGTTCTCTGTTCATCTACCCGAGTAATCCAGACATTTTTAGCTCCAGGTGAGTTGACCTTAGACTCACTGGTATGCCACAAAGGAAAAATAAAGTCAGAAGACATTCAGTCAGCCACTGGCTCATTCAAATATTATACTAAGTATTTACCGTGAGGCAGGTCCAGTTCTACAGACTGAGGACTACAACGGTGAATAAATAATATAGACATAGTACCCATTCATGAGAGCAAACAATCTAGTGGGGGATACAAAGAGTAGAAAGACAACTATATTACAGAGTGGATGAGCATCCATAGGATAGTGGTCCAAGGTGGCAGAAAAGAAGAGGGACCCCTCAACCAGCCCGGAAGAAGCTTCAAGATAGGGCGAAGTCAGAGAAGGCATACAACATATCTCTAAGCTGTGTCCCAAAACATGTACAGGAACTATCCTAAGGTAGAAACAAAGAATGCTTAGGCAGAAGCAATAGCATGTACAAAAGCACAGCTTCACTGAGAGTTAAACCAAAATATGTGGCATCTAAGACAGCATAATATGTCGTCACACTTTCCAGCTGATACTCAAACATTTGTTAAATGTTTCTCTTTCATGGGGTAGAGAAATTATTTTATATTAAGAAAATATTAAATACAGGAAAGGATTCACTTATTTAACCCACTCCTACTAAGCTAAAACTATCACTCTTCTGATAAAGATCAGAAAAGCTTTCTAATTCTTCATCTTTCTTATCTTTTATTCAGTGATTTTTTCCAGACACTCCAATTTCTTGTGTGTGGACAAAATATGAAATGAAAATCTTCAATATTCAAGAAAAAAGGAATGCATGTGGAAAATGGATACCATGTTTCTCATTTATTTTACTGGTATTCTAGTACCTTTATAGAATGGTCCCCAGAGATCCGAGCTGCCCCTCTCCCTTTACAGCCCTCTGGTTAGATGGTACCGAGAGGGAGGCTGAAAAGGTCAGCAGGGACCAGATAATGCAGAATCTTGTAAGTTATGGGAAGGAGGGCTGTACAGAACTCAAGAGAAATGAGGAATGGTTGAAAGGGTTTAATTAAGCAGAGGAGTACCATGATCAGATTTCTTTATTTCAAAATCCATTCTACTTACTCTGTTTTTGAATGAAGAGGAGTGGAGAAATTAGAATGGAGTGCAGATCTGGAAAAAGAACAACCGCTATGAAGCAGTTTCTGTAAACCATACTAGAGATGCTGGCAACCTGAACTAGGATAGCAGCAGTAGGAAGGCGGCATGGTACTTACTTAAAAGAGTTAGGGGCTACAATTGAGTAGACTCAGAGGTATAAGGAAAGGAGGAGAGGGGAGTAAATTAGAAATCACTCGTTACGTTTTAGGTTCAGAATCTTGGTAGAGGAAGATTCCGAACACCGTGATTCGGTTGACAGGGACAAACCTGTTTAGAATGAAAATCTGTTAAGTTCAGTTTTATACTTGTTGAGGTTTGTATTTATAAAACATCGAAATGAAGATATAAATAAGTCCAAGATAAGGAGAAAGATCCAGAGTGGAGACAGATGTGGGTAGCCTCAGTAGATAGATGGAATCCATGGGATGGATGAGAACGCCTAGGGAGAAAATATACAATAGAAATACATAAAGGATCCCAGGAAAGTGACCTAAAAATCTCTTACATTAAATGGTCAAAAAGAGGCTGAGAAAATGAAAGAAAAGCAAGATCATGGCTTCAAAGAGCCAAGAAATAGTCCAACATGTACAATGCTAGAGACAAAGAAGAGTGAAGAGGTATCCCTACATTATCATGAAGTTATCTGTGAACTGGTTGAGAACAGTTTTAGCAAAGAAAGATTAATCACAGGTGCAGCACTTACTTATGCCATGTATGCTCAAGCCCATCACTCAGTTTCTGCACCTGTAAAACGAAAAATGCCCACCCTGTCTACCTCATGGTTTTGTTATGAGGATTACATTAAATACCATAACTGAAAGCGCTGTAAAAACATTAAACAGAGGGTATAAAGTAGTATCATTAACATTGTGTTGTTCTGACAGTGTTCACAAATGCCAATCCTCTGTTTCACCCACATGGCAAGCTGACGTGCACTGGCCAGTGTAACATTATCAGCAGGATGGACTCACTGCTAGGCAAAAGCTGTAAGAAATAGTGCATAGTTCAACATGCTTCTCTTTGCCCTGCCACTACTTCTACAGAAGTAGGTTTCAAAACAAATCCTTCATAAGCCTAGACTTTTGAGTGACTGCCATGAGGACAGTCCTCTGGCTGACTCATGCTGACATGTAATATGGGGACAATTAAATGTTTTAAAGCACTAAAATTTTGGAATTATAACAACTAATTGTAGTGTAACAAGAAGTAAATAACTAAACAAAAGGTAGAAAAATCAAGTGGAAAATGCTATTTTGGGAGGTCATCAATGAGACAACATGGAGGTAGTCAGTCAGTCATGCTAATAATGTACTAATTTTTATTTTATAGCAGAGTAACTCATTAATCCTCTATACTTGATTCAAAATTCTCACAGGTACAGAAGGTGAAAGAACAACTAATGAAGGTGATATGGTTTGGCTGTGTCCCCACTCAGATCTCATCTTGAATTCCCACGTGTTGTGGGAGGGACCTGATGGGAGGTAACTGAATCATGGGGGCAGGTCTTTCCCATGCTGTCTCGTGATAGTGAGTAAGTCTCACTAGACCTGATGGTTTTAAAAAAGGGAGTTTCCCTGCACAAGCTCTCTTCTCTTGTCTGCCACCGTGTGAGACACGACTTTCACCTTCTGCCATTGTGAGGCATCCTCAGCCACTTGGAACTGTAAGTCCTATAAACCTCTTACTTCTGTGAATTGCGCAGTCTCAGGTATGTTTTTATCAGGAGCGTGAAAACAGACGAATACAGAAGGGGAGGCGGCCAAGATAAACAAGGGAAGGAACACCTAAAACATCCTAAGGGAACATCCAAACAAATTCAAATGAAAAGCTGTCTGCTGGGGAAGGATGAGACAGTCCATCAAAGAGCAATTTCCTTCTTCAGCAATATTGTCGTTGGTACCTCAAATTTTCTTCACTCCTTAGTAAGCATACTTTGCACCTAAGTGTTTGACTGGTTATGTATCTGTGTTAGGCCAAAGACACACAGTCCAAATGGATTATCAGAAATAAATGGAAAACTGGACAAGGAACTAAAACCAGACTGTATGAAGGAAAAATGTTTTATTCTTCGAGTGTTAACAATAGAAGTTACCAAATAGTAACTAGATACCAAATAGTAAATAGAAGTTACCAAATAGTAATGCCAAATTACCATTTGATATGCTTAAATGGAACATGTGTGCTAGCAAATGGCCATTACTCAGAACCAAGGACAAAAGTAAAATCCAGATCAGAGTGAGGCATGAGGGCCCACTGGACGAGACTTTTCACCAAGCACACTGGATTCTCTTCCCTTCTTTATCTTGGCCTTTGTCCCCTTCATTAGTTTTGGCAAACTATGAAAGAGGATTATAAATGCTTCAATCCCAGTGGAGTTGGAAATAAAGTACATGAAAGAAACTTAATAAAGAATGTTTATCTGTGTGTGTCATTTTAAAAAGGAGGGAGGTGTAGATAAAACATTTCCACAACTCTTCTTTAATAAATATCTTAAGTGTCATTTTACAAAGCACACAAGTAAATTAACTTCATGGTTACAAGGACATCAAAAATATATATATATATCTGACCACTACCTTTAATCACTATCTTTTTCTCTAAAGTTTTTCTATTTCAATCCAACCTTACACCTACGACAATTATGTACTAAGTTTCTTTGAAAGTATATACTGTAAATTCTGAAAACAATTTCATAAGACTGCTCCCCAAATGGTTTATATAGCAGCACAATCATCTGATTAAGTGAGGGACAGCTCAAGGTGATTATTTCACAAAGGGTTCATTCATTACTATATACAAGCTCAAGAATGCAACTTCATATCCCTTACAATCCCTAGAGCAGTGTTTTATCTATAGCACTTCCTCAATAAACACTTGCTGATTTGAATGCATTTAACACCTGAAAATGCTAGGACACAAACAAATTGCTGGGCTTTTTTCAAACTCCAAATCAACCCATTTTCATTACTCTCAACGCTCCTTCATGCCAGTTAACTAGATGGATGTTTTCCATCACTTGAAAAATTAGCCATGTATATTCTATTGCCAGGATAGTTTCCATTCTGCAGTGTCTCTCCTAAAAGGGGAGAAACTATTAAATCAAAATGGGGTAACCTCACAAGTATAACTATTACAACTTGTAAAATAGCTCTTTTACTTAAAACAACAACAACAACAAAGACCTGTACCTTTTTAGTGGAACTTATTAACAGAATCATTAGCCCAGAAACTAAACTGGCATGGTACACAATGGTAGAAGACAAGCTAAAACGACACTGGCCTGTAAAAGTTTTACTTTCCTGACCTTTCTCCCTCTTCAAGATGGCAAAGTCAAACAGGAACAAATGTTGATGTACATTGAAGTTATCAATGTTAGTCTAAGGGGAGAAAAAATTGATCAATGTAGGTGTAATCTTCCCCTAAATGAGGAATATTCGCAAGGAAAGAATTAGTGCAAGGATATAGTGTCTGCCTGAAGGAATCCTGTTAGATATAAAATCACAATATTTGCTATGAAATAAACTAGAAAGTTTTAAATGCGTAATTACACGTGCCAGGAGTTATGCCCACGTGACTCCACGGGCCCACGCTAGTGCGTGCCAAAGTCAGAAAACCCGCAGTGGCGTTGAGCCACTCCCCAGCAGCACTAGGGGAATTCAGTGTTGGAGCCACAGCACGTACCCTATGGCGCAAGACCGCTGATTAGAACAGAAGGGAAAGGGGATGAGGAAAGAAGTTTCTTCAACGCCCGCTCCGGGGACCGGAGCTGTCAACCTGCCACTACGGAAGCCACAGAACCCGGTTACCGCGTCACCCCGAGCCCCGCCCATTCAGGTTCCTCCCCGCCTGGGGCGGGGTCGGCGCTCCAGGGCCGAGGGGCGGCCCGCGTCCCGAACCGGCTCCTGGGAGGCGGGCTGCCCGTCTGACTGGGGGTGGTGGGAGTCCGGCGGTACCTGCGCTGGAAGTCCACGGCGTAGGGCTTCAAGTACGGGTCGACCTCCAGGAGTCTGGCCAGTTCGGGCACGTCAGCCAGGGCGGCATTGAGCGCCGCCTCGGAGTCCTCGGCCCGAGCCGCGGGAGTCACCGGAGCCGCCATTTTCCACCGCAGTCCAAGTAGCCGAGGCCCGAGAGGGTCGAGTGGGGCCTGAGCGGGCACTGGAGCTCGAGCTGGGACGTGGCGGCTGGGGCTGGGGCGGAGCCGGAGGGCGCCTAGGCGTGTCGCGGCGAACCGAGGCGAGCCGCGGCCGTCCGAGGCCCTTTATAGCCGGGGCGGAAGGCCGCCTGCCCTTTCTCCCCCCGCCAGCGGGGAGGAGCGGATCCCGGGGTGATGCCTGGACGCACGTCCCGAGCGGGTAGGAGGCACCGAGGCCTCTCCGCCCACTCACGCTGCTGGCACCTGGAGGCCGCAGGGACCTGCCCTTTCCTCCCCGTAACGGTTTTCCTGCCGGCGGAGGTCCTTCTAGGAGGTGGGTCCCGAGCTGACTTCGCTCAGCCTTGGCCTTCCTCACCCCGACCTGTTCTTGGCTCCGGAATAGATTCCGCTTGTAAGCACCCACTTACACACCCACTGACAGCGCCCCCTTCAAATTGGACATACTGGGTTTTTTTTGGAAGCGACCTTATTTCTCAAAGTTCTGAGACTTTTGGGGGGCAGCAGAGGTGAACAGTCAAGTGTAGCTAGAGTACTACTGCTGAAAATGTGAATACCACTTAGAACCAGGGCTGTCCTAAGCTTGCCAGGTCACGTGAATTTAGAATTAAGACACAGAATGCTGGAATACCATTGTAATTCTGCTGTTCTGGTACTATTTTCTGCATTACCAACAGCTAAGAATTATAACCATGCGAAGAACTTTTCTCATTCTCCGTAAGGCCAAAAAGGAAAAGGCATTTATTTGCCTGTGTTTGTAATTGTTACAAGGTTTTCAGCGATTAAACTATCTTTGATAACACACATGATATCATTGAATTGGAACTCCATTCTGCCACTTACAGTGATAAGGCAAGAAACCGCTCTTCCTCCTGGCTTGGGAAGCTCCCACTTGGAATTCCCTTCTTTTACTGCCATTAACTGACTGGCTTCTATTTCAATAGTTGGTTTTTAAGAATACAGAATTGGACACCAAGAGAGGTGGACCCACCAACCCAGGAGGGTCCAAGCTGCTTTACACCTAGAAACTGGAGAGGATTGAGGACATTTTTCTCTTTAAAACCTAGGACTGGAGGATCCCAGGGGATATGGAGGAAAAACAGTATTAATCAGCTTTGGGCCTTGAATTTTAAAATATTTCAAAGGAAAGTTTTTATAAGGGGTTTAATAGACGAAAGATAAGTGGATATGTAGACAGACCTCAGTGTGAAAAAGTGAAGGGCTTGAGCGACTTTAAGGTGTGCCTTCTTTTCCATAAACATGACAAAAAGCATGCAGATATTTGTAAAATATAAAGCACTAAAGGAAGAAAATTTAAAAAAAAAAAAAAAAAAAAAAAAAAAACCGAAGCAGGACAACTGTTAATAACAGACCCACAGATCTATATCTCCAAGCCTAAACTTTTTTCAGAAACCCAGGCTTGTATCACTGCCTATCTACTGAGATCTCCATTTAGCTGGCTAGGAGACCTAAACCAACTGTCTGCAAAACATAACCTACAATCCGTCTTCTCCTCCTTTCTGCTGTCCCTCTTATGCAGGCCACTGTCATCCTTCACTTGGACCATAACGTAGCTCTGTAATTGACTTCCCGTCTTCTGCTGTTTCTCACCTCTACTCCGTTCTCTGTACCAGTGCTTCTCGCACTTTAATGTGCATACAAATCACCTAGGGATCTTAATTCGGTTCTGGAGTGGTGCTTCAGATTGCATTTTTAACAAGCTCAGAAGTGATTCTGATGCTGGTGACCGGGGGCACAGTTTGGTTAGGCTCTACACTGAGTAAATCGGATGATGTCATTTAGCAAGTTACATGGCATACTATTTCACTTACGGGAAAATAGAAACAGCTAACCATTCTCTAACAAGGCTTGTATAATCTGGACCCTGACTACCTTCCCAGCCACTTTTCTATCATTTTCCAGTTTTACTATGCTCTAGTCACACTGACTTTCCCGGAACTCAGTGAATTTGTTGTGTAATAGCCTCTACGATTATTTGCTTGCTGTTCTGTTGGAAATTCTCAGGGAGCTGAGCTCTACTTGCTTAATTTTTTCCCAGCCTTCATTCCAGCCTCAGCATAAATGTCAACTCATACCTGAGAAACTTCTGATTATAGACCCCTCAGTGTCTTCTACATAACTTCAATCTCTTCTGTGCAACAGTTAACAGAATCTAGGTGTTTGTTTTTCTCTTATTTATTGACCTTTCCCTTTAGAACCTAGACCTTCCACGAGCAGGATCCTAGTCTACATATCTGCCTACCTGGCTGGTTCACCATTGAGCACATATTTATTGAAGTCCCACGTGCCGACCATTTTCCCACATACTCTAGATAAATGATAAGACAAGTGCCCGTTGTCATGCTCTGTTGGGAGTAGGAGGGAGAGGAGACACAATTACCGGTGAAATACATAAAATAATACAAAACAGTGTCAGATAGTGGTAAGTGCATTGTCGAGAATTAAAGCTGTGTTGGTTTTGGTAGTCAAGAAAGGCCGTTCAGAACTGACATTTAAGCTGAACTGTGATGACAAGAAGAAATGAGCCATGAGAGGAAGAGCATTCCAGAATGGCAGAGTTCGTGCAATGGAGGAATTGAGTTGGTCTTAAAAAAAAAAAAAAAAACAGTCTAGCATACCTGGTGTGTAATGAGGAGTAGCAGGAATTGTGGTGCGAGAGCTAGGCAGGTGTTTGATCATACAGCCCCTTTAATGTCCATTTAAGGGATGCTATTGGAGAGTTTTCAGCAGAACACTGATGTGATATGGTTTCATTATTAAAATATTCTGTGTGGCAAATGAATTATAAGGATACAAGGATGGCAATAGGGGTGCCCTTCTTGTGGGAGACAAGGAAGACAATTAGGATGTGATTAACATTGCCTAGGTAAGAAATGATGATGGCTTGGTCTGGCGTAGCAGAGAAAATGATGAAATAAAGATTTGGGATGCATGATATAATGAATGCCTAAACTATTATGAAGTCATTTAGTGTCTGTATTAGTTACCTAGGGCTGTAGCGATTAAATACCACACACTAGCTACTTTAAGCAACAAAAATGTGTCACCTTACCCTAGTTCTATGGGCTGAAAATCAAAGTGTCCGCAGGCTTTGTTCTTTCTGGGGGCTGTGAAGGAGAATTTTTCCATGCCTCTCTCCTAGCTTCTGATGATGGCCAGCAATCTTTGGCATTTCTTGGCTTACAGATGCATCATTTGGATCTCTGCCTCCATCGTGACATGGCATTTTCCTGTGTCTCTGTTTCTTCACATAGTGTTCTTTTTATAAGGTCACCAGCCTTACTGAATGAGGGACACACCCTATTTCAGTATGACCTCATCTTAACTAATTATATCTGCAATTATTATATTTCCAAATAAGGTCATATTCTGAGGTACTGTTAGGTTAAGGCTTCAATGTATCTTTTTGTGGAGAAATACAATTCCACCCATAACATTTTTGACACACCAAAACAGAGGAAATATTTGAGAAATAGAATTTATAAGATTTGGCGACTAATTGTATATGAAAGTGAAAAGGGAATTATAGATTGAGCTTCTGAGCCTGGGGGAATTCTGTCTAGCAAAAATAAAGAAGTCCTTGAAAGAGGGAGAACTGAGTTCAAGGCGTCAGCTCCTGGATACCCAAGTCAATATGGCAGCTGGAAATGTAATTCTGGTGCCTAATGGATCATTCAGGAATGAAGATAGCAATTAGAGAATGACCCATGTGTGGTTACTAGCTAACAGTGGCAAATAGGAGATGCTCAATAAATATTTTGAAACCTCTTCTTCTTGATATTTGAGTCTCATGTCACATGTTTGCTTTTCAGTAGTTTGCATTATAAAGCCAAAGAGTTATTGATAATGTGCTACAACACAGTTGAACCTTAAAAACATAGCAAGTGAAAGAAACCACTCACAAACGACCACATATGATATGATTCCATGTATATGGAATGTTCAGGATATGCAAATCTACAGAGAAAGAAAGATTTTTAGCTTCCTAGGGCTGGAGGGCAGGGGAAATGAAGAGCGAATGCAAGTGGATGTGGGATTTCTTCTTGGGATAATGCACATTTTCTAAAATTGGTTGTGGTTATGGTTTCATGGCTCTGTGGATATATTAAAATGACTTAATTGTACAGTTGAATTACATCTCAAAGCTGTTTTTAAAAAGATTCTGAAGGGCTGTTTTTAAAAAGATTCTGAAGGATAAAATAATAGTAAATATGCTTTTTAAAAGGCAAATGATTTATACCAACTAAAGATAAACTAGACTATATAAATATACCTTTTAAAATTACATATCTCCCTCATTGAAAATCATTAGTGATGAAAAAGAAAATCAGAGAGCTAAAAGAAAAAAGAAGTAACTTTTTTTTTTTTTTTTTGAGACAGGGTCTAGCACTGTATGTCACCCGGGCTGGAGTGAAATGGCACGGTCTTGGCTCACTGCAACATCTGCCTCTTGGGTTCACGCGATTCTCCTGCCTCAGCCTCCTGAGTAGCTGGGGTTACATGTGCACACCACCACACCCTGCTAGTTTTTTGTATTTTTAGTAATGACAGGGTTTCACTATGTTGGCCAGACTAGTCTCGAACCCATGACCTAGTGATCCGCTGGCCTCGGCCTCTTAGAGTGCTGGGATTACAGGCGTGAGCCACCGTGCCCAGCCAAAGAAGTAACTTTTAAGAACAAGGTAATGGTGATAAAGGAGAATGTGGCTTCTAACAAGAAAAAGGAGAACTTTCAGAAAAAAAGAGAGTGATCAGTGATAACCCTACTATCTTTTACAATGTGATGGAGGACACAGGTTCTGTGGTTGTTTCATTTTCTCATCATATATGCTTTTGACCTCAAGTTTGTCTCCTTCTGGTCATAAAATGGCTGCCACAGCTCTACGCATCACTCCCCCATAAGGCCACAGAAAAAGTAAAGAAAAATGCATTTCTTCTTTGTCTTTGCCAAGAGGAAAACTTTTCCCAGATGTCACTATCAAACTTTCTTGTATCTCTTTGGCCAGAACTAGGACACATGCCTGCCCTGGAACCAGTGGCATAGAGTAATGTAACTTCTTTGAGTAGCTTAAACTAATTGTGATTCACTGCTTGAGTTGGGACAGCCTTCCATTACTGTCCAACATATGAATAAAGTGGTGGTTCTGTTCCCATGGAAAAAAAGGGATGGCTAATCAACATGTGTGCCACATTTTCCTTTTCTATTAATCATAGATTCCACTACCCATGAAACTTGCCAGTGCTGTTTACTAAGTTGTCCCCTTGTGATTTTGCCATAGTCACATGACAAAACCCCCGTCTGGGACTAATCAGTTTGCCTTCTCCATTCCTGCAACCAGAGTGCTATGAATGTCACACAGACACACACACTGTAATTGTAAGAACTAATTTCATTAAAAATGTACCTTAGCTTTAAAAATCCTTTCCTCACACAAGGCCCCTACAGTTTTACAGGCCATATACTACATGAGGTATGCCCAGCAATTGAAAGCATTCACTCTACCCCCGCCACACCACAAAAGTGCATCCTGCTTCTCAAGCTATGAATTCCTTAGAAGTATATTAAGCTGCCAGATGTGGCACCTCATGCCTGTAATCCCAGCAGTTTGGGAGGCCGAGGTGGGTGGATCACGAGATCAGGAGATCGAGACCAGTCTGGCCAACATGGTGAAGCCCCCGTCTCTACTCAAAACACAAAATACAAAAAAAACAGGCATGGTAGCACGCACCTGTAGTCCCAGTTACTCTGGAGGCCGAGGCAGAAGAATTGCTTGAACCCAGGAGGCAGAAGTTGCAGTGAGCTAAGAACGCACCACTGCACACCAGCCTGGGCAATAGAGCAAGACTTCATCTCAAAAACAAACAAAAAAAATGTGTTAACCAAGAGAAGGCACCTTTTCCTAATCTACACAATGGCGCAGTGTAGGTGATAGTAGCCTTGTCCTTCTCTTCCTTTCTCTCTCTCTCTCTGTCTCCCTCTCTCCCTCCCTTCCTCCCTCTCTTTCTCCTCTTGTTTCCTCTCTTGCCCCTCTCCCCTTTGCCCCTTAGTGATAACACTCTTCTTTCTTCATTGCCAGGCATGTGGGATATTATCCTATTTCAGTTTTTAGTGCACTATGGGCTGTCTGGGCTGTGGCCATGCACGGCCACTGTGAGATAGGATAAAGAAAACAAAACAGAAGATTCCTGAGCAATGGGGAGAGCCCAGCTGAGACTGGACATCAATCACCTCAAATAGTGCTGTGTGGCTGAATCACTAGATTTTGTTCGGCATTGCTTAATAGATTGAGTATGTCAACTCAAAGTATAAATATTTGCATGAAACTAGGGTTAGAATTGCACAGGATGAGTACAGCAGAAGGTCAGTAGGGCCGAGAAACTTCTGACACTCGTGAACATGCCATACAAATGCTTAGTCATGGAATTCAGCTAGTAAGGATGGTTAAAACAATAAAGGAATTGGGGAAAGTCTTTGTTAGCACTGGACATTGATTTAGCAAGGATGAGAAAACTGGTTGGTAAAATGAAAGTTGTTCTGAGATGTCAGCGAAGGCTCTGGATCCAGACTGCCTAAATTCTCATTAGCGCTTCATTCTTTGCAACCTTGTCAAGTTACTTTACCTCCCTGTGGTTTCGCTTTCTTAACTGCAAAATGTGGTAAGGATTAAATAAGAATATTTAATAATTTAATAAGTTCTTAGGATAGTGTCTAGCATATCGTAGATACTATGTAAGTGTCAGCTATTATTATTATTAATGGACTATGAACTTACTTTAAAAGGAAACGTGGCTTTTTCAGCACTGCATATATAACAGACACTCAGATTTTCCTATAATAGTGTTTAAATTTATTCAGTGATTCTGGATATGAAATACTTAAACATGAAGGAATTATGAGGATGGATAACTTTATTTAATATGAAGTACTGCATACTTCATATTAAATACTAAATGAAATATTTAAGTGCCTACCATGTATATGGCATAATGTTAAAGCATTATGATGATATAAAAACCTGTGATATAATCCACTAAGGTATTCACAATATTAGACATTTTGTAAATAAAATGTCTACAATGACAGCTCCAAATACTATACAGTTGTATTAAAAATGGTATTTAAGGTTTAATCATATTTTTAATCCCATTATTTTCTCTCTCTCTCACTCTTTTGTTCCCCCCTCTCTTTCTCAAATGTATTAACTTCTTTGAAATTAAATAATTTGAGTATTTATTCCTTTACATTCCTCCATGAAAAGGTCTAACACTGGATGAGGCAATGGTTACACAATCTATAAATTTACCAAAAATCCTTCAATTAGACATGTAAAACAGGTGAATTTTATGTATGTAAATTATACCTCATAAAGCTATTTTAAAAATTTATCCATAAAACTGTATCTCAGAATCTCCATTGGAAAGTAGATTTAATGCCTAGTAAGCATTGCTTTCCCATCTACAAACAAACAGCCACTTATTTTCTTAATTCAGCAGAGGTTGTGACTACCTAAACTTCCCCTCTAACCTTCCCCTCTAGCACCTACCCAGCTTCTCAAGAGAACCCTGGGGAAGGAGACTGTCATTCCGTCTTAAGACCTCTTCACCCTCTAACATCTCTACTCAGATGGCCAAGTGACGAGTGTTCAGGGTGATGGGGATTTTTGCCACCTGAAAGCCAGAGTAAAGCAAACAGCCTTTTCCTGAGATGGCACTGAATAGTTTTTAAATGATAATGATTTTCAATTACTTTTGTCCTACATTGAATGAGAACCAGTAACCTCAAGGTGAAAGGGTCTGACTGGGATGACAGATCCTCTGAGCATCTGGTCCGTCCCTTAGAACAGAAACAATTTCCCTGAACCTCAAACCTACCTGAAAAAAACTGGCAATTTTTATTTCACTCAAAGTTACAGGCTTCCTTTATGCCTCTGTTATCTCCAGTGATTATTTTATATCTGAAATGTTAAGTACTTCTTGGTTGTTCCTACTTTGAAATATTTGCAAACATTTTAGGCATAAAATTATGTAAGAATGGATTTGATAACTGAGCTTATCAAGATGAAGTTATTTTGAAAGAAGACTAGAGGGACTCTTTAGAATAATAGCTAATAATACACAGTGTCTTCTACAGTCTGAGCACTGTTCAACTGTGTGTGTGTGTTTTAATATAAAGTTAAGTGTGTTTTTGTGTATTTTAATATAAAGTTATATTTGTGTGTATTTTAACATAAAAGAGTGTGTGTGAATGCGCATGTGTGTAGGTATGTGTAAAATCCTATGAGAAAGGTACAGAGTCAAAGAAAATTGCATAAAGTGGTGCACCTAGCAGGAGTCAGGATTTGAACCCAGGCAGATCTTTTGCACAGTGCATGCTCTTAAGAACTGTTTTATACTGCCTCTCAGAAAGGTGAATATGAAAGATAATAGCATGTTTGCTAAGTATTTAAGACAAAAGTCAGACAAGCAAAATTTAAAAGACTATGAATCTATTAACTTTACCTGAGTGAAGGCCAGCTCCCTGACAAACTCAGCCGATCCGGAATAAAGCAAAGATCCAAGAAATGTGGTGGTGATGGTGTACGTGTGTGTGTGTTGTTGGGGCGGGGGGGGCGGGGGGCAAATTATCACATAAAATTTAAATCACGAAGTCCGTGAATGAATTAAATCTCCATTCAATGTACTAATCAGAAGATGCTTCCAACTATTGTCACTCATTGTAGTAGCTGGAATGATGGTTCCCCAAAAATATATCCACGTTCTAATTTCTAGAACCTGTGAATGTTACCTTATTTGTTGGGTTAAGCCTCCATGGAGTCAAATTCTTACCTTATTTGGTATAAAGATGTAATTAAGTTAAAGATCTGGAGATGAGGAGATCATTTTGGATTATCAGGGGTGGTCTAAATCCAATCACAACAGAAGAGACATGCAGAGGAGACAGATACAAAGAGGACTAGGAGACAATCAAAGATTGAAGGAATGCAGACACAAGTCAAGAAATGCCAACAGGAACCTGAAGCAAGAAGAGGCAAAGAACAGATTCTCCACTAGAGTTTCCAGAGGAAGTGTGGCACTGATAGCACTTTGATCTCTGACTTTTTGCCTCCAGAAGTGTGAGAAAATATGTTTGTGTAGTTTGTTCGGCAGCCTCAGCAAACTTAACACATGTGTTTAGTCTTTTTAAAATGAGCTCTCAGTGGTTGTAAGACAATCAGTAGAAGTGTACCAGCTCAAGGCAACTCAGTGAATGTAGGAGGGAAAAGCAGAGTTGCCCGATTGGAGCTATTAATATATCTAATAAAAGTCATAGCAAGTCATCTTCTTCGTCTCTTGCTTCACCCCAATAGGAGGATTCGATGTAGTGCTCTAATTGGCCTGCTAAAAGGACAAACAGCTCTGATAATATTGAGATGAATTATAATTATGATAGATTAAAATGTGTTAGAATACTGCTTCTGTGAAAAATGAATCACAATCGTCTTCAGAATCAACTTTCGAACATTCCATTTCTAAATTCCACATAGCTTATAGTAGTGTTTTGCTCAAGAGAATTCTTTTTAAAACTATATTATCACTGGAGTGGAGAAACAAAAAAAAGCTGACTTAAGTAAACTTTGGAAAACAGTGTTTTGACTGGATACTGGAAAGCTAAAAGCAAGAAGAAATGTACATAAACACTGTATTCTAATTGGCAAATTTAGTTTTCACAGGGCTATGGGCTAGGAATTCAGAAGCTACTCTTCAAGTATACTACAGTTGGACAAGTAAGATGGGCATGACAAATAAGCAATAGGAGAAAAATAGTATAAACCTTGTGGTGCTAAATTAGAATCACATAGGTGTATTAACTCGCATACACACAAATAGGTAAATACAGAATATGTGTGTACATGTAGGTGGATGGGTGGGTAGATGTGACTGTGTGTACACTGGTTTGTATAATAGGAATATTTCTTAGCTCTGTCTACTGAGACAGTATAGAAGCAGTGACAAAAGAGTGAAAACAAGTGTACCCAGCACCCAGATCTTTACACCATACTCTATGAGAGGAAATGGCTAACTCTAGGGCTAGGTAAGGAAAGTGAGAGATGAGTTTGGATTTTATAGTGACAGAAAGTAAAAGTAAAAGGTGTTTATACATATTTATGTATCTATTCCACATGCATACATGGGGCATGAACACAAGAGTCAACCCAAAAGAGTCCCCGTGGCCTAAGCAGAAATCATTTGAGCAACAAAATAAATAACAGTAGTATTAGATTATAGCCCAAAGAGTAAAGTAAATATGTATGAATATATTCTAATATAAATAATAGATTAAACACATAACTAAATGGGAGAGAAAGAAAAAAATTACAGAAAAATTCCAAATGTATATAGAGCCTCCCTGTTCAGGAAACGGAGCTTAATTCTCCTCTCACTTGACTGTGGGCTGGACTTAGTTATGTGCTTCCAAATAATAGAATATGGAAAGAGAGAAACAGTAACTTTATAGGGGAGAAACTTGTCAGACTCACCTTAACCAAATGTCAATATTAACAGCACCAGTGATAAGACATGATATGACATAACCTTTGATGTGATGAGAAACACATATCACTTCTGAGATATTCTCCCTTGACATTCATTGATACTTTTTTTTTTTTTTTTTTTTTTGATACAGAGTCTCCCTCTGTTGCCGAGGCTGGAGTGCAATGGCGCGATCTCGGCTCACTGCAACCTCCACCTCCCAGGTTCAAGCGATTCTCCTGCCTCATCCATCTGAGTAGCTGGAACTACAGGCGCATGCCACCACACTTGGCTAATATTTTGTATTTTTCAGTAGAGACGGGGTTTCACCATGTAAGCCAGGCTGGTCTCGATCTCCTGACCTTGTGATTCGCATGAGAAAATATCAGACAAAACCAAACTGAGGGAGATTATGCAAAACACATAACTAGTACTCTTAAAAATAGTCAAGTTCGGCCAGGTGCAGTTGCTCACGCCTGTAATCCCAGCACTTTGGGAGGTCGGATCAGGAGGTCAAGAGGTCAAGACCATCTTGGCCAACATGGTGAAACCCCGTCTCTAATAAAGATACAAAAATTAGCTCGGCGTTGTGGCGTGCACCTGTAGTCCCAGCTACTTGGGAGGCTGAGGCAGGAGATTCGCTTGAACCCGGGAGGCAGAGGTTGCAGGGAGCTGAGATCGCACCACTGCACTCCAGCCTGGCAACAGAGCGGGATCCCGTCTCAAAAAAAAAAAATAATAGTAAATAAAAAAAATTTTTAAAAAAGGTCAAATTCATGTACGAAAAACACAAAAGACAGAAAATGTCACTGATTGATGGAGACTAAGGATGCATGATGAGTAAATGTGAAGCAGTGTCCTGAAATGGATCCTGGAAGAGAAGAATGGGTTAGTGGTGAAATATGAATAAAGTCCATAGTCTACTTGATAGTATTGTTCTGATGTCAATTTCTTCATTTTGACAAATGTTTAAGGTGCTAGCAGAAAAAAAGTTGTGTGAAGGGCATATGGGAACTCTGTGCTATGTTGCCAACTTTTCTGTAAATATAAAATTATTCCAAAATATATTTTAACCTATAATATTAACTATGATAATAACTTAATATGTATCAGTTTTGGAGAAAATACATGCAGGTTTAGAAAAATATTATTTCATGTATTATTCTATACTTTTTTCTTAAACAAAAGATATTACAATACTAATTTCCTCCTTTTCCAATGATAGTTTGTCCTTACATACACCTTAGTTAATATTTAAATGAAAATATATAATAATATTTTAATAATGTCATAGTTAGTCAAAAATTTCTCTCTTCTAGTGGAATTAAGTGTAATGGATTTTCTGAGTTTCTGTTAACTCTTTGCATTTACAAGGCTGCCACTTAGTTATCTGGTGGCATAGTGTTCTGAGAAATTTAAAGGAACTGCTACAAGTACCTAATTAATCCTTACAAAGTTGAGATAATCTGATTCATTAAAAGAACAATGTGTGCCTGGCACTGAACTAGAAATTTTTAATTACCATTTTGTACTTTGCCGATAACTTGATCTTCAGTGAAGGAAAGCCACTGTCTCTGGGTGATATACCAAAATGTTTAAGGTGCTGAGCTGCAGGAAATAGAGCAAATCACAGGTAAATGACCTAAATTTTAAGAATTTATTTTTTACTTGTTGAAATTGTATTCTTAGGCTATTTGATTCTTAAGACACTTTGAATAAGAACTCATTCTACCTATCTTTTTAAACAGTTATTTCATTTTAATAGTTGACACAAAATTTTCATAACATTGAATCACTTAAGCCATTGAACAATTTGACGTTACTTTCCAGTCTGAATTAATTCTTCCACTGTTTGCTTCCACCTATTTTCTTTAAAATGTTTTCATCTTTTCTAGAAACATTTCTCACTTTTTAAGATTTTTTTTATTATTAGCAGTTGTAATAATGCCTTTTAAACTTGAAAATATTCACTGTGCTCAAAGAGAATGCAGTGAAAACTAGAATATTGGGCTTGATATTGAATATTAAAGGGTTTTTTCCCCAAAGGTTCTGTTCTTACATAAAACTAACAATCTAGGTATAAATTTACCTATATCAAAACTTCTTTCAAGAACTTCATCAGAGATAATTAATTTTGCAGATATTCCTGCATACCCTACATTTAAAAACACCTACCAAATTAACTCTTATTGGTAAGATAATATTTCAGAAGAGGGCTTATCATTTTACCTGACTCAATATTCTATTAGTTACACTGTACTTTTGAGAGAAAAAAAGTTTGACAGAGGAAGGTTGAAACTTTTCCTCAGTAGGATGAAGTCAGAAAATTCTGTAAGATCTAAGAATAGCTCTCATATGAAAGGATTGTAGAGGCTGGATTTGAGGTACACATTTCTGTGAAGTTCTCACTACTTATTAAATGACAGATGCTCTTATAGTATCTGTTTGTTTGTTCTTTCTTTAGTTAACAGGATTAAATTTCTTGCTCATTAAAATTGATACTTCACTAGTGTATGGGATTGTAGTTTAAATTTAAAAAATACATATGTGTATATATATATGTGTTCTGTGTATGTAGAAGAAACTTTGATTCAATATTTTACCATAAGCTGGATTTTCTATAGAAGAACTATATATAGAGTGTCTTGATCTGCCTAGAGCTCATTTCCATTATTAAGATCATCTGAGACTTCAGCTTTCGGTCAAGATGGAGTAACAAGGACGGGATTTATCCTACTGTATAAGGAAACAACAACAAAAATATCAAATCAAGATACTGGGCATCAGACAACCAAAGACTGTGATTTCTGAGGATGGAAGACAAATGAGGTGAGTTGTGTAAATGTCTTAGCTTACTACAGTGAGAGGATTTCAAGCTACCATTCAGGGAAGAGGAACATAGGGAGAGCCTGGCCTGATGAAGCTAAGAGTTCAGAGAGAACAAGCTGACTACAGTTCATAGGACAGACTATCAGAAAGGAGAAAACTTCACAGAGAAATAACCTGAGAGTCATGCAGAAGGTACCCACTGAGTATTCAACATAGTACTGATCACTGTATTCATTTGAGGAAACTGCCAGAAGCTGTGAAAGCACCATCCAAAAGAATTACAGAGAACAGTGCTTAACATTCACACAAGGCCAGACAAAGCACCTGTTCCCGACAGCCAGACTGGAGGATTGGATAGAGTACTCAAAAAGGTCCTGTCTCAGTAGCTGAAAGTAATTTGCTCCAGACTGGGTAATATTCTGAACCCACCAAACAAATCTTAAAGGAAGTCCCTAAAGGATCTGCTTCCATGTAACTTAACTGCATATAAGTTACAAAGTTTAAGAATATTTATAGAAATATAAAAGATCTACTCAACAAATAAAATCCACAGGGCATGACATTCAATCAAAGATTTACAGACCTACAATTAAACAGGAAGCTATAACTCATATTGAGGAGGTCAATTAAAAATGACAGAGGTATAAGAATTAGCAGACCCAAAGACGTAATTATTATACCTGGTTTCCATATGTTTAAAAAATTAAGTAGAAATATTGAAGACAGGAAAAAAGTCAAACTTTTAGAGATGAATGCTATAATATGTGAAATGAAAATTCAGGGTAGCAAAGAAATACCAGTAGAAATTATCCCAAATATAAAACATAAAAATAATAATAAAAAAGAACACAAAGAACATAAGTGAGTGTAAAACAACTTTCACTCATGTATACAAGGTGATATGTAAGGTGATATATATATGGTTGCTTAAAGTTGTTTCACACTCCTTCAAGTTCTTTGAATTCTTTTATGATTATTTTTATGTTTTAAATTTTGGATAATTTCTACTGCTATTCACTATCCTGAATTTTCATTTCAGATATTGAAGCATTCATCTCTAGAATTTTGACTATTTTCACATCTTCAGTATTTCTGAATATATAAACATATATATATGCAGACATGCAATAAAATAGGCATATATATATCCCTTTATATACATAGATAAAGACATGTGTATAAGCCTTTATATATATAAAGACATATATACACACACACACATACACACACACACACACACGTAATTGGATCTTTGAAGGAGGGAAAAGAGAGAGCACACAAAAAAATAACTGAAGAAATAATGGCCAAAATTTTTTAAATTTTATGGAAATCGAACACACACATTCAAGGAAGGTAAATGAGCCTAAACACAAACATCATGACGTAAACTACACCAAGTCACTTTATCATAAAATTACTCAAAACCAATTATAAAGTGAAAATTGTAAAAGCAGCCAAGGGAAAAAAAAGATATATTATGAAGAGACAATGATTGGGAAGACAGATTTCTCATCAATAAAACTTAAGCAAGAAGACAGCAGACCAACATCTTTAAAGTTGTGACAGAAAATACTGACAATATAGAATCTAATGTTCAGTCAACATACTGTTCAAAACTGAATGTAAAATAAAGATAACTCAGACTTATAACAATCTAAAACATTTATTTTGAGAAGACCTACACTACTAGAAATTTTCAAAGAAATCTACCAGATGCATGAAAAGTAACACCAGCTAAAATATGCATTGAAAGCAATGAAGAGAACAAGGAAAGGTAACTACATGGGTAAAAAAATAATAAGACGATTTTGTTTCTTGTAGTTTAAATTTCTTCTAAAGATAATTGAGGCTGGGCATGGTGGCTCATGCCTGTAATCCCAGTACTTGAGAGGCCAAGGCGGGAGGATCACCTGAGGTCAGGAGTTCAAGACCAGCCTGGCCAACATGGAGAAACCCTGTCTCTACTAAAAATACAAAAATTAGCTGGGCGGCAGCAGGCACCTATAATCCTAGCTACTCGGGAGGCTGAGGCAGGAAATCGCTTGAACCCAGGAGACAGAGGTTGCAGTGAGCCAAGATCATGCAACTGCATTCCAGTCTGGGTGACAGAGCGAGACTCCTCTGTCTCAAAATAATAATAATAATAATAATAATAATAATAATAATTGATTGTTTACATAAAATATTACATGCAATTGTTAAAAAATACTTAATCCAAAGGAAGGCAGTTTATAACAAAGAAATACAGAACAAGAACAGATAAGACATGTAGAAAACAAATAGAAAGTGAGAGATTTAGACCTAACTCTGTTAATAACCATATTCAGTATAATAGGTCCAAACATTCCAATGAAAGCAATGTTTGTCAGATTGGATGAAACAGGAAGACCCAGCTCAGTGCTACTTAACATGAATTCACTTTAAATATAAAGATACAAAAATGATGCTATACTAACGCTATTCAAAAGGAATATGGTTTTTAAGAGCATGGGTTCTGGCCAGGCACGGTGGCTCACACCTGTAATCCCAGCACTTTGGGAGGCTGAGGCAGGTGGATCACAAGGTCAGGAGTTCAAGACCAGCCTGGCCAACATGGGTAAACCCAGTCTCTACTAAAAATACAAAAATTAGCTGGGTGCAATAGCGCACACATGTAGTCCCTGCTACTCGAGAGGCTGAGGCAGGAGAATTACTTGAATCTGGGAGGCAGAGGTTTCAGTAAACTGAGATAGCACCACTGCACTCCAGCCTGGGTGACAGAGCGAGACTCCATCTTAAAAAAAAAAAAAGAAAGAAAAGAATGGGTTCTGAAATCAGATTGTCCAGGTTTGAAAACTGATTTCATCTTTTAAAACTCTGGCAACTGTGGGCAAATTTTTAAATCTTTCTATCCTAATCCAATGGGGATGGTATAATAATAACTATATCATGAGTTCTTGTAAAGACAAAGTAAAAGCTTATCACATTGTAAGAGTTGAATAAATATAAGCTATTATTAAAATCCATACATCCGCTTGAGAAATTTGGCCCTGAAAGGCAGGAGAAAAATAGAAATATTTCTCCTTTTTTCTGGGTCACACAGTTACGGAGAAATTTAAGGACTTATGATGTTATAGTAACAGATATCACACCCTAATTAGAATTTTTTACAACTGAGATTAGTACTTCACCAGACTCCTTCTTTTCTGTCCCTGACTTCTGAATCAGGAGGAGAAATTTATCTGTTGCCCAGGTGCCTCACCAAGTTGCTATCCCTGCTGGTCCCAACCCTACACATGGGTGCCCATGATTCTCATAATTGCTGACCACCAAGATAAGGGCATGCAGAATGGAGGGTATGAGGAGGCTGTACTAGTAAGAGCTTAGTTTTGAATATAAATATTCCCATTAATATATATCATTTTCAATAATAATAAGTCTTGGAATGGAATATACTCTTTATTACTACATTTATTAAAATATATTCACAAGAGAAATATATTTATAAAAGAATACATTTATTGTTTTGATTATACTATTTTTCGCCCCTCAATCTTTCTTTGCTTTTCAGACTCCTACTACAGCAATAGAGATAAGAACAGAGATAAAAAATAAACATCCTTGAAAATACTTTGTGTAATTGAAGTGACATCTGGCCAACTAAAACTAGAGTTAAACAAGCACATTTGGTAAGTTAATCAGTAACTTGGATTTTGGACAGTCGTGACCCCTGACCTTGGGTTTGTTGAGATTCCTTTGCATACTGTTGTGAAATTTCTTCTTTTTACCTAGACTAGTTTGCAGTGATCCTTTACTACTTGCTTTCCAAAAAAGCTAGACTGACACGCACTCTCCTCCATCTGGCGCCTTTCCATATGTGTGTAAACATGTCTCACATCTTCATTTTCACTGAAAAGCTTCTTAAATGAATTTATAGTCTATGGTTTCATTCCCACTCATTCTCAGTGGTTTTTGCCTAAAGTCACTGCCAAAACCGGCAAGTGAGTTCCGCATGAAACCCCCGAGAGGTCCGTGACAATAGCTGTAGTAATACAGTCCCAGTTTTCGTCTAGCTTAAATTTTTTTTCAGCAGTATTTGACAACATTGACCCTCACCCTGAAAACTCTGCCCTTAGTTTCTTTAATAAAAAGTTTTCTGCATTTTCCTTTTCCTGATTTGACTGTACCTTCTTGTTCATCTCCTCTGTCACCTCTGTCTTTCCTAACTGATCCTTAAATGTCAGAGATCTGGAATTTCTTCCCCTTTTTTCTTTTTTTTCCTGCTTTTAAATTTTTTTTCAGATGGTATACCACTGTATTAGTCTGTTCTCACACTGCTACGAAGAACTGCCTGAAACTGGATAATTTATAAAGGAAAGAAGTTTAATTGATTTACAGTTTAGCATGACTGGAGAGGCCTCAGGAAACTTACAATCATGGCAGAAGGGGAAGCAAACACTTCCTTCTTCACATGGTGGCAGGAAGGAGAAGGGCCAAAGAGGGAAATGAAATGCCTCCTTATATAGCCATCAGATCTCGTGAGAACTCACTCACTATCATGAAATCAGCATGGGGGTAACTGCCCCCATGATTAAATTACCTCCCACTGGGTTCTTCCCAAGACATGTGGGGATTATGGAAATTGCAATTCAAGGTAAGATGTGGATGGGGACACACCAAATCATATCAACCATGTACTCAGTTGCTCAAAAGAGAAAAAGCATACATGACTGCTTTTTTTCATTGCCCACGTAAATCTTAAGCCTACTTCCAAATCACTCTCAGGCTTATCCACTTTTCCCAGCTCTACTGCCAGGCACCCTACTCTGATTCCCAGTGTCATTTTCTCACCTGGACTCCTACAATGGCCTTCTAGTAGCCTACTGTATATAATTGATCTCTTTTCTAATGAATTCATACTCTCCAGCTAGACTGTTCTAAAAGGGAAACATGTGTTTAATCACATTAATAACTTTCCATTTCTCTTCGAATTAAGTCCACATTTCTTAAATGCCTTAGGAAGAAATGATTTCCCACAATGTGGATGGTCCCCACCTGTATCTTCAACCTTACCCCTTATGCATTTCCCTCTCTGTGTTTTATTTATGTTTACTCTTTTTCAGCTTTAGCCCATAGGCCAGAGAGCTAATAGTAGTAGTATGGGACCTCCAATGGACTGATTCTTTCCTGAGCTTGGAAACTACAAACCATTCCCACTTTTCCCTAGCTAATATGCACCCACCTTTCAGGTCTCAAATAAGATGTCATCTCCTTGATCCCTGCCAAACACTAGGCGAAGTTCTATAGCATCTTGTGCATACTCTTTATAATACCTATAACACATAAGTATCTACTTAATGTCTGTACTCTCTGCTATATTACAAACTCCGTGAGGGCAGAAATCAAGTCTATTTTATTTCTATATTCCTAACATTGATCACAGGCCAGGTTGATATTAAAGCTAAAAACTATTAACTGAATGAATAAACAATAAATGACTTTTTCCCCATCATCTACTAGATGACTAGTATAAACATTTTGAGATTAAGCAAATGCTTTCCCCAATTCTGGGCTGGTTCTTAGCATTACTGGATTAGAGTTACAACTGTATACTGTGGATAGATATAAGGCCCACCTTTCCCCAAGTATCTTACCTGGTAACCTGTCAAAACTTCTTTTTCTTGCTGTTTGTTCTAATACTTACCTGCCTCTACCTACAGTCACCTGGGTTCCCTAATTAAAGGATAAAAATATTAATTGCCTTCCGAAAAACCAGTGTTAAGTGCATGCCATTTTTTTTTTTTTTTTTTCCTGGGGGCAGAGTCCTACTTCCCTTTCTTCGGCCAGTTGGAAGGATTATATTATGAGATTTGCTAATTGCTAAACTACTATCCCTGAGAAGATCAGAGAAAGAACACACAGCGATTAGTAAGGGCTGTGGTCTTCACCTAGAATAATAAGGCACCCTCTAATCTTTGCTGCTTTGGAATATGAAGAAAATTGTTCATCAGAAAGAGAGATGACACTGAAGAGTTTTCCTCCTTCACAATTTTGTGGAAGTAGTCCAAATGTGTTTAAAATTGATAGGTATTTTTGGGATAATCCTTTTAACCTGGAAAAACAGAGTGGTTCCAAGATATTGAACCCATATGCTAGCTTCGCTGATATCTGTTGTTCCATATCACTGGCCAACTAAATGCAGAATGAATGAGATTAACTCCACAGGAGTAAATGGTGCCAAGTTCTATGACATAGTTTGGAGGGAACCCAAACACAGGCCTTAAGCTACATCCTAAAATCAAGGCAGAATTAGCAGAATTACTTGCACATACATTTGATTTGAAAAAAAGTAGAGAGGAAAAAAAGGCAGTAAATATAATATTCTTGATAGTTACACTAAAAGTAATAGAAGGGGAAAAGGCACATAAATATATATAAGCTAACCACACTTTATCAGCTCTACGGTGCTCCCCTTTTCCACATTTTTCATCCGTGAAATTGGAATGCATGTTAGAATTCATATTTTGTCCAATTTAATTAGAAACATGTTTTCTTTCTTAGTAGTACACATAATGGTGTGTCTTTTAATCAATGACATCTTAGATTGATGAAATACAGTATTTGCTTATAAATAGATACTGACAGCATGGGCTCATTACCACATTTTCAAATCACGTTACAATTGGCCACTTTTGTGTATTTGGCAGACTTTCTGCATAAGTTGTAGCCTGAGAAAGAGATGAGAAACTTATATAATAGGTATGTCTGAAGGAGAATTACAACATGCCAAAACCTCCATGGATAGCAACAGCCTAGAAAAGGATAATAAACTCTGCAGCATCGATTATCATTGCATAGGTTAGTAAAGACCCTGTATGCTAGAGAAACAAGTCGTTGAAGAGACAGAGATAGAAACAGAGACAGATGGAGGTTGAGATATGGGGTTGGGGTGGAAGGAAGAGAGGTGGGTGGGGAGAGACATACAAAGAGTGAAAGAGAAAGAGAGTGAAGAAGAGAGAAAAAAACACATGATTTGCAGATATGTAAAAGCACAAATATACTTTTCTTCTATTTAAAGATGAGAGGAATATCTATGTTGTTAGGCAGAAGAAATTCAAGGTTTTTTTTTTAACTGAGGACTTTCTTTTTTAAAGTTTACATTGAGTGATAATGTAATTAGTTGAGTGGGAAAATGCCAAATGAAAATGAAAATCCTAAGACATGCTATATATGAATGTCTCGGGAAATTCTTGCAGATTCCTTTTCCTTCTCAGCCGTGTATGTCAGTGAATTGTGCCTAAAGAGAAAACTATCAAACTGGTGGCACCAAAAATAATCAAAATATGTCCAATGGTGCTTAAGAATTTCAGAGGAAGGAAGAAGAGCTTTTTGTTTAAAAAAATAAGTTTTGAAAAAAAAACTAATCTTCTGATGAACACAAAACAAGAACTGTTCACCAGAAAAACCCCTCTATGTTGCATTATCACAAACGTTCCTTACAGTGCAGTATAACGTTACTTTACAAGTTACTATTGATCAAAAGTCACTTTCAGTAAGGTGTGCTATAGCTGACAAATGGCTTACCCTAGTAGATTCTTGGTTATTTGTATATATTTTTTTTCTGAAAAACAATGGCAAGATTCTTAAAATATTTGTTTCACATATTGCAGAAAGCTCCAGAATAAGGCAGAGGAATTGAGCCCAGGGGGAAAAAACGTGCTTTTTTCCAATCAGATTAGATTAAACACTGATTATAAGCCTTAAAAAAAATAAAGACTCTGTTTGGGAAGCAGAACACCAAAAAGAGAATGATGGTACCTGCTGTTCATTATCCCTAATGTCCGCCCTTTGTTTGCAATGCATGATACTCCAATGTATGAGGCGTGGTCTTTGCCTCACTGTGCATGTGGCTGGTGATTGCTTTGCTGGCCATAACTCCTGTTGGACCATGGATCAGCTGCTTGCTTGTAGTTCATTAATTTTTTCGGTTTTTCAAAATAGCAAGATCACCCTGTATGGATATCACTTCCTGACCAGGAGAGCAGGATTCCATTTTGGTATATACTTGTAACCCTAATTTTTCTCACTGGAAGAATGGGCTTCTCTTCACATATTCATCTCCCAGAATGTTTTAGGTAGGAAATGAGGGGTCAGGTGCGGTGACTCATGCCTATAATCCTAGGACTTTGGGTGGCTGAGTTGAGAGGATTGCTTGAGCCCAGGAGTTCAAGACCAGCCTGGGCAACATGGTGAAACCCTGTCTCTATAAAATATACAAAAAGGTAGCCAGGTGTGGTGCACGCCTGTGGTGCACACCCATAGTCCCACCTACTTAGGAGGTTGAGTTGAGAGGATCACCTGAGCCTGCGAGGTCAAGGTTGCAGTGAGTCATGATTGTATCTCTACACTCCAGCCTAGGGAAGATGGGAGGATTACTTCTCATTGGCTTGTTCACTAAGTATTATACAAGTATTAAGTATACTTATATAAGTATGCTAAGTATTATAATAACATTTGTTAGAAGTGAAGCCCTTAATTTTGTTTGTTGTTTCAATTGATTTATCTTGCCCAGTGAAACAAAGTTTAGGAACATTAGCAAATAAAATATTCTTTGTAATCAGCCTTTGTCAACCAATACAAGGTTGTTACTTTGTTTTTTTTTTTTTAAATCAAAATGCTTCTTATCCATAACAGTTTGGTATATATGTTCTCTTTTTCTCATGTTTATCAAAGAGATAACACCAAAAAAAGTCTTAAAATCCCTTATAGAGATGTAAATTTTAAATTTCAAATGTGTTAGCATCAATAAAGGAAAAAATGCCATCATTAAATTTCATAATTTAAGTGTTTTACTCCAACAAGATGCTTAGTACAAATGTTAAAGAAAAAAACAATTTAATATGTGTGGCTACTTTTTATTAGAAGTAAGAAGGATGACATATACCTTTTTAGAAAAATTAATTTTAATGGCAATTAGCCCCAAATCATAGTTAATTCAGATGAAATTGTTGTGACATCACTTTTCAACTTGATAGGCTAACATAATAGGGGCCAGCTTACCTTCAGTCAACTTTTGGAATTTTACTTGAAAACTCTGGAAACTAACCTAGCCCTTTGATTGTCACATCACCTCCATATTAGCCTCCAGGATTTGCTGAGCTAGTGTCTCAGCAGACCTACTCTGTAAACTGTTACTTCTCCATTTCTGAAAACTAATGTTCTTGGCCAGCACCATATGATATAGATTAAGGATTAGACTCAGCACCCTCTAACTACCGTATATGTAATACAGCCCTTAGTTGGCAAATCCTGCTTTTGACAATTGGAAACACAAACATAACAAATAGAATAATAATACACACAAATCAATTAAATTGATTTGAGCTTGCAAAGTTGATGCATCATTTAGTTCTTCATACAGATATCCTTAATCAGACAGTGCAAGAGCATCTTTTAGTTCCCAGTGAACTTTTTCTTAGAGCACTGAATCTCAAATATACTTTAGCACTACATTCATTTTAATAGTCATTGATGATGCTTGGATTTAAAGAGTGCGAGCATTCAGTTGTAATGTTCTCAGTAATTTAAAAGGGCTTTGCGATTTTTGCTTTTGAAAGGAGGAAAGGAATTTATCAGAGCTGTCACAAATCTTTCATACCCTGATACCCTACCCACTTCCCTTCTCCAATCCACAGATCTGTTATTAAATTCTACTACATAGGAAATATGAATAGTCATTGAAACTGTTTCACTGCCAAGATTTGAAAGCTGATGCACTGAGAAATGTTCTCAGTGTATATTAAATGAACACCAAACTCCCTGGCAATAAGGGGACTGATATGAGACTATGACACAGTTAAATTTAGAAACAGGTTTAAAAATAGTGCCATGGTTTTCATTTCGAGGTCATTCACAGACACATTCTCAGAGCCCTGTGGATTCTATCACAGTCAGATTTCATTTCACTTATGGGTTGTCTTTTATCTATTCAGATTATTATGACTTTTGAAGATATATTTTTAAAAACTAATATTTATTAAGCCTCTACTATATTCCTGAGATTCTGCTAAATGTTTTTCTTTGTATCTAATAATAATAACAGTAACAATATGAGAATAATAATATTTGCTGATATGTTTTGGACACTGGAGAAAGACAATACGCAAAGTGATTTCCATTCCTAGTTACACTTTCTCTCACCAAAAGCTTATGAGTTTTGCAAATAAAGAAATTCATGTTTACAGAGGTTCAGTAACTTGTTGAAAGTGACTGACACCTTCACTAAATGGCAGAGCAAGATTTGAATATCAGTTCCTTTGTCTCCAAAGCCCATATCCTCAAAAGAATGTCAGTACAAACATTTTGGAACCAGATTGTGTCTGAATGCCTTCATTTGTGAAATGCTGATAACAATAATACCGACACCAATAGACTGTTGTCAAAATATAATTCTGGAATACACTTAAATTTTTTATAATGCTAATGTGTGGCACATGGTAAACATCTAAGAAACATTGGCTATTAGTATTTTTGTTTAATGACAAAAATAATTATTAGGCTGTTGCATTTCAAAAGATGGTGATATTGTCTTTACATCCTTATTTTATAATCATGTAGCACTAAAAAAAATTTTAAAATATTTTATGTCATTCTAACTTCCAAATACTACTTTAAAGTAGTAGCATTTGCTACTTTCAATTAGCCAAGTTTGGAATATTTCTGCAAATATTATTTAATTTAATATTTCTTGGGATCTATGGCCTGTTGTGTAAAATCAACATGTCATAGATACAACATATCAAAAGCAACATCCACTAAAAGCTTTGCCATTTTATCCTCAAAACACTATTTCATTTTCAAAATTTATTCTCATTCTAGAGAAAAGGGGAAGTTAACTTAAGGCATCCTATGGAACTCTGCTGTTAGTGCCTTCCATGCAGCTAATATGCCTGAAGTTAACACAATACTGTATTTTTAAAGTTATCCCTAAAGTCCATTTCTTTCATAACCTTAAGGGGAATTGGTTTCAATATTAAAGACTTCAGTCTGTTTATTTGATAGTTATACATTATCTAGTAGCAGCCAGACAAAAAGGCATTCTAGCAGAATCGCTGACATTAAAACGGCTAAGTTTTCAACGACATCTTGATAAAACATCTTTTAAGGCTGAGATCATTCTCAATTTAAAACAACGATAACAATGTGTAATACTTGCTATTCCCTTCTCCAGACTTTTGTTTCCCAGTAGAGCTGACCGCTTGCCAATAGCTGACGACTCTTGCTGAAGTGTTTTTGTAACTGGCATCACTCAGTCACTTAAAATACCAGTTTGAATCCAACCTTACAATTAGTAGAAGGCTTTTGAAGTGCACTGAAATGTTAGCAAGACATTCCAGCAGAAGGTGGTTTCTTTTACTCTGCTAAGTCAGGAAAAGTGACCTGTTACTACTACTTTTTAGTGATGGTTGTGTTTCAAAGAGATCAACACTAAATGAATTATTCAATCAACACCAGTTGTCTTTAAAATAGTAAGGTTGATGCTATAGTACAGAGCAGAAATCCTCAGTGCTGTTCAGCAAATATGTCTAGTCTTTGGCTACCTACTAGAATTTTCTTTCCTGGCTTATTTACTTTTGTTTGTTTGGTTTACGTAGTTGAGTCCATAGGACTCGTTCTGACTCATGGAGTCATGAGCAAAAGTAATATGGGTCACTCCTGGGTCAGAGCATTTAACTGTCAGAGTAAGATCCCTCATGAACTGTCTTTCCGGCTTCCACAGTGATTGACAGTACTCTAGATTGTGCATATACTGTCCATCAGCCTGGTTTCTCAAAAGCACTGAACAGCAAGACCCTCAAGCGACCTGCACTGGAAATATAGAGTGAACAAAACAACAAACATTTGTGCTATCCACTGAGACTTTCAGGGTTGTTTGTTACCACAGCATAACCAGTCCTATCCTAGATGATGCACACAACAAGAATTACAAATGAAAAAATTGTGATAATTCAAATGGAAAAGGTAAACTGACACTTAAGAAATTACTTTTATAGTCTTGAATGGCATACCTATCCTTGTCGGCAATAGGCTATCAATTTTGTTTCACAGAAATTTAGATTCTAAAATTGGATCCATGATTTATGAAGTCAATACTTGAGTAATCACTATGAAGCAAGCACTCACAATGAATGCAATATCTTAAACTTTATTTTTAAAACATGTTTAACTTCGTCTTAAATATACATGTGATTATAACTAAATTTGAGAGTGAAGAACTAGAATGAATTGTTATGTAAATCAATTATAACATTGCACTGAAATTAGTATTTCTTTAGATTATTCATTTTCATCTTGTGAAAACTATTATATTGTCATAATTTAAAAAGAAACAATAGTGAAAAATTATTCTTCATCTGTGCAAAATTCTATCTCTGACAGGGACACCAAGTTATGGTTGCTCTCCTTGCTTTGATCAGAAATGTACTTCCTTCAAACTTCTCCATTTTGTGCAATAATCCAATTGTGTACTATCATTCATCACATATCTAAATATTGCATGAATTGTTTTGTATTTTTACTATGTGGTTCCTCCTAAGGATGATGAGTTACCTATGTTTGAAACTTTACTATGAAAAGCAGTACTTAAAAATGTTTCTTAATATTATTTTCTACTTGTCATCTAATTCTACAAGTGGGTCTTCTCCACTTGTAGATTACTTCCCTATTACTACTTGCCACATTTTAATGTATTTCAAACTACTTCCCGTTTATTTTCTACTTTCCACACCTAAGGGCACAAATATTCATAGCCACTGAATTGTGATGCCATAGTCATTTTGAGCTGCTATAACCAATACGGTAGGCTGGGTGGCTTGAACAGCAAACATTTATTTCTCACAGTTCTGGAGACTGAGAAGTTCAAGATCAAGATGTAGGCAGATTCAGTTCCTGGTGAGAGCCCGTTTCCTTGCTGTATTGCCACATGGTGGAGAGAAAGGGATCATCTATCTTGCCTCCATGTTTTATAAGGACACCAATCCCATTATGAAGACTCCACCCTCTTGATCTAATGACCTCCCAAAGCCTCACCTCTTAATGCCGTGACAATGGGGATTACAGCTTCAACACATACATTTGCTGGGGATTGGGGGGAGGTAGTATAACATAAGGCGTTCACTTCCAATCCTGCATCATTTTCAGTAAAACATTCAAAAAGTAAACAATGACCAAGTTTCAAAAACTGTAGCTCATAATGATGCACAATTATGTTATGTACGGGAAAGAACCTATGATTGTTAATTCTAAAAGAACTCATAATCATTAATTTTATAGTTTTGTAAGTCCTTTTGATTTAGGCAGTATTTTCATAATGACCTTTACTAATACTTGCCCTCAGAAAATATTTTTTAAATATTTAGTTTTTCTCTCCCATGCATATAATACATGAATACATGATTTTTTTTTTTTTTGTCTGCGAAGTGGCATAACATAAAATGTGTTAATGGATTTTGCAAATTACTATAACCCATAGTAAGGTACACACTATGAAGAAACAATCTTCTGGTTGTTAAGAAATGTGGTGGGCGCAGTCACTCACGCCTGTAATCGCAGCACTTTGGTAGGCGGGGGCGGGCAGATTGCCTGACCTCAGGAGTTCCAGACCAGCCTGGGCAACACGGTGAAACCCTGTCTCTACTAAAAAAATACAAAAAAATTTAGCTGGGCATGGCAGTGTGTGCCTGTAATCCCAGCTACTGGGGAGGCTGAGGCAGGAGAATTCGCTGGAACCCAGGAGGCGGAGGTTTCTGTAAGCCAAGATCGCACGACTGAGACTCCCTCTTCAAAAAAAAAAAAGAAAAGAAAAGAAAGTGACTTCACCTTGGATGACTCAACTTCAATTGTGTGAAATTAACTTATTTAACAACTGAGGCCAGGCGCAGTGGCTCACGCCTGTAATCACAGCACTTTGGGAGGCCGGGGAGGGCAGATGGCCTGACCTCAGGAGTTCGAGACCAGCCTGAGCAACACGGTGAAACCCTGTCTCTACTAAAAAAATACAAAAAAAATTAGCTGGGCATGGCAGTGTGTGCCTGTAATCCCAGCTACTGGGGAGGTTGAGGCAGGAGAAATTCGCTGGAATCCAGGAGGCGGAGGTTTCTGTAAGCCAAGATCGCACCACTGAGACTCTGTCTTCAAAAAAAGAAAAGAAAAAGAAAAAAGAAATGAAGTGACTTCATCTTGGATGACTCAACATAAGTCGTGTGAAATTAATTTATTTAACAACTGAAGCCGGGCACAGGGGCTCACGCCTGTAATCCCAACACTTCGAGAGGCTGCGGTGGGTGTATCATCTGAGGTCAGGAGATCGAGACCAGCCTGGCCAACATAGTGAAACCCCGTCTCTACTAATACTACAAAAATTAGCCGGGCGTGGTGGCGGCGCCTGTGGTCCCAGCTCCTCGGGAGGCTGAGGCAGGAGAATGGCGGGAACCCGGGAGGCGGAGCCTGCAGGGAGCCAAGATGGCGCCACTCACTCCAGCCTGGGCTGCAGAGAGACTCTGTCTCAAAACAAAAAACAAAAAACAAACAAACAAAAAACCCCTGAAATTTGAAGTAAAGTATCAAAATTTAGTGTTTTCGTGGAAGAGTAAACAGTGATTTCTTTCAGAATATGTGTCTTACTTTGATTAAAATTCTTCTGTTATGCCGCACAGATGAAAGTAACAACTATTTTTGTTGTACTTGATGCTAAAACTGAGCCTAGAAGATCAGATACAGATTTCAAAGGATAGTACACATCTGTGCACTAATGTTGGTTCTTAAACCTCCGTACCACAAGGTCATATGAAAGTACCAAATTCTATATTCTGTTCATTGTTGTGTGAAAAAACAGACTGGCAGTGGCTATTAATATTTCTGCAGTTTGTTCCTATGCAAATTTAAAAGCATATGCTAACTACAACACAAATGTTATGTTGAAATATTGACTCATTTCTGCTTTTACCTGATTATTTTTTAAAAACCCACACATCTATCCACCTTTATTATTTTTTAGTATACTAAAATAATCCATGTGTATAAGAAATGATACCTTATACATATTCAGTTATCACCTATTTAGGATTTTAGAAAGTTGAAGCAATGTAGACAGTCCACACGTATTTAAAATAAAAACCTTGTATGTTTTAAGTAGGGTGAAGTTAAATTTCATTTATATAGCATATGCCAAATATGACAAAATGAAGCAATTCAGAAAGGTCCAAGATAATCAGCCATGCATTCCAACATTTTCCTCAGTAATCTTCAAAATAGAGAATCTATGTGGAAATAGTCATAAGGTAGTCATTAACCCATGTATTTTAAATAATTTTGAGGTGGCTTGTAATAAAAGCATAGGGAAGGAATGCAAGACCATTAGTCCAAAATTAAGAAGAAAAATCAAATTGTAAAAGATTAAGAAGGGGAAATTAAGCAGAAAAATATCCATGAAATAACTTCCAATTAATTTCCTAAAGGCTTGAATATCAACCAAAAGATTGACAAGTAAATGTATATTTATGTTTTAAGTTTAAAAGCTATTCTTATTTATGTATGTAATATTTTATAATTTCCATGTCTTTCAAAAATTGCAGTCAACCAACCAATAAGATCCCAATTGTGTAAGAACAAGAGGGTAACCAGTGTACTGAGAAGTGGTGAGGGGGGAAAATAGTAGCATAAAACTTAGTTCTAAGCAGAAGTGAATACACCGTGTAGCTAATAAAGCTTAAGCTTCAAAGCCCTGAACTTTTATGAGGCTCTTTCACAGCCTCGTACCTAATTTTGTATTCGTAATTTTGAAGTTTTATTTTCTCAAACACAGCTCCCCAAATTGTAAAGACTTGAGGTTCCATTAAGCTAAGATTGGCTTCTGGCCTGTCAAGAAAAAATGTAGTTGATCATAGAACTCTCAGTGCTTAATAATAGGAAAATCCCCAGTTCATAATAATGAACATTTTTCTAGTTGATGTTCTCACAGAGAAATTTAATATTAGATGCTTTATGTGAAAAAGATGGAACACTATAACAGAGTATAGACCCTTGTCAATGATGTTACAATATGGCAATATATCACAGAAAAATGCAGCATTATTCTACATACAGTATGCCTTTATGTAAGCAGCAAGGGCATGCTACTAAAGTATATTTCACAAAGTGTGTGGGTTTTTTTTTCAGGATGGCACAAAGGGACTCTGGAATCGGGTTTGGCAGGAAAGTTTGTTATAGGGCAGAGGGTGGATAAAAGTAATAGCAAATGTCAGGGGGACAAGAGACTAAAGTAGAAGGAGCTAAGCTAAACGAACAATCCAGCCACAGTAGAATAGAAAGATGAACCATCTTGTGGAACTGTAAGATTCAACAATTTATGTAAAATTTTCCATTGTCATCATGCATAAAATTAGAGCAATAAAGCATTATTAGTAATGAGGAAACTGGATTTTCAATGCAACTAACTGACAAGATGATATGAAGGTAATTGGTCATGAGAATGTTTAGCATTAGTAATGGATTGTCTATTTTTAAAATTGCCTTACCATAATTAAACTACAAAAAGTCACTATGTTTCACTGCAGAACATTTTTACATACCATATTAAAGAAAGAAATAACCATTTCCAATGAAGTATGGATATTATTTCTCAGTAATAAGCGTTAAAACCAGGATTTGTTCATTGCTTTATCATTGGCACCAGCATATACCAGACTCTGAGTAAATATTTTTTAGTAAATAAAAAATTCACATCTAGCAGCCATAAAACTCTAGAAAAATGTATGATACTGCAATTTTATGCTGAAGGGTACAGTATGGGTATAGATAAACTTATTAATCACAGTAATTATTAGAAAGAACTCAATATGCAATAAGCTATACATACATAGTAAAGAATCACAACTTCATATTATAAATTTAATATGTTGAAAACTATTAGCTAATCAAAATAACCATGAATTATACAATGCAAACGTAAATTACAAAATCAATAGCTTTTTAAAGATTACTTGTTGTGGGGAATAATTTTTTTTTTTTTTTTTTTTTTTGAGATGGAGTTTCATTCTTGTCACCCAGGCTGGAGTGCAATGGTGCAATCTCGGCTCACTGCAACCTCCGCCTCCCAGGTTCAAGCGATTCTCCTGCCTCAGCCTCCCAAGTAGCTGGGATTACAGGTATGTGCCACCATGCCTGGTTAATTTTGTATTTTTAGTAGAGACGGGGTTTCACCATGTTGGTCAGGCTGGTCTCGAACACCTGACCTCAGTTGATCCGCCCGCCTTGGCCTCCGGAAGTGCTGGGATTACAGGCGTGAGCCACCGCGTCCCGCCAGGAATGATTTTGACTATTTATATCACTTTCAAAAGCCGTCCGAGAAAGTTTATCTGCCTTCACTTTCTCATATAGCAAGTAGAAATATTTAGATCTCCACTAGATTCTATACAAGCACTAACGTTTGGGGCAACTTTTATAGACTTAACTACTGATGTATTTAAGCCTTCATGATGTGTTCATTTGGGAGACTGGAGAAATCTTTCTTGAGGATGTTAATGTTCCTTTTTCTTTGTACCTCTAGACTCCTGAAGAAAAGCCTGGAAGGGTAAAAGACCTTAGGAAAGAACTAAAACTACTTCTGAAGTGTGTGTGGAAAGTGGAAACATAATGGCACAATCATATTGTGGCGATGATTGGTGTTTCTGTGCTCATTGTATGGTTTTGTTAATGTAAACATTCCCTGAAAGAGCCAGTTTCTTATCCTCTATTCTCTTGCTGGGTCCTTGTTTAGCGTCAGCAGCTTGGAATTCTATTTTAGACATTATGAAATAAATTAAATGTAGAGTTAGTTATTTAGAATGGATCAGTGGAGATACCAGAGACTTTTAGTTATGATAATTAGTTCCTATTTAAAACTTTTATACTCTAAGGACTTACTCTTCCAGCCACCCCTTTTCTTTCAGGGCTGGAGAAAACCTCTAGATGATATACTGAAAAAGAGAAAAAATATATAAACTATTTTTCTCATTTTTATATTCCTTTTACAGATTAAAACATTTAAGATACCAATATGTTTTTTTTAAGTGCGAAAAACAAATTCATTGATTACCACCTGGTTCAGCCATCTGAACCTTTGAATTTAGTCACCTTATACCTGAATTTACATTTTACCTAAAGGACTTGTACATCTGCAGCAGTTATCTGACTATACTTTTCTAATGTTGAGTTATGGCAGATGACATATCTTTAAGTTGTGTAAGTGGAGCCTGTCTATTCTTGTTCATCTTGATAATTAAAACTTTGGAACATATTTTATAAGGGAAATTCTAATTCACATTATTTTAGGGAAAATTATAGATGTTTAGAAACAAGAATATGCAATAACAAGAAGACTGGCTATATTTGACACAAAATGTTTCTAGCCTGAATCAGAAATAGAGCTACAAGTGCATCATTCTGTATATTATTGGGAGATAATTGGTGAATTTTGAAGTGCAAGACCAGACAAAGAAAATTAAAGGAAATTATTAGCTAAAGTAAAGTACTACTTAGGTGCAAGGAAAGGACATAAAAACACAAGAAAAAGCATAGATAGGGCAGGAAGTGCACATGTTAGAAATAATCTAGGGGCTAAGAATAGGTACTTTCCTCAAGCAAATACAGAATTAATCAAAAGAATGACATCTAATTACAAGAAAGTCCTGGGCTAACAAATATAGAGGCCTAAGAAAAATAAGAAAATTAACATTTAATCTGAAAGGGTTAACCTTGGGCATGATTATCTTAGAAATTGAAATGGAAGTGTTTCTTCCTGGCCATAATGAATCAGTCCCGAAGTCCTAAGCTGTTCAGGACCAAGGACAAAGGCAATTCAATATAGCCACGCAGATTTTCTCATCCCAATTGTTGGAGAATCATGTGTAATTATACAGCTGGAAATGACTGCAGAAGCCATCCAGGCCAACTCCTTTATTTTATAGATAAGAAAACTGAGGCACAGGAGTATTACTAACTTCTCCAGTCATCCTCTTAATAAGTAGTAAATTTGAACTTCGAATTGAAGGCTGCAGATACCTAGTACAGCATTCTCAGTTACACAAATGTATAGAATCACATGCACAGAAGATTTTGAGTGATTGTTTTCATATTAAAAAGGTGATTCATATTTGACATTTGTATATGTATTTCTGTGTGTGTGTGTGTGTGTGTGTGTGTTCATGTTAATAACTTAAAGGCAAAGCAGGACATTTTTCTAAATAGTATGCTCTAATCGCAATTGATCAGATTGTTTCACACCAAATGGACCCTTCCTAATTTTGGTATGTGTGTTTAGAAATGGTCAGAAGAAAGCTATCCAAGTTCAAAGTGTCTCATCAGACCTGTCTTTCATTTGTGTAGCAATATTTAACCTAGTATCATGGTCTTTTGAAAATATTTTTAATAATTGCTTATTATTTAAATCTCTTTATTCTACAGTTGCCTGATGTCTGAGGTCTCTTTCATGTTTGTCTTCGTATGTGTCTGACTTTGTGTTTTTGTATTGTTGTCAATTTCAAAATGTAAATAGTTTGCCAGATTGATTTTTTTCTTTTGAAGACTTGGTCAAGGAGAATTAGAATTTATACAAATTAAATGATTGCTGAGATTTTATGAGAAAAAATTAGTCAGGGAAAAGTTGTATTGCTGTTAAAACTATTTTGCCTACTTTTAGGCAGAGATATCAAGAGGAACTAAAATAAAGTTTAAGAGATAGCAGAAAATCAGAGGCTAATATTATGATACATATAGTCACCCCAAGAGTAGACCAAATTAGAAATTTAAAGATGAATCCTATTATGAAAACATTAAAAAAAAAAAATCTTTGACCTGCCTGGGGAATATCACAACTTCTTGATACAATGAAAAGATTATGAACTCTGGAGTCTGAATGCAAGATTGCATTGGGAAGATTTCTTAGACGCTATCAGCCTCAGTTTCTCCCATTGAAAAATAGGGATATTCTGTTGGACAGCATTTATCTCACATGTAGACATATCAGTCTTCCCGGATGCAGACCATGACACTTACTGAAAGTGGTAAGTTTCTGTCCTGTCCTCTAGATGTTCTCCCAGAGCCAGCTGGCAACATTAGATCCAATCCTTCAAGGTCTTAAATCTATGAAGATGTAAGATCCAGAATTTCCAATCACCAATCACCAATCTGCCCAGCCTGAGCTGTTGTGGTGATAAACTTCAGGAACCAGGTGAATAAGTCTTACTTTAAACATAGGTTTCCTCAAAAAACAATCTGGTGAACTCTTACGGTGTTTAAGATCTATTCTTGGACTAAATGTTGGCCAAAGATTTCTACCTGTTTCTCCATGAATCTCTAATTTCTTTTTTCTTTTCTTTTTATTTCCATTTCCATTTATTTTTCTTTTCTTTTTTTTTCTTTCTTTTTTTTTTTTTTTTTTTGAGACAGAGTCTCATTCTGTTACCCAGGCTGGAGTGCAGTGGTGGTCTCGGCTCACTGCAACCTCCCCCTCCCAGGTTCAAGCGATTCTCGTAGCTCAGCCTCCCGAGTAGCTGGGACTACAGGTGCCCAACACCATGTCCACTTAATTTTTGTATGTTTTTAGTAGAGACGGGGTTTCACCATGTTGGCCAGGCTGGTCTTGAACTCCTGATCTCAGGTGATCCGCCCACCTTGACCTCCCAAAGTGCTGGGATTTAGAGCGTGAGCCACTGCGCCCGGCCCTCTAATTTATTTCTTAATCCTTCAAATCTTGCTACCTCCACCCACCTTGTTGTGGGTTTTTGCAAGGACATTAGCTATTGAAATGCACTTGATTATTGACCAAAATACTTCATTTTGCACCAGATACCCTTTGTATATTGGATTAAGTTGTTTCTATATTTCAAGCTGTAACAATCTGGACCTGATCTACATACAGTTAATGAACACCATGTGGAAATCACACTCACTTTGCTTATTTTTCCATACATAATAATAAAATTAAATGAACACTAATTCTTTTACAAAACCCCACCCACCCTTTCATTTACGAAAGGCAAATCAAGCAAACAACTTTAACGAGAAGGCAATAGTAGAATTTCTTTTTCGATTTTGTTGTTTTCCTTTTTTTATTTTGTCCAGATTTTAGCAGGACCATTGGATTGTTTGTACTCAGGTTGGTCTGCCTATTTGTGAGAGAGTATTCTTCACAAATGGGATGTAGTTATCCAAAAAGATGAGACCTGAATTCATACTTTGGCTTTAAAGTTGAAATGTTAGTTTACATTATATTTCGTAACTAGCTCAGAGAGAATTGGTGCATGCAAGTGCAATGAAGCTTGGATTCCTAATGCCAAAAAAAACCTTTCACTTTTCACATTCTTATGTCTTGATAGAGCCTATTTTCATTTATTCATTCCACTGATAATCTGTGAAATTAAGATATCTCCATTTCAAAAAAAAAAAAAAAAGAAAGAAATTAGAGATTCATGGAGAAACAGGTAGAAATCTTTGACAAATCATTTTCTGAAATCTTCATTAGAAGTTAATTCCTGAATTGATAATTGCTTTTACATTTAAGAAAAACATATAGTTTTAACTACAACAGATGCTCCCACATATATACATGAAATTCAAACAAAATTGTGAAAAAAAATCTAGTTGAGTCTGAAAAAAGCAAAAGGCAGCTATTTACAAACTGTACACCAGCACAAAGAAGAAGAAAAAGCGGTCATATTTATGTTTGCTTCTGCATATCATTGTCACGTTATCAGTTGTTATCTTGAGATAATTCAGGATGAAGACTTTTGTGATTTTCTTTGTTTACAGATTGCATAGCTTCTTAAGCACATTAAAACTTCCTTGTTTCAGTTCTTTTCCTGAATTTCACAGCTAAAATTGTTGAAAGTTATTTTTTCCCTTATATTTAGCTAAAATCTGCTTCTCTGAGCCTTTACAAATTGATAGAAGGTAAAAAAAAGTTCATAAATTCAGAAGTCAGTAAGACTGGGGACACACTGTTATTATCTCCAGCAATGTAATATTTTTAGATTTTAGCTTCCTTATCTGTAAAATGGAAATAGTAGCAATTGTAGTGCCTGAATGTGGAATATAATAGGTGTTTTCTACATCCCAACTCATTCCCCTACTCCTTTTTTTTTCCCTCCCTCAAGAGTATCTGGTATCATTGAAGCATCAAGATGGAAATAGTTGACTTAATGTATGTCAACATGTAAGTAAGCATTAAATTGCTACTATATCTAAATATACATGTTGGGGCCAGGCCCAGTGGCTCATGCCTGTGATTCCAGCAGTTGGGGAGGCTAAGGCAGGGGAATTGCTTGAGGCCAGGAGTTTGAGTCCAGCCTCGGCAACATAGCAACACCCCGTCTCTACAAAAAATTAAAAATGGCCAGGTGTGGTTGTTCACGCCAGTAATCCCAGCACTTTCAGAGAATGAGGCAGGTGGATCACTTGAGGTTAGCAGTTCAACACCAGCCTGGCCAACATGGTGAAACCCTGTCTCTTCTAAAAATACAAAAATTAGCCAGGCGTGGTGGCATATGCCTGTAATCCCAGCTACTTGGGAGGTTGAGGCATGAGAATCACTTGAACCTGGGAGGTGGAGGTTTCAGTGAGCCAAGATCGTACCTCTGTACTCCAACCTGGGCAACAGAGTGAGACTCTGTCTCAAAAATTAAAAATTAAAAAAATTTAAAAATAGCCATGCATGGTGACATGTGCCTGTAGATCCAGCTACTCAGGAGGCTGAGGCTGGAGGATCACTTGAGCCCAGGAAGTCAAGGCTGCAGTGAGCCATGACCATGTCACTGGACTGCAGCCTGGGTGACAGAGTGAAACCTTATCTTAAAAATAAATAAATACATACATACATACATACATACATACATATACATGTTGATTTGTGGTACATATTATAGTACACATGCTGTGAATTCAATTTAGAACTCAGTATGCTTCAAAAAGATTGTAAGAATTTTCCCTTAAATACTTCCTTGTCCTTCTGTTTCTTCTTTCTCTTTTTATAGCCACCCCTCTTAACTGTTTCTCCGCTCTCTGTTCCCCATATCCAATCAGGTATCAATTCCTACTGACTCTATTCTAGTGTTGGTGCACGTTTGACCCCATATTTTCTTTTCCACTTCCAACTCTACTCCAGGCCCTCATGAACTCTTCCTTCCACTATAGCATTCCTTTCCCAACTAGTCTATTTGGCATGAGCTATGTCCTTTTTCATTCGTTCTATAGACTCCATCTGGCTTATTCTTCCAAAGCAGAACTCTAATCAGAAAATTGCCTTGCTCAAATACTCTCAATAAGTTCACATTTCTTAGAAAATGAAGCCCGAGCGTCTTTTCTTGGAAATTAATACTTTTTATGACCAAGTCTACTACATCACTTAACAACCTCTATTGCGTTGCCAATTTTGATACTTGCTGCTTTCCATCTGCAGTTTCCCACTCTTGTCTCTGTGCAATGTTTTTGTCTTCGATTGTCTTTTCTTCTTTCTAGAATTTTTACCATCTTTAAATGCAGATACCACTGATATATTAAGCCTTATTTGATGTCCTTAACTAAATCTTTCTCTTTTTGTGATTCTATTGCCTATCGTGTCCCTCTTACAACACTCAATCTTTTGCCCAATTTATGTGAACATGCTTAATCTCCCCAACTATATTTTAAACTTCTTGAGAACAGTCTTTCCATCTAGCACCTTAGCTGTCAGAGTTTTGTACATGTAATAGAGATTTCTTTTTTAAAAAACTGGAAATACCATTGTGAGTTGGCAGAACAGAGTCTGTTTCACAAAGGAGGACAGTCTTTGAGTTTGGGCAGAAGGGAATTTAAGGAAAGACTCTTCATGACAAAAGTAAGTATGATAGAAGGTGGTCATCCTGAGTGAAGATTTGTTTTGGGAAGAGAGTTAGGAAAAAGTTTAAGTAATTTTAATAATGAAGTATCATCGTAGAGATCTTGAAAAACGAGAGTTTAGAAATGTGTAGGACGGTGAAGCAGAACGAACGTTATGTCAGGAGACCTGGGTTCCAGTCACAGTTTAACTTCTGATAGGTTCGGAGGCTTCAGTAATGACTTTTATGGGTCTCAGTTGATGCTGAGTAAAATTAGCAGATAAAACTCAACGATTTCCAGTCTATGCTAGCTTTAAACTCTCATGCCTATAAAGAAATAATGGACTACTTTATGTTTTTGAGCAATTAGTGGCATATAAAATTGTACTTAAGGAAGATAGCAAAAAGATCAAAGAGGAGAAAAACATTAAAAATACAAAATTTTAGCAGCTTTATTATTTTATGCAAGTAAAATTAGTTAATTTGGAGATGTCTAATTATATAAATAAAGTGTTAAAGGTTAGAGTATCTATATCTTTTTTTCAGTTGATTGTTTACTGTTTGAATAATGTAAATTCTTACTATAGAGCTATAATAGTCTTGAGAAGTGGCAACTGTTATGCAGACCCCCACTCAAACTATTTCATACAAATAAGGTTCTAGCTTTAATTTTAAATGCCTGTAGGCAAACAGCACAGTCTTTTTCTGGCTCAAATGGATCCAATTACCTCTAATGACCCTGCTACAGTTTATTGAGTGTCTATGATCCAGGTGTTTTTGCTGAAGTCTAAAGTCACATTTTAAATCATTTTGTGAGAAGTCATCGACCAAACAAATAAAATTTACTGAGACTTTTCTATTACTATTTCTTCATGTAAATATTTATTGAGCTCCTACTGTGTGTAAACTATTTCTTCATGTAAATATTTATTGAGCTCCTACTGTGTGTAAGTGAATATGTTAGCCCCTCACAGAGAAGAGAAAATGAATAAGACAGTCTTTGATCCCAGGGAGCTTATGCTTTGTTACAATAGAGCAAACATGCAAAGTAGACTGAGCTTATAAAGAGCAGGAACAAGCTCCTGACACGTGGCAGGTACTCCATAAATGACTATTGAGAAATTACACAGAAGGTAGACACTTTTAAGTACCACCAGAAGTAGGGATGGGGTGAGGCAATGGGAACTCACAGTCTTGGGGTTATCAGAAAAAGTTTGTGAGGAAAGTTATATCTGAGTTCTTGATAGGAGCAAATGTTTGGAGGTCAGCAGGGCTGTGGATAATAGGCAAGGAAGTTTCTTATAGAGGGAACAGCCAGAAAAAAATTAAAACGGTGGGATAGCCTTGGACAAGTTTTGGCAAAAGGGAATGGCCTAATTTGGCTGGAGGATAGGAGAATAGGATTGATAAAGTTAGAAAGCTAAATGGCTGAAAAGTACTTTCTGTAGGTAACTTGGGAGCCGTTGAAGATTTTTAAGTAGAGAAGTACTACAAAAGATCTTTGGTTTTTCTTTTAGCCATTATACTTTAATATGACTTAGGGTGATTCTTAAATAACACATTTCAACGTTTAAAAATTCATGTACTAAAAACAGGCACCAAAAACAAAGACAAAATCAGAATAAAAAACGGTGTAACAGCTTTTTCATTTCTCACCACTCTGGGCAGTAGTGTCAAGAATCAAATGGATTATTTATAGTTCTCAGTTAGCCCTGGAGGTGGGTACTCAGAAAAGTGCTGCACTTGGTGATGTACTGAAAGAGTTACACACTTTACATTCCAGCGTACTTGAGTTTCTACTGAAATTAGATCTACTACATAACACAATTTTATGGTAGAACATCATATACATCATATTAGAAAATATTTTTTGTTAACATGTAAGAGAAATGTTAGATTTCTATTACTGCCTACTCTTTGCCCTAAAGTATGCTACGAAAAATGTGATTTCCAATCATCAAGAGGAAAAGGTACATTATTCAAACAGTGTCATCATTAAATAACTTTTGAAATGATGTTATCATATTCATTTGGTTTGTTCTGGGAGATGTAATTTAAATGCACTCATATGTTAAGAATCCAATTAATTGTTAAATGTATATTTAACCTAAACTCTTAATATAAACTAGCATAAATTTTGGCTAAATTTTCATTTTTAAATTATTATTACAAGTAGATTATTTTACCTTAATTATCATGAGCTTATTCCTCAAAGTGTGCAAATATATTTATGAAAGTAAAAGTTAAAAATGTCTACTATGATGTATTGCAAAAATATTGTAGAATATTATTGTCCCCAATTCTTCATTCTTTTCTTGTTATAGAATTGCACACCCCTTTGCAAAGTGATTTTGTATTATCTCCTTCTTACTAAGGTAGATGAAATGTATTTCCCCACTTTATTGATGTTGGGCTTGGCCATGTGACCTGTTCTAGCCACTGTGAATGGCCAGAGAATGAACAGGAGTTTCAATGTGCCAGTGTGACTAGGCTTGAGTTCTTGTGTTTCTGCTCCATGAGAAAAATATGCTTGAGTAACCTCTAATCCCAGAGTGATGAAGACAGGTGCAACAGATTTGAACCCAGTCCCAGACCTGGAGTTTAGCTGAGCCTAGTCGAGTCCTGCCTGGAAGCCCAGCTGAAATTAGAGGATGTGCAGGTGTTTTAAGTCATTGATATGTTAGCGGTTGCTTATTATCCATCATAATTGATTATTGATTATTTATTGATTACAATTGATTATTACATATATTATTTTATAATATTTTAATAGCTATAGTTACCCAAATAATGGTAAGAAATAAATGAATAAAGTGTTAAGACTATGGGATTTGTGGCCGGGCGCGGTGGCTCACGCCTGTAATCCCAGCACTTTGGGAGGCCGAGGCGGGCGGATCACAAGGTCAGGAGATCGAGACCATCCTGGCTAACACGGTGAAACCCCGTCTCTACTAAAAAAATACAAAAATGAGCCGGGCGCGGTGGCGGCGCCTGTGGTCCCAGCTCCTCGGGAGGCTGAGGCAGGAGAATGGCGGGAACCCGGGGGGCGGAGCTTGCAGTGAGCCAAGATCGCGCGGCTCACCCCAGCCTGGGCCACACAGCGAGACTCCGTCTCAATTAAAAAAAAAAAAAAAAAAAGACTATGGGATTTGTTATACTACATTAAATGTTAATTACATGTCCCAGTATAAATATGTCTCAGTAATGATGATAAGATTTTGATGACTAAAAATATAGTCCTCTTAGGAAACCATTTTTAGTCTTTTGAAGCCTACAAGAAAGTTCAAAATGAAAACACTGGGCTACATAGTTTTTATATAGAAAAACTTCAGTTCATCTGAAAATTCCAAACTAACATTTTATAAATTTTCCTTTGTTATCTTAAAGCGTAGCATTAAAAATTGCTCATAAAATTATATCATTTATCAACCGTACATTGTAATCTCTTTATAATTGAGTTTTTAGTGAACGTGATGCAGTATATAAATTACCTTTGTTCTACTGGAGACTTGTTTAGAATTAGTGGGCAGAAGAAAAAATTTTGTAACTTTAAAACTATATACCAATGCTTGGCAAGAAATAGTTCCAATGTAATATGAGGATATGTTTAGGAATAACAAATCCAATTGAAGAAGTTTCTTGATTTTAATGGATGGCCTACACTATTCAAATAAGCTCATCTAAAATTTTTAGCATGAATATATATATATACATGTTAAAAGTTGTGTAATTATACAGTGAATATTTCCATTTCAGATGTCAGAGACTTCTTGTCAAAAGCCAAGAATTATGAGTAAGTGGATTAAAATACTTTACTTCATAAACAAGTTGGCCTATTTTATTTGGCCTACTTTTTTAAAAAAAAGCAATTTCCTTTCATAGATAAGATAGCAATTGTTGAACAATTAGCCTCATAAAATATTATTTCACAATAAGATGGGAAGAAATAAGGGATACTAAGACCATTTTCTTTCTATGAGATTAAAACCATTTTCTACATATTTGTCTATCGATGGCAAAATAGACTCATTAACGTTTCATTGTTACATAGCATCTCTAATTCAAATTTCTCAGTTTCAGAAAGAAAATCTTTTGACAATATTTTGAACAGGTTCTCAGTAGAAGATTTTTGTTTGGTAAGGTTTTCACATTAAAGTTTATGTATGATGTAGAATTGATTTAGTAAAAGCTATATTTAGTTAGCTGGTTAATTCTTGGATGGAAAAGAAAATAATTATAGCTGGATACTTCGCTTTTTAAACATGTATTGTTTTCCTGGATATTTGAAGATCATAGTTACTTTGTTTTTCTTTTTGCAGTATCATAACAAGCCACTTCTCTCCATCCTCCAATTAAGCACAAATATTTATTTAATTTTGTAATTAATTATATATGTTTTTAAAATATAAAGCTTGCAGCACATAAGACAACATAATTAAGGACAAAGAAGACAAACTCAACTAATGAATACAGAGTTGAGAAATAGAATTCCGAAAAATTAAATGAACTCTTGCTTTGCACATCAGTGAAAACCTTTTGTTATTTTCTGACAGGATCTGGATAGACAGAAGCTTTCCTATGTATTGACAGAACTGCAGAAAGCCCAATTAATTCTTCAGCTTCACTAAAATCTGTTTTGTTTTGTTTTTTTCTTTTTCCTTAGGAGTAATTCCAAAGAATTCTAAAGCAAACAGAAAGTATTCACAGTATAAAAAGTTTGGGAGTACTTTGGCTTAGTTTTATTTTGGACTTTACGAAGGCAGTCAGAGACTGTCACAAGCTCCAGCTTTAGACAAAATCTGCAGCACATTAGGCTTGGCAATTTACTCACATTAAAAAGATCAATTGTTAAGGTCGTGGGAAGGAATTGCATGTACCAAGACTCAAAAGAGAAAGGTAGATGAAAACAAAATTCTACAAATGTATAAAAGTGTGTATATTTTAGACTGCATGCAATTTTAGCGTTTAATTTATATGGCACCTGCATTTGTGCCCTACTGTTTTAAGTATAATAGTCATCTTCTCAACAATGGTGTGAACTCCTTGAAATAGGCTTTGCATTTTATAGTCTCTCTAACTCTTAACAAAGAACGAAGGCTAGTGCTGAACATTCAATAAATAAATATTGATTAATTGATTAAGATCATAATTCAAGTTTGCTAGGGCAGTGCAGTGTTAGAATGTTCATTGCAAACAATACATCAGGGGTTCAAATTGACATGATATGGATAGGTTTAGGCCACCTCAATGTTGTTTATTTATTTCATTTCTAATTTTAAGGTTGCTTTACTTGCCATTGAAGACAATTTTCACTACAATTAAAAGTATTTCTTTTCTTTTTAAGTGTGTTCTGAGTACTTCTTTATTGTCTTTTTTTCCTTTGGTTTTGTGCAAAAAGAAAAAAACAACATTATAAGCTCTTTAAGAATTGCTTTCTTCACTTTCAGACATATATTTAAACCCTGTGTAGTGAAAAGACTCTGCCTTTTTGGACAATCCTTTGATCCTCACTCTCCAACTAAAGTTTAGGAAGAAAGACACTATTGAAATTCAACACAGAGTTTTGAGGATTCCAGCCTTCATTCCTCTTGGCTCCATCTAGGAAGAGCGGTAAGTCAAAGAAAATCCTAATCACACAAGGTTAGCGTTACTCCATGACTTTTCAAAGTTAGAGGAGAGAGAACATTTAGCATGCGTTTTGTTAATGTGTTCTGTATCCATTAAAGTCTCACCTTCGCAGCCCAGGGGAGAGAGGTCATGACCTCTCTCAGACCAAGATCTGGTCGTAAAGTTCTAAATAGCAGTATGGTTTTAGAAGGGCTACCCTCTCTTCCATGCAGCATTGTATTCCCAGAAAACGTTTTAGTAGACCTTTGACTTCCGCGTTCTATGTATTGAAATGTTGCAACTTTGTTGCAGACATATAGAATTGAGTTTGGCTGTAACCTTGCCTCTGTCTGACTACTTCACTGGAATTGGGTTGGTATTGGAACACAGCTCTCTTCTACAGGGTCTATGGAGTTGCAAAATCTTGTTGAGACAAAGGAATTGACTTAAGGTATGTTTTCTAAGCCACGAATTATTTTTACATAACCTTGTGATAAGGAGTAGGATTTTTACAAAAGGAGTAATAATTTTTATTAAACAGAACCTCTGGGCTTATTACTGGAGAAGAGGATCCTTGGTGATTGTGTTGTTGGTTGTACTTGGCTCTAATTCAGGGGATATTGCTTTGGAAAAAACTACTGCTAACAGTCCCTGGACAAATATTTTCTGTGTCACTAATCATTGAAAACCTGCCATGATTTCAATGTATAGTAAGTGGCATGTTAACTAACATTCTCATTTATATGAGAATTCCACATGGATTATCTTTTGGTTCACTGGACATAGGTCAATGAAAAGTGAGTATTGCTAGTACTAGGGAGCTTTCTGTGCTTTATGTCTTTAAGCTCAATGAATCACTCTAACATCCAAATGACATTGCACAATTCATACTTTCTAATCAGGAATAGAATTTCACAACATCACGTTTGCAGCACAACCATAGCATTGTAATTTAGCATGCATTTTGTTAACGTGTTTTGTATCCCATTAAAGCCTCATCTTTGCAGCCCAGTGCCATATGTTAGCAGTCTAGAGTAAACCTCTTAAGCAAAAGGAAATATAAAGGGGTAAAATTACACTATGACATATGCTATTTGTTACCTACCAACAACAAGCCTCCTCTTCTTATTTCCTAACTGAACCCTAATTTTGTTCAAGTCTGGGGAAAATGTGCTAAGCAAAGATGTGCCCTACTCCCAGCACAGGGTATGAAACATGAAGGATATATGTCACAACCTCATTCTGCTTTCATCAGGGATTCATTTGGGGTTTGCCTTTGACTGAGGTCTGGCCAATAGGAGCTGAGAGAAAGTCGATTGCAGGACTCCTGGGAAAGGTTTCTTCCTAATAAAAGAAATATGCATGAGGAGAAAACACCTCCATCTCTTTCATTTCCTGCCTTTGGATGCTGTTATGAGGACGTGATGCATAGAGTTCCTACTGCCTAGGGGTTGGGGATGAGGAAGACTGAAGACATGCAGAACCTTGCAAAGCACGGAGGTTAGAAAGAGCTTAGGTACTTTAAGGCATTGTTAGGCTGCTGAGCCAATTCTTAGATCTGCTTCTCTCTGGACCTCTTGCTGAATGTCATAATAAACGCTCTTATTGTTTAAGCTGCATTTAGCAGGGTCTTCTGTTACTTACAGACAAAAGCATTCTGACTGATAAAAGAAGTTAGTTAAAAGAATGCCGCTTGTTCCAGTATGGCTGCTTCTCTCACGGGCAAACGCAAGGCAAAAAAAAAAAATTAAAAATTAAGAAGTGTATAACTGGTTTACTCATGAGCTTTTTGTGCAGCTGGTAGTTTAGAACTTGAAGTGAATTTTCCCCACAGAAATGTTGGGGTCTGGGTTCCCAAGGTAAGCCCATAAGGCCTATTTAATCCAGTAATGCCATAAAATCGGTACAGTCTAGTAGAATTGAATCACCTTGTAAAACAGTGTTTCCTTTGGGACAAAAATTAATCGAGAAAAAAAATTCAAAGATCCATCTTGGAGAAACAGAAAATCATCATGCTAATAACAATAAAATCGAGGACTTCTCACCCCTCAAGGATTGGGCAGTAGGTACAGTTATTAAGCCAAGTCCCAAAGGCAATGGTTATACCTGTTGCTTGGGAGTCAGCGTGAGCGGTCAAAGGCTAGACAGTAATACAGGAGAAAGATAGAAGCTTGGTAAAGGGGTGGGGAGGTGAGCGCTATATGTTTTATTTTCCCATTACTCCTCAGTGCCAAGAGTTTACCTGCCTGTTTCTGTTGGTTTCTAATAAACCAATCGTCTTACTCTCTTTTCCCAGAAGTATTCCTAACTTGTGACACTTTTAGGCAGAACTAACAGTATTGTGTTGGTGTCACTGCTTATCTGGTTTTGTCAGTCTGAATACCAGATCCTTGATGTTGATGGTGCGGTATTGGCCACCACTTAAGGTATCTATATATAAAGGTTATTTAACCCAGTATGAAGTGGCAAGATATTTTGCTGATATTAATTTGTCCTATGTTCTTATCACATGAATCTGGAAGATATGAGAAGTCTTGCTCATCACGTCTTCCAAAAACTCGAGAAGGTTATCAGATTTTGTGCTGAGTTCTGAACTCCTTGCCTTGTGAAGGTCTTGACCCCTTTTTGTGGCAGGAACAAACGCTAACCTGGTCAGAGTCCCCAAGGAAAACTGTGTCTACTCTTTGTTGGACTGTTCTGTCTTTAAAGCCTAAACTTGTGGAGGGGGAAGGTAGACAAACTGGGGAGAAGGGCTTTTCTGGAGTTTCCTCAGAAGCTTAGGGAGTCAATGAGGATGTGGGGCACCTTTTGTTGACTGACAGAGATCTGAGGCCTTTGCCCACTCAGAGCCCTTGAGATGTGAAAGGATCTTTGATGAAGTAAACATTGGGATATCTGGAGAAAAAAATGAATTCTTGTGATAAACAACAAAAATTATTAAAATGATAAAACTATACATAGTTGATCAAATGTGAATTATATCTAAAGGATATGTATCCAGTATGTCCCTAAAACCTTCTATGATAGTTCCAGTGAATTCCTGAGCCCTTATAAATATGAGGAGGATTTCTAGCACATCACACTTAAAGTCTCCTTCATATACAAACCAGTATTATGAGGGTTGCTGCTAGAGATTTTTTAACTGAAAATAACTATAAGAAATAGCAATGTGGATTAGGTGAATGTTTCCTCCTTTGTTCTTTCAACATATTTTCTTTTACTTAAACCTTCATTTCTATCCTCTATAATTGCAGTAGCTATGTGTCCGCTGCCTCTAAAGGAAGGGACAAGAATGAGCTCCTTGGAGATTTGAGGGCTGATGAAAAAGAGCACTCAGACACCTTATGTCTTATAGAATTACATTTTATTCAGTAAGCTCAAAGTACTTTCTCAGACAAACATCTGAGAAAATTTTATGCTGATGAAAGTTCCTTCTCCAGGATCCTAGTTTCTTCACAGGAAATGTATTTGGATCCCAGCAAGGGTCATCTGCCTGTCTGAGGTGGAGCTCCCAGCTCAGGGCCATTCTTGGTGGGGGTTCATCAAGAGTAATATTGTAAAAATTTTCTATTGCTATGTAACAAATTACTTCAAATTAAGTGGCTTAAAACAACACATAATTCTTATCTCACATCTGTGGGTCAGGAGTCTGACCATAGTTTAACTAGGTCCTGTGTTCAGGGTTTTATAAAATTGCAATCAAGGTGTTCAAAGGGTTGGGTTCCCATTTGAAGGCTTGACTGGGGAAGAATCTGTTTGGAAGCTCTTTCAGCTTGTTGGCAGAATTCATCTTCTTGAAGCTGTATGACTGATGCAGGTTTTGCTGAGTGTCATCTGGAGATCACCCTTAGGTTCTACAGGACACCTGAAGTTCCAGTTTCTTGCTGCGTAGGCTTCCTCACCCATGGCTGCTTACTTACTAAGCCAGAAGGAGAATCTCTTTCTCTAGCCTGCTAACACTGAGTCTTATGTAACATAACATAATCATGAGAATGGCATTCTATCACCTTTCCCTTATCCTATTGATCAGAAGCAAGTCGTAGGTCCCACATACACTCAAGATGGGGAGGTTACATAAAGGCATGGACACAGAGAGATACCAGGAGGTGCAAATCATTGGAGTTTTCCTTAAGTTCTGTTCATCACACCAAGTTTATTAAATCCTAACCACACTCTACATCTCTGAAATAATTACCTGATATAATTGCAAAAGTTGCCTTTATCATTTCTACCAGATCCAGGTTCTGTATTACAATTTTTACTTTGTCATTGGCATTATCTTGTACCATCACATTTCAACAATGTAATACTAAGAAGTCTGTACACAAGTACAAATAAGGCCAAGAAGACATTGGATCTTTAAGGCTCGGGCTGGGGCTACCACGTGTCAGCCCTGCTCTGAAAGCCAAGTGGAAGAAGTATACCAGATGGGTATAACCAGTTCATTGCATCTTTGCTACTGTAAGGTTACTATTGAAAATTATTGGTTCTCTAGTGATAATACATTAAATGGTTCAGATCCTTGGGCAAATTATGCTGGCACTCCATATTTGAGCCCCAAATCATAGCTTTCTGTCACTGTTTCTGCAGTTATAAATTAGAACAATAAGGAGTTTCTCTCCTTAGGAAATTCCACTGAGCCCAAGTCAACCATATTTACTCTCTCTCTTCTCTAGACAGCGAATTCTCCTTAGGGATCTTACGTGTCAGCAGAATTTAGTCAGGGCTATCTTCCCCTGGGTTTTTCCTAATTTAAATGGCTTTTCCTAATTTCCAATCTCAGGAAAGTGGTTGAAATTTTGCTCTCTTTATTTGCCAAGAGTTTCTTATGCAAACTGGTGCACCCATTTTGGGGGCTCTGATTACCAAGAGTTAGGCGAAACCTGCTAAATCTACTGGAAGATTTGTTCACTTAGGAGTGACTTTATGCCTTACATTTGCATAGCTATGTAACTGCACAGAGTAGAGAAGATCGGCTCCAAGACAGCTTTCTTTCTTTTCTTTTTTTTTTTTAACCTCTGCCTAAACAGAGAAGCAGCTGGTACTCTGCTCAGTAAAACAGATTAAAGTCCTGCCTCACCAGGCATTCCAGGCTCCCTGTTACACTGGTATTTTATTATACACAGCCTCAAAGCAGTCTTTAAGTACCGAGTCTTTATCAACTGAATTCTATGGGAGTTTTTACTCTTCTCCATTATGCTCTGCCAAATGCTGGCTGGAACTGTGTGATGCTACAATTCTCTGTCATCCTGTCCCCGAAATCTTTGTGTGTGTTCTTTATTCATGTTGTGGCTATGGGAGCAGTGTTTTAAGGTCTCTTTGGTGGAAAAAACCCAAACGAAAAACAGCTACTCGACTGGGCAGAAACAAGGAGGTCGTGACCTTTCTTTTTGGCACGTTAAACAGTCATTCTGGGAGGCAGTGGACCCAGTGTTACTGTTTACCTCTTTCACACAGTCTGGTATCATGTGGGTTACACAAGCACATGGGACTTTTGAGATTTTTTTCCAGGGCCTTTAGTGGCTAATAAGTACAAGTAGGACGGGGAAGTTGGGTAAAAATGGTCCTGCTATGTTATTTATACTCCTTACTCACCCCTCTCTCCAAAAATGCATGAACGCCTAAATTTTAGATCCATTATTTTCTATTGAGATCTATCTGTGAACACATAAATAAATGTTAATCATGGCTTTGAGTACTGAAGTTAGATGAATTTATATTTTAGAATGAAACTTGACTGAGACTTACCTGGGAATTTGATTACATCAGAGTCAAACATCTTGTTTATGAAAAAGTAAGAATGGGGAGGTAGAATAAGTATCTGAGTCCAGAATGCCACTCTTTCCCTGGTAAGAACCATACTCTAGAACTAGGGGACTGGGCTATGTGGAATGAACATAGTTGTTCATCATAATCTTGATGCTGTTTACTCAGCTATTATTGGATAAATTTAAGAGAAAATTGGGGTTAAGAGATAGTCACAGGAAGGATTAGTTGAGTGGAAAAGAAAAGAAAATTGAAAAAGAAATCCAAAAGCCACAACAGAGGACAGTGAAGGGGATGAGAGTTTCTGTAGGCACTACTCTTCAGAGATGTAGCTGTTGCCTTACAGCCTTTTATATATAAGATGAGCTAGCTTGTGTAGAGCTAGCTCACCACCTGCACACACCCACACACCCACACACACACACACACACACACACACACACAGAGCTAGCTCACGTGAAACGGCCTTGGGTATTATTTTGGCTGATATAGCTGATGCAATTCATAATGGTCCAAGTTTTTAGTTACAGACAACAGAATCCACTCTGGTTAATGAAAGCAGAAAGTGATTTATTAAAGGATAATGGTAGCTCATAAATCACTGGGATAGTTGAAAATAAGTTTGAGGCTGAATGCTGAAACAACTCCCCAAACCATTTCACAGAAATGGAGTACCCAGGGAGCTGCTGCCTCTGCTGTGATCAAGAATTTGCTGAACCAGGGAGCTGCTCTTGTAACTAGGTCCTCTAGAATAGGTACTTCTGCCAGTAGCTATATCGGTAATATGGTGTATCAGTAAGATGGATTTTATATTGCCTGCCTTTTCCTGTGACTAAGTTCTTTTTTTTTTTTTTTTTTTAGGGGGTTTCCGGGGGCCGCCCCCGCTGGAGCCCGGTGGTCGGATCTCAGCTCACTGCAAGCTCCGCCTCCCGGGTTCACGCCATTCTCCTGCCTCAGCCTCCGGAGTAGCTGGGACTACAGGCGCCCGCCACCTCGCCCGGCTAGTTTTTTGTATTTTTTAGTAGAGACGGGGTTTCACCGTGTCAGCCAGGATGGTCTCGATCTCCTGACCTCGTGATCCGCCCGTCTCGGCCTCCCAAAGTGCTGGGATTACAGGCTTGAGCCACCGCGCCCGGCCGTGACTAAGTTCTAAATTAGATACTTATGCCAGTGTGCAAAACCTAAGTCATATCTTTAACCTTAGCTGCAAGGGAAGCTGGGAAGTGTTATTGTTTTTTCTTATTCTTCTAATCTCTGCATGCTAGGAAGTAAAAATAAGTGTTGATTAAGACACACTGCTGTATTCTGCCACTCTATGGAAGTTAGTAGTCTACAAAAAGATCCTTATTCAAAATGAAAGAAAGGATGACCAAATTTAAGTAAAAGAACAACAAACAAGGCAAAACAAAGCCGAAACAAGAAAGACTGGGAAATGTAGACTAGATCTGAATTCCTGACTTATGTAGATCCACCCATCAATAAGAAAGAGCTATTTTGGACTTTCTGTGAGAAAAAAAGAAACTTCTATTGTGATGAAACAATGAAGTCTGGGGTTATCTGTACAGCATTTAACATTACTCTAGCTAAGGCGTCCTGGTCATTGATGTTTCTCCTACTAAGCCTACTGTTTACTAACCTGTCTTCTGCAATCTAGCCGGAATGATGTTTCTGATCATGTTGTTAGCATGGCACATAAACTCCTTTGAGACCTTTTCCCAGCCTCTCTCTCCAGTATCACTTCTTGAAAATTCCCTCCAGATTTACTCCATGTTTCAAAGGATAAAATTACTGACCGTTCTTACTGGTTATTGCTCCTATAGCTTTGTAAATGGTGTATCCTCTTCCCAGGTGCTTTCCTGATCGATATATTCTTCTCTTCAATGACATTAATTTTCCATTCTCTACAGTAGAACTTTTTCTGAGCATTTATTATATTGTGATTTTATTACTTCTTTACTTATGCTTCTCCTCTGTTATAAAATGATCTCCCGGAAGACAGATCTATCTTATTCAACATGTTATCTCAGTACTTAATGTAGTGTTAGGTAAATGATTGATTCTTGTTAAATTCATTAATTCATTAAACATGTTTGGATTATATTTTATAGAAGAAGGCAATAAACATGCACATAAATACATAAACAAAATTTTTAAAGTATAAGTGCTATAAAAATAAAAACTCATGGGATAGAGAGAGGCTGAAGTTGAGGTTGGGGATTGCTTGATAAGCTTAACACAGTTTGAATCCTTTAAAGTCTGTGCTTTAATTTCCTCATCTATTAAATGGGGATGATGATAGAACATATATCATCAGTTCTTGAAATAATTAAATGAGTGTATGCATCTAAAATGCTTAGTTCAGAGCCTGGCACATAATACGTGTGATACAATTGATTGCTATTAATTATTTTAAATTTATCTTCTTGATATAAATTAGAAAAATGTGTCTTCTTCCTATAAACTAAAGATACTCAGCCTCTTCATGTAACTTTTAGTTTTAGCTTAAACCAGACATAATTAAGACACTAAATGTTCTCATATAAACTCTTTCCCTCTCGCACAATTAGATAATGATTTCTAAAGCAAGTTTATGTGTATATGTGTATAGTATGTATATGCCAGTGTAATGGGGTGCCTGCAAGTGTGTATATATTTATACATGCCATAGTTTCTGTGTTAATCTGTTTGCATTGCTATAAAGGAATATCTGGAACTGGGTACTTTATGAAGAAAAGAGGTTTATTTTGGCTTATGGTTTGGCAGGGTATCCAGGAAGCGTGTGTTGGCATCTGCTTCTTGGAGGGGGTCAGGGAGCTTACAATCACGGCACAAGGGAGAAGGGAAGCCGATACAATACATTACATGGCAAGAGGCGAATCAAGAGAGAGAGGGAGGAGGTGCCAGGCTCTTTTAAACAACCAAATCTCATGTGAGCTCATAGAGTGATAACTCAGTCATTACTGCAAGGTTACTTATGTTCTGCTTCATTTTTAATCATAAGCTCCAACTTTAAGTCATTTCTTTGCTCCCATATTTTATCATTGACTGTTAGAAGCAGCCAGGGTACTTCCTTAACACTTTGCTGCTTAGAGATTTCTTCTGCCAGGCATCCTAAATCATCATTCTTAAATTCGAACTTTCACACATACATTAGGCAGGGACACAATGCACCCAAGTTCTTTGCTACAGAGTGACAAGGACGACTTTTGCTTTCGTTCCAAATAAATTCATCGTTTCAATCTGAGACCTCTTCAGCTTGGCCTTCATCGTCCATATTTCTATTAGCATTTTTGTTATAACCATTTAACCAGTCCCTAAGAAGTTCCAAAATGTCCCTCATCTTCCCGTCATCTTCTGAGCCCTCCAAACTCTTCTAGCCTCTTCCTGATACCCTGTTCCAAAGTACTTCCACATCTTCAGATATCTTTATAGCAATGCTTCACTTCTCAGTCAGTACCAATTTTCTATGTTTGTCCATTTTGTGTTACTATAATGAAGTACCTAAGACTGGGCTATTTATGAAGAAAAGACATTTATTTTGGCCCATGGTTCTGCAGGCTATACAGGAAGCATGGTGCCGGCATCTGCTTCTGGTGAAGGCCTCTGGGAGTTTCAGTCATGGTGGAATGTGAAGAGGGAGCTGATGTATCATACAGCAAGAGATGAAGCAAGAGAGAGAGGGAGGAGGTGTCAGGCTCTTTTAAACAAGCAGATCTCCAATGAACTTATAGAGCGAAAACTCACTGATTACCATGAGGACAGCATCAAACTATTCATGAATGATACATCCCCATGACCCAGACTCCTCCAAGGAGACCCACCTCCAACTTTGGAGGTCACATTTCAAGGGGAAAAAATATCCAAACCATATTAGCTCCTGTGGAAATAATATGGTTTCAGGAGGAATCAGACACTGATTATTACATTATTTTCATACTAAAAGAAGTTTATTTTCATATAATTTTAGAAGTCTATTTTACAACTTAATTCTAAAATTTGAGTTAGTGATAGCTAAAGTTTAATACTAAACTTTGAGTTGGTGAACTAAAAATGTCAAATCAAAATCATCCCTTACAATCAACCATTGAATAATTTAATGTATATATTGTTCTTCAAAAGTAAATCACATGAACATCAGGAAATCTCCCCATTAACATCATCCTTCCAATTATAATACATGCTTCAGTCATATTCATGCATTTACAATCTTCCCCCACCATGTTGAACAGGTATAAGTTGTTTCCATTTAAACTTATACAGATCGATTATTTTGTCTTTTGCGGGTTTCTTTTAAACACAATTACCTTGAGGAAAACGATTAGTTTATGAAAGCTCCAAAGGAATTCATGCAAAAAAGAAAAAAAAATGATGCGCAAGTTGCTTTTCAGTTTTAGAGGTTTTTTTCTCCATATTTAAGGACTGCATTATGTAGTCATTCATTCTGTAAATTAGACCTTTGATTCCTAGGAGCATTATGCAAAGCTAGTATATTGTACCTATTTGCAAATACATTATATTAGTGAATGGTTTCTTTTTCTTTGCCCAAATTGCCAAAATGTTTCCACAATATACAAAGGACATCTTAAATGTTACCAAAATAGAAAGTTTTTGTGTGAGCCGTACAATATAGAGTGTAGCCACTCCAGGTGCCCAAAGATACGTGGAACTATGGAATAAAAGAAGCAAAAGCCCTCTGAAAAAGTTAAAGGCACACTATATAAATATCATGGAAAAGTCGCCCAGGGACACCTAGTCACTGAAGCACAACTACTGAACACAAACACAAAGTGTGGTTTCATAAAACTAGGCTTTGAAAAAATTTTCCCAATCCTACACTTTCCTTGCTCCAAAAGTAACTGTTGGCACTTCAGATTCATCTCTTTGTGATGGAAAAAATCATCATAAACAGAGCAGAGGAAATGGGGCAAAGCTGCAGTTGCTTAGAAATTCCAGACCATTTTGTCACTATATTTTGAACAGCAGCTGAGTTAGAGTGTTAACTCTTCCTCTTGTATTGTCTTCATTCTATAGATTGTATTTTCATGGGACAGCACACAATCCCAGAGATGGAACAGAACCTGAAAATATGTGGCATTTAAACAGCTAAGATATCTCTCTATCTCTTTATCTAGTCTTAACCACTGTCTTTAGTAAGTAGAGAATTAAAAAGAAAAAGAAGGGCTTGAAAAGGCCTTTATACTATTTGCGAATAGACAATGGAGTTTTCCAAGGGGGCAAGCAATCAGAAAGGAGAAGAAGAAGGGATGTTCTTTCTCCCAAAAATTTAAGAAGAAAACGGACTTGGATGTGCTATTTATTCTAAAGTGTTTTCCAACTGAAGGTGTGTTCATAGGGTAAACATCTTGTCAAACACACCTACATACACATACACACACACACACAACAGAAACTATGAAAAAACACTAAAGTGTTAGCAGACAGCTACTATTAAAGTGAAACTGCATATCTACCTAAATAACCATTTATTGTAATATTTATATGTGTAAGTGCTGTAAATTAACTAGTAAGAGAAAAAAAGAAGAATGATGAACAATCTAATATTCAATATTATTTTTACAATGTGTATACATATAAAAGCAAAGCTTACCCTTCTGGGTGATTTGTCCATTTGCTGTACAAGACCCTTTCTCACATATTGTCTTGGATTCTCACAGCAGTTTTAATCCACATAATTTGCCTTCTTTATCTCTCAGAGACACTGATGAGGTCCACTTTGTTTGTTTGTTTTTGAGACAGGGTCTCATTCCATTGCTCAGACTGGGGCAGTGGTGTTACCAGGGCTCACTGCAGGCTTGATCTTCTCCGCTCAAGGGATCCTCCTTCCTTAGCCTGCCAAGTAGTTGGGACTACAGGTGCAAGCCACCAAACTCAGATTTTAATTTTTATTTATTTATTTTTTTGTAAAGATTGGGTCCCACGATGTTGCCCAGGTTGGTCTCAAACTCCTGGGCTCAAGCCATCCTCCTGCCTCAACCTCCCAAAGAGCTGCAGGGGAGGTCACACCAAAAAATCTGCTTTCAGTGATGTCTACACATGTGACAGAGGACAAATGAAAAGAATACTTCAGTCTCTTGGGCAGACATTGATCACCACAGGCCTGGGTATGACCTTGCTAGCCCTTGAGTGGCCAAAGGCGCTAGCAGGTCTACTTTGGTGTTGAGCAGTGTCTGTTTACCTCAGCGTGCAATACAAATATTACCATTTTAAGATAGGAAAACATTGCTCTAAGGAAGCCCTGATTTTCTAGGCTTCAGAGTTCCTTTATATTTCTTTATTTTATGCAGATAGTCTTTGGTTATACTCTGTTGTATCTACCTCTATCTCTATTTTTATCTATATCTATTCCACAAGTATTTCTTGAGCATATACAATACACCAGGCACAGTACAAATAAACAAAATATGATTTTGATGAATACTGTGCAGATAAGCAAAGCATAAAGTAAAAACAGTGTGTGTGATTGTGACAAGTAATGCCTAGAAACTTTGTTTAATTTATACAGTAGTTCTGTATGCTATGAAGTAAGTCTTTTTCTTTTTCCAACACTGCAACCATTCTTTCTTTAGGTCAGTTTAATCTCCTTGCTCTTCTTCTAAGTATGAAATGTTGTTCGCTGTTTGCATCTATAAACTAGAGTACACCAACTGGATTATCTGTTACTCTCAATATTATTGATTTGAAAGATCCTCCTCTTGGAGTTTCTAATGAAACAGCCAAAATATCCTGGTATTTCTGTTTGTGATGATTCCAAATCGATGAAGCAAAGCTATTTCCCGTGAATGCTGTTCTCCATGACAAAGGAGCTAACTGCTTAATTCCAGGGGCCTGTTATTCTTTGTAAACTGGTTCTTAAAGGAGGACACTTAGAGATGCCTCTTGCTCCAGATGGTACCATTTAACTGCCTGTGTTACTCATGAGTGATTTTCTGCTTTAGCTTTAAACAAATACTTAACACAGCAATTCTGTTATCAAGAATTCTCTCTCCAAATTGGAAAAAAATCCTGAAGTGCTGCATGAAGTGGCAGCACAAGCAATTTCCTCATGGGTTAAAAATAAATGGAGCATGACTGTGCTGATATGTTAAAAAAAAAAAAAAAAAAAAAAAAAAAAAGGGAACTGTAGACAACTAGAAAGAGAAAAGACCTCTGATCTGTCTGAAGACCTGAGTGCAAATCTTCACTCAACTCATTGCCCTGTGACCTGGGTAGATGATACAAAAGTAGGGATTAGGTCATTCTTTTCATATGATTTGTTTATGAACTAAATAAAATAATATTTCCTGACACTATTCTGATGAATGTTAATAGATGTTTCCAGAAAAAAACGTTTCTGTGGTTGTAATCATTTGAGAAACATTAAGTTAAATGAGGAATTAAGTTTTTTCAGTGAAATACTCCTCAGTCTTTACAATGCTCTTATGTTTGTGACTTTTAGAAAAGACATAGGTGACATGTTTTCTAAACATATTTGGCTCCCAGCCAGCAATATTCTATGGAACACACTTTGGGAAATGCTATCCTAATCTCAAAAGTGCTGTTCAAATGTAAGCTGGAAAAAATTTAGATGTTAACAGTACACACCTGCAGCCTATGTTTTACTTATTTGTGTTTGGAAATATCTTATTTTTTAAAAAATGATTCCTTTTTTTCTTGAGCTGCCATAGGTACGTTTAACTTCCTTTTTCTCTTTTTTCTAACTATGAAACTTTGTTTTTTGTCCATATCTGTGAACCCAGGTTTAAAAAAAAAAATTCCTACCTGATTATCAAAATAAACCCATTATATATAATATTTTAAAATAAATTTGTTAGCAGTTGTGATATGTAGTACATCAAATACTTAAAAATAAACAAATGAAAAGGAAAGCAAAACAAAATGTATTTGTGTCTGCAGTTCAGAGAACACTAGCTGTACTCCGTTTTGTGCTTAAAATGTAACCAGGTATTATTTTGCCTTCATGGAATTTCTACTCTACAATTTTATCAAAATGTAAGCTGAAACTCTGTATAAATTTTAATGTTATTTTGCATTCCTCTTGATAATGCATTCAAAATATTAGAATATTTAAAAAACAGCTCAAGTACTTGGTAAAAATGTTGGATTCCAATTCTAAAGGTCACTTACTCTCTCTATGATTGCTACAATTTACTCAGCCTCAGTTTTCTCATATATTAAATGGTTATAGTGATATCTACCTTCTAGAATAGTTATGAAGCACGAGTAAGGAAATTATTAGATGACACTTACTGACATGCATTTGTTACTCTTGAGGGATAATAGAATAGAAAGTAATATGTGTACCTACTGAAATAAAAATGACTTTTGGTCATTTTCTGAATTAGGAAAAAAATGCTGAGAACATCCATTGCTGATAGTATACATACATTTCTGAATTAGAAAATGACCACAAATGCCAAGTTTTTAAAAATTAGAAACAAATATATTTTTATTAAAGCAACTCTGACAATGCAGTGAATTTCAATTTATATTTCAAAGCACAATACACAATAGCTAATCTATGCTGCATATCCATGTCTATGGAAATATTTCTTTTAATCTTTCATATTTCTTTCCATGCCCTTTGACATGTTCATTGTTACTTAGCTCACATAATAGGATTTGAATTTTGGTACCCCTCCTTTAAAAATTCTAAACTATCTTAGTTTTTTTTTTTTTAAATCGATATATAATAGTTGTATGTATTTTGGGGATACATGTGATATTTTACATGTATCCATGTAAAATGTATAATCATCTAATTAGGGTAATTGGAATATTAATTATCTCAAACATTTACCTTTTCTTTGTGTTGGAAACATTCCAATTCTTCCCTTCTACTTATTTTAAAACATACAGTAAATTACTGTTAACTACAATCTCTCTACCGCACTTTTGAATTCTATAACCTATTTCTTTTTTTTAACTGGAATGTTGTATCCACTTACCAACTTATCTTTCTCCCCGCTTTCCTCTCTACCCTCCCCAGCCTCTGTTAACTATAATTCTACTCTCTACCTCCGTGAAATGCACTTTTTTAACTTCCACATGTGAGTACGAATATGTAAAAATTGCCTTTCTGTGCCTTAACATAATGACCTCCTGTTCCAACCATGTTGCTTCAAATGACAGGATTTTATTCTTTTTTTATTACGGAATAATATTCCACGGTGTATATACACTATATTTGCTTTATCCATTCACTCACTGATGGTTGATTTCATATCTTGGGTATTGTGAATAGTGCTGCAATAAAAACTGGAGTACAGGATCTTTTTGATGTACTGATTTCCTTTATTTTGGATGTATACTCAGCAGTGGGATTGCCGGATCTCATGTGATATGGTTTGGCTCTCTGTCCCTACCCAAACCTCATCTTGAGTTGTAATCCCCATGTGTTGAGGGAGGGACCTGGTGGGAGGTGATTGGATCATGGGGTGGTTTCTCCCATGCCAATCTCGTGATAGTTTATGAGTCCTCATAAGAGCTGATGGTTTTAATGTGTGACATTTCCTCCCTCTCTCTCTTTCCTGCCGCATTGTGAAGACGGTGCTTGTTTCTCCTTTGCCTTCTGCCATGATTTTAAGTTTCCTAAGGCCTCCTCAGCCATGCAGACCTTTTTTGTTTATAAATTAACAAAAGTCAATTAAACTTTTTTTGTTTATAAATTACCCAGTCTCAGCTAGTATTTTTACAGCAGTGTGAAAATGGACTAATAAAACATTGTAGGTATATTTTTAGTTGTTTTGTGTTTCCATAGTGGCTGTACTAATTTGCATTCTCACCAACAGTGGACAAGCAGTATCCCCTTTCTCTGCAACTTTGCCAGAACCAATTATTTTTTGTCTTTTTGATTATTGCCATTTTAACCGAGGTGAGATTGTGTTTCATTGTGATTTTAATATGCAAATCTGTGATGGTTAGTGATAATGAACATTTCTTTCATATACCTGTTGGCCATTTAATTTTTATGTTTTGTTTCTGAGAAATGTCAATTTTGGTCTTTTGCCCATTTTTTAATGATTATTTTTGTTATGGAGTTGTTTGAGCTCCTTTTGTATTATGGTTACTAATCTCTTGTTGGATGGACAGTTTGCAAATATTTTCTCTCATTCTGTAGGTTGTCTCTTTACTCTATTGATTGTTTATTTTGCCATGCAGAAGCTTTTTAGCTTGACCTAATTTCATTTGTCTGTTTTTCCCTTTGAAGCCTATGCTTTCAAGGTCTTACTCAAAACATCTTTGCCCAAAACAATGTCTTGTTTCTTCTAGTAGTTTTACAGTTTCAGGTCTTCTATTTAGGTTTTTTATCCATTTTGAGGTGACTTCTGTATATGGTACTGCATAGGGCTCTCGTTTCATTCTTTTGCATATGGAAATACATTTTTCCGGCACCATTTATTTGTTAAAGAGACTGTTCTTTCCCCAATGTATGTTCTCCGCACTTTTGTCAAGAATCAGTTGGCTGTAAGTGCATGGATTTGTTTCTGGGTTCTCTATTCTGTCCCGTTGGTCTATGTGTGTGTTTTTAGGTACATATATAGACCAATGTTGTTTTGGATACTATAACCTTGTTGCATACTTTGAAGTTTAGGTACTGTGATGCTTCCGGCTTTGTTCTTTTTGCTCAGGATTGCTTTAGCTATTTGGAATATTTTGTGGTTCCACATAAATTTAGGACAGTTTTTTCTATATCTATGAAGAATGCCATTAGTATTTTGACTGGTATTGCGTTGAATTTGTAGATCACTTTGGGTAGTATCTACCCAGATACTAATTTTAACAAAATTAGTTCTTCCAATCCGTGAGCATAGGCTATCTTTCCATTTTGTAGGACCCTCCTTAATTTCTTTCATCAGTGTTTTATAGTTTTCGTTGTAGAGATCTTTCACTTTTTGGTTAAATGTATACCTAAGCATTTTTATTGGATCCTAGTCTATCTTACTGCCTCTTTTAATTTTATGTTTCTGACGGTCTCAGGAATAATAATGGCTCTATTAATTATTCTTATTTTAAAATTATTGTCTGCATCTTGAATTGATACTTTCCTCCAGTTTCAGTGCCTGCTTCATCAGTACAGTGATCGTTGGCACATTCGAAAATCATTGTGAGCATTGGTACAGATTGTAGGGGCAAGCACTGAGCTCGGGGGGAGATTTATAACTAACTGTCGTGTTTTAAGGCGTGAGGGGAGGTTGTTCTCAGCGGTCATATGTTTGTTTATTAGTAAGTGGAGGTCAGCTAGAATATGACAGCACTACCTCTCGTTTCTCCAGCAGTGATGGCTGGCAGATTTGAGAGTAAGGGGTTGGTATGGCTGTTCCTTTGCCCCTTAATGAATTTAAACCACCTATTTCCCTCATTTTTCAGCCTCTTACACTAGATTTTTCTGGAGCTCTGATGGCAATACTCACTTCACAGCAAATCTCTCTTTTTCCTGTATGGCACTAATGGTTACTTAGATCTGTTAAATTTTCCCATTGGTTTCCAGCTCTTTGGTATATTCAGAAATTCTTTTACTTTCTAGTTGGTACGGCTATGAATTTTTCTAATTTTCTAATTGCTTGTTATTTCTTTCCAGTGGGAATTTTTATGGGGAGCGGGAGAGGTAAAATCTTGTGCTAGTCATCCATCTTGAGCTGGAAAACCTTAAAATTATTTCCTTTCTATTATATTGTCCTTTGAAAACCATACATTGTTACAATGGAAACTTTCTTTTTACTCTCCTTAAAGCATATTTGATTACAGTCACCAAACAAATTTATTTCTAAACTTTTAGTTGATTTAATCCCTCAACAGAAGAAATTCCTTTTCGTAGTTGAATACGCATTGTTCATTCATTCATACATTCATCAAATACTTGCTCAGTCCTTCTTACATGTTAGATTATGAAGAAATATAGACACAGTCTGGCCAGCAGCAGAACTATACTCCAGTGTGCAAATAAAGAACAGGTTTTCTTTATTCTTCCACAAGAAGAGTGAATCTGTCTTTACCTTTCTGCTAATTTAACTTATTAGCATAGCATATGTTTATTTATGTTTAAAAAATTGCTTACTGTTTGTACAGTAAAAATCTTCATTTTAACTTGGCAACCACTAAAAAAAGAATATATAAGATGAAATATGAAGCTTCAAATACAACAGAAAATTAATCTGATGTTTTAATTTCACTGTCAATAATACCATGCATGTTCTAGATATTCGCATAGGATTGTTGCCATCATGTGGGATGTAACTGATGGGCCTTAGTACAAGTGGCTGTTTTAGATAAAATTATCTGAATTTATTCCTTACAGGTCTCCCAGGACATTTAAAGTCAAAATGCATATTGCCTATGTTGAAAACAGATCTTCATGATATTAGACTAGGGTGAATTTCCAAAACAGTTTATGGAATTCCTCTTCTGCAGAGACCATGGAGTCATCTTTGTTCTTATATGTCTGTCATAATTTAAATGTGGTTGTCCTTGAAGGTCAGAGACAAGACAAAGTACCCTACCAAGCTTCCATTTAATATTCTGACCTGTGGGCAGCTAAGCTGAGTCATCCCCAGTAAGTGAAGTGTGTGTGAAAATGACAGAATACACAGGAAACTGCATGTGCAATATGGAATTGGAAATGGAATATAGAAACCAGGTGAGGAAATGGCTTATTGATCCTGGAAATCTGTGCTTTTCAGACTGGGACATGCATAACCCCAGAGGTACAGAATGTTATGCCAGGGAACATTTGAAGTTTTAGAATACACATGATCCATCTTCCTACCATGTTGATAACCATAAAATAATGAGAGAAAAATATTTTGTATTTAATTTTCTTTCTATTATAACATATAGTTGCATTGTAGAGTAAAACCCACAAATTTTGCATTAATTTAAAAAATAAGACATTAGATTTCAAAATAATTTGGGGCTAATTTGGACTGATTTTCTCTAATGATGCTCCGGGGCACTTGTTACCTCTCCTCTGCTATCATTTGTTGGAGATGGTCATAGAGCTCATCTGTAGGTGAAAATGTATGATCTAAAATGCTGACTTCATTACGCAGATTATTATCACAGCTTGAGTAACAATAGTTTTTAATGCTAGTGGTTAATTTATCTAGCTATTCAATGAAAAAATTTGCTTTGAGACTAGCTTATTAAACGCTGATCTTTTAGATATTTGATAAAATCGAGCCATAAACTAGCCTCATTACTATATATTTATTGGATATTTGTTTTGATAGATTAAATACTAACATCTGTTCGAAATTTAATTGCCAAAGTACTTCAAGCATGCAAAATTGTCCTTAGCACCTTTATTAGATTACACTACGTGTAGCACGTTACCAGCCTGGCGTCTCAGCTTTTCTTCTCCACACTGACTGTAACCTATCACTCTTTTGTCATGTGTGAGCCTCCAAGTTGTCATCTCAAGGCTGTGAAAGCTGAATCTCTACATGTTACTAAAATATTCTGAAACTCACAAAGAAGTTGGAGATAAAGTGCAAGCATAGGACAATTACTCAAATGACAGCTTTATTTTTAGCTAATTTTCATTTATGAATGTCTCTCAATTTTCTCTCTGAACATACATGGACAAAGGCACGAATTCAGGTGATCTTTTTCCCTTTCTGACATTTATTTTAGAGATCTCTGCAAATACAGAAATCTATCAATATGGCTCCACCTTGTTAACCTCACACCTTTTCCCACCGAGAGTATCTAACATTTAAGCCCATAGCCAAGGCCAGCACCAGATCTGAGGGGAGAGTAGGCACATTATTTTTCTCACTTCTCCTGTTTCTTCTTTGTCTTTGCTTTAGAAGACCACTGAGAAATAAATGTTTATTTACCTTCTGGCTTTCTTTTTATTCCTGTGGGGGACATCAGACAGATGAATCTATTGTAGTTTTGGTATTTCTAAGCTTTTGACAGTAAATGAAAGTACAGAGATGTTTACTGTTCCACCTAGTTTATATTTAAGCAGCCCTGCAATCATGGGCTCAATAAAAATAACTTCAAGTATGAATTTTGGAATACTTGACTTGAAATCATAAATCAAAAACCTGTAAGTGCTTGTTCAAGGTCTGAGAAAAATAAAAAAATACTATAAAAGTGACTATTATTCAAACCTTAGAGTCGGAAGGCAATGTACAGGTCAACCCTTCTTAGCAGTTCTGATTTCCTTTTACAAAACCCATATCTAAGGTCATTCCACCTCTTCTGGAACATTTTTATGGAAAAACTGTCTATTTGAATATTTCAGTGAAAACTCATTGCCCCAAATAGCTGCCACATTAGCCAATTTCACTGTTAGAAAGTCTAGGCTTAACTCTGATCCTAAATTTTCCATTGTATGTTTGTATCTACCCGTCCTGGTGATGCCCTCTGGAATAAAATACTCAAGTCTTATTCTCCCCCGTGATGTATCTTTCAATATTTGAAGGAATCATATCTTCCATTAATCTAGTCATTTGTTGGAACTGGCTTATACCAGGTTACAAGAGCCAATTTTAAAATTTTCCAGAAACTTGCAAGCTGGTTGTTAAACTGGTCATTATTTTAAAATAAATTATGTAAATTTCCTGTTAAATAAATTATATTAAAAACAAAGATCATAAATACAGCTCATTATATGGCTATTTTACCACTATCGATGACTAGATTATTTATACCTCTATCTGCATGATATTAATAGAAACATTATATGTTGATTGCTACATGCTATAGACTGAATACTTATGTCCTTCCCAAATGTATAAGTTTAAAACCCAATCTCCAAAGTGATGACATTAGGAGGTGGGGCCTTTGAGAGGTGATTAGGACTTGAGGGCAGAGTCCACATGAATGGAGTTGGTGCCCTTATGAATAAGACCCCAGACTGGGCACAGTGGCTCACACCTGTAATCCCAGCACTTTAGGAGGCTAAGGCAGGCAGATCACCAGAGGTCAGGAGTTCGAGACCAGCCCGGCCAACATAGTGAAACCCCATCTCTACTAAGAGTACAAAAATTAGCTGAGTGTGGTGTTGTGTGTCTGTAATTCTAGCTACTTGGGAAGCTGTGGCTGGAGAATCGCTTGAAACCAGGAAGTGGAGGTTATAGTGAGCCAAGATCGTGTCACTGCACTCTAGCCTGGGTGATAGAGTAAAACTTTGTCTCAAAAAATAATAAATAAAATAAAATAGACCTCAGATAGTTCCTTTGCTCCTTCACCATGTGAGGAAACAACAAGAAGATGGCCACCCATGAACCAGAAAGTGGGCTCTCACCCGACACTGTATCTGCCAGTGCCTTTATCTTGGGTGGGCTTTCTTTCTTTCTTTTCTTCTTTCTTTCTTTCCTTTCTTTATTTTTTCTTTCTTTCCTTTTTTTCTTTTCTTTCCTTCCTTTTTCTCCTTCCTTCCTTCCTTCCTTCCTTCCTTCCTTCCTTCCTTCCTTCCTTCCTTCCTTCCTTCCCTCCTTCCTTCTCCCTTTCTCTCTTTCCCTCTCTCTCTCTCGCTTGCTTGCTTGCTTGAGATGGAGTCTTGCTCTGTCACCCAGGCTAGAGTGCAGTGGCACAATCTTGGCTCACTGCAACCTCTGCCTCCCAGGCTCAAGCAGTCCTCCTGTTTCAGCCTCCTGAGTACCTGGGATTACAGGCACACACCACCATGCCCAGCTAATTTTTTGTAATTTTTGTTACAAAAGGGAAGGGTTTTTGTTTTGTTGCCCAGGCTGGTCTCAAACTTCTGAGCTCAAGTGATCCACCCACCTAGGCCCGCCAGGGTGCTGGGCCTAAAAATAAATATCTTTTGTTTATAAGCCACCCAGTCTATGGTCCTTTGCTATAGCAGTCTGGAAGAACTAACACACTGTAGTACTGATTATTTCTTACCAACCCTGTGATCAGTGATGTCATCCTGATGGTTGGAAATTGGCTATGGTTGGAGTATTTATACCATGGAAATTAACAAATGCTAAAAATTAGTACTTTTACTTTTCTCTCTCTCTCTTTTTTTTTTTTTGTTTTGTTTTGGAGAGCCAGTTGTTGAACATTTCTCAGCACACTACTTTCCAATCTCTTATCTAGCCTAAAAATCTGATGCAGTTTCTTGTATTTTCCGATAATCTCCCAAAATTCATCTCTCTGTGATTTTATGAGTAGCTCCACTCTCCAACAAACCCTCCTCCAGAGGTCTGTCAGTTTTTCTTAGTACCTAGAACCTAAGACAAAATTCTGAACATCCAGTAGAAGAATTGCTGCTGATGATTAGGACATTATGATTTTTTACAAGATCCAAGGAAACAGTTATTGTTTTTAAATAGTATGTAGGTGTTATACATACATAAAAGACTAAAAATGTAGATTTCTACACCTACCACCAAGACCTTTGAGGGACTTTAATGGCACACATAAAAAAGTACTATGAAAACCATAACATTACAGAAATATACATGATTATTAGAATTTATTATTATTATTGTAGAAACTGTGTCCAGGTCACAGAAAATAATATTTCCACTATGTGTTTCAATAATCAGAACAAATGTCAAATATTGTTCTCAGTCTTGGTGTCTTGTTTTCATAACAACATGGGTAAGTGAGGGGAAGTCTTCAGAGGCATGTCCAGAAGGGCAAGGTGCCTCGTTTTGATTCTGTTATTCTATCACAAGCTTAACTTTCTATGTTTTAGTTAATTAATACTAACATTTGTTTACATTATCTGGTGAGTCACTAACATTATTAAATATTATTTCATAATTAGGTAATATACACATGAATATCTGAGAGTGGGTTGTGTAATAAACCTACTTTCTAACTTTTTTTTTAAAATTTAGCTAAGTAAACCATTATTAAAATTTCAGTTTCCACCTTCACATTTAAAAAATAATCTTCTATATTTTCAGGGAAAAGAGAAAACCCCCCATTTTTTATTTTTGTACTTTAAGTTCTAGGGTACATGTGCACAACATGCAGGTTTGTTACATATGTATGCGTTTGCCATGTTAATGGGTGTGCTGCACCCATTAACTCGTCATTTACATTAGGTATATCTCCTAATGCTTTCCCTCCCCCATCTCCCCACCCCAATACAGGCCCCGGTGTGTGATGTTCCCCACCCTGTGTGCAAGTGATCTCATTGTTCAGTTCCCACCTATGAGTGAGAACATGCGGTGTTTGGTTTTCTGTCCTTGCAATAGTTTGCTCAGAATGATGGCTTCCAGCTTCATCCATGTCCCTACAAAGGACATGAACTCATCCTTTTTTATGGCTGCATAGTATTCCATGGTGTACATGTGCCACATTTTCTTAATCCAGTCTGTCATTGATGGACATTTGGGTTGGTTCCAAGTCTTTGCTATTGTGAATAGTGCCGCAATAAACATCTGTGTGCATGTGTCTTTATAGCAGCATGATTTATAATCCTTTGGGTATACACCCAGTAGTGGGATGGCTGGGTCAAATGGCATTTCTAGTTCTAGATCCTTGAGGAATCGCCACACTGTCTTCCACAATGGTTGAACTAGTTTGCAGTCCCACCAACAGTGTAAAAGTGTTCCTATTTCTCCACATCCTCTCCAGCACCTGTTGTTTCCTGACTTTTTAATGATCGCCATTCTAACTGGTGTGAGATGGTATCACATTGTGAAAAACCCCAAATCTTTTACAAATATGGACACCTAGTCCTTTTGTAGCAGAAAAAGAAACATCAAAACATATTCTTTCAAGGGCTATTATAGTTAATGAATACAATCAGGAATAATTATGATTTAAAAAATCCACAGAAGAGACTGTGTAATATACAAAACAGCTCATAGTAATCTATACTACAGAAAGATAGGGACGTGAGCTCTTTGGCAGAAATGAAATGAAGAAGACAGGGCAAAGAGGATTGAGAGTTGGGAGATGAGGCCACAAAGATGTAAGTGCTATGAAGGAATAGGCAACAGACTTTGTTAGCAGGAGGAGCCACTCAAATTTTTGGTTTATTTGTTTTTAGCAATTGAATAATCTGAGACAATTGTTTTACCAGATCACACTGGCAATACTGGGGGCTGAAGGTCAGGTTGCAGAGTAATTACAATGTAATAGCCAGACCAATTCATATGGCAGTTTTTAGGAGTGCCAGTGAAAGTTGAAACAATTCAGATTTAGCAATCTACATAAAGATGGTCGCTAAAGTTATAAGACATGAGCATGCAAACAAATGAAATCACCAAGGGAATAAGTATAGAGAAAATATTAAGTATAATGATCATAATCTTAGGAAGAAGGTAAAAAAAAAACTTAAAAGAGGCATTACAATGTCAAATGTCAAGAATCAGAAGCCAAATAGCATATATGTTTTTTTGAGCAGTATTCTCTATATACTTCTTCATAAATATTGCCATATTTTAATTAATATTTTGACTTGATTCTTTTCTTTGGATTTACTTAACCTATGTATTACTATTATAAATAGAAAAATCATAAATAGGAGATAACTATAAAATAAATAGAAAACTACTAATAACAAATTAGAGAATATAATATATCACTGAAAATTGACTTCTGTACAATCAGTGGTTCATGTACTACATTTTGGGAAATTCAAGACTAGGAGAAGCCACTCTTGATAGATAGTGAATACTTAATGGAGTTGAGTTTTAAGGAAAAAAATTAAATTATTTGGGAGCTGGTTTGCTCTTGAAGTGAACTGTAGGACCAAGAATGGGGGAGGTACCTTTGAGAAACAAGAACTGAGGGCCTGCTGATGCTGAAGCATGGAGTTTGGACATTTGCATCAGAATCTCTGAGAGATGAAACTTTTATTTTCAAGCATGTTGTAAAAATTTTGCATTTCATATAGTGGTATGTCTGACACAACTAATAATAATAATTTCCCACTACCACTGGGAAATTTGTCTTCTTGAAATGTGTCTTTCACTGAACAAAAAAAATAAAAGCTGTTCCAGTAGAAGACTAAACAAATCAATCTATAGTGTAAAGCAGTAGTTCAAAATTTAATTTAATTGCATTGCATGAAATTGGTTTTCTTTATGTAATGTCAAAGAATGCAATTACAAATAAAGAAATTTTTCCAAATCACAATTTTTTTTTTCATTTGAAATATAACTTGCTTTCCATGGGAAAATAACCTCTCCTTTCATGGCTGTTTGTAAAGTTGAGAGAAGAAGAATCTTTCATGGCAAGAAGATATGCTAGAATGTACATGTCCTCCCAAATGTTAAAAACTTATTTTGACTTGCAAAGAAATTGTCTTCATACAATGAAAACCCCTCAGGAAGTCCAACTGCTTATTTGTTTGTTCTTTCAAGTGAAACAAATCATCATTTAAAAAGTTCAGCTTCAAATTAGGACCTTTTAGAAGCTTAGAGGAACTTGCTCACAAAGGTTCAAATCCCCTAGAAAATGGCTCATTGCTGTTTCAGAAAGAGAGAAAAATAGCTACTGATGAGATTCAAATTATTCTCTATCTTCTCTCTCATTAATTTTAAACATAATTCATAGGCCATTATGCTTCGGAAATCAAAAGAATTATTTCTCATTGTAGCCCACCATTTTTCATCATCATACACATACAATGTCCAATTTCACCTCACTCATTCAAAATGGCGCTTAAAGCAGGCAGAAAAGATTATCTCCGATACTTACATTTGGCTTTAATTCATAGCTTTCTAAAGAGCTTTACTAGTCTAAATATGTATTTACACAATAGAATATGATGAGTCATTTCTGAAATGTAAACATACTAGTTTTAAAAATTGCTTAAATATGTATTCCGCCTGAGATTTTCTCAGGATAGCCCTACGAGATTCATAGCAAAAAACTCCCTTGTATTTGAATAACACTACTTCTCAACACATTACAAATAATAAGTGTGAGCAAAGGGTAGAGATACCTCTCAAAGCAGTCAAAATATTTTAATCCTTCATCTTTCTTCATGTTGAACCGTCATGGAAGCACTGCCTCTCATTTCACATAGAATCGCCTTCAATCTGTTCTGACTATGCTTGTAATAGTGTCAGCGGGTTGCTGTTTAAAGTCTCTAATAATCAAACACCTGGGCAGATGTTTCAGAGAATAATAGTGTTCTCTTTCTATAAAGACAAATACAGTTCAGCACAGTGGATTTTGTTCTTGGCTAGACACACATTTCACTACATCATAAGTCTCTCTTTGTTTTTAAATGGTCTGTTGCACATTAAAAAATACTTGAAATCTTATTTCCTGTTGCTAGTGAGGATGATGATGAATATCATTCTGGGGCCAATGTCAGTGTCATCATATGTCTGAGGCTGGTATCTCTGTATTAACATGCCACTGCCAGTACTGATTCCTATCCAAGATGAGTAATAATAAAACTCTAGTCTCCCACACAGCCTGCTCTGCGTGAATTACTCTTTCTCTATTGCAATTCCCCTATCCTGATGAATCCGCTCTGTCTAGGCAGAAGGCAAGATGAACCCCTTGGGCGATTATAATTCTTCTGATTATCCAGCTTTCCCTTTTGAATCTCCACTACCTTTGCTTTTCTCACAATTGTGTGAAGCCTAATTCCCATGATAACTCCCTTATCCCATCTCTATAACGGTTTCGCTTCTCTTATTGAATACTGAGTGATAAGAAATCAGTACCTGAAACTGGATGCTACCATAACAGAAACTAAACCATGAGACTTTGGAGTAAGGAGTGAGCATCAATAATATTTATAGAAAACTCACAAAGTTTTAAAGGGAACTTGACTACAAAACACCATGTAGTTGAACCCAAAATGACAGAAACAGTTCAAATTAAGAAGAAGGTTTTGGGCCCCAACTTTACATAAGCAGGAAGCAGGTTGAGATAGTTTCTCACATGAAAAGATGGGTCATTTTTTAGGGAAAAGGAAAGATATCTCAGAAGGAGGTGCTAAGACTCCAGAGCTGAGAACTATGGATTAAGGAATTACTCGTAGAGAGCAGAATTAGTGCCTCATCAAGAAACAGTTTTTGCTTCTGATGGATCTGGGGAACCCAAAACATGTTCCCAGCTGTATTTTGTTTTATTGTTTTATTTTCTTTGTCCTTTTCTCTTTTCTTTTCTCCTTTTGTTTGCCCACCTGCGGTTTTGGAATTGCTATGAACTCATGACTGTGATTCCTATTTCCCTTTTTCTTTGCACCGAAGTATCTCTTGCGGTTGCTATGTTCCTGTCTTGCTATTCAATGTTGCTTATTTAAAGGTCAGATGACTTATATTTTTGAGTTCAAAGTGCTTTAGGCTAAAAGGAGTTCCATCTGATGAGCCTCATCCAAATCTGTGCCTAGCTTAAATCATAAGATCTTGCATTTTGAGTCAGAGTCAAACGATAATAATGTGATTAGATAAAACTTTGGGGATCTTATTTGGAGATTCATACATTTTGCATAGGGGAGGAATGTGAATTTTGGCCAGGAAACCGTTTCTCCCAAGCCCAGGCATGCATGCCATTTCTCTCATGAAGAGGTGGAGTCTATCTTCCCCTTCTTGAATCTAGGCTGGCTTTATGTCCTTTGTAAATCAATAGAATGCAGGAGAAATGACGCAGGGCCACTTTTGAACCTAGTCCTTATTAAGCCTGAAAGCTTTCATGTTTGCTTTCTTGGAGCCCTTGTAAGCAGCAGTGAATCCACATGGGTCTGGAGCAACTTTAATTCTTGCCTCTTTAGAAGAAAGAATTAGACTGAGGGGCGTAAGGCAGAGCGAGAGACCGAGGCAAGTTTTAGAGCAGGAGTGAACGTGTATTAAAAAGTTTTAGAGCAGGAACAAAAGGAAGTGAAGTACACTTGGAAGAGGGCTGAGTGAGCGACTAAACAATCACAAGTGTGTGTTTTGACTTTTGAATTGGGGTTTTATGTGTTGGCATTCTTCTGGGGTCTGTGTTACTTCTCCCCTGATTCTTTCCGTGGGCTGGGCTGTCTCCCAGTGCAGTGGCCTGCCAGCGCTTGGGAGGGGCCCTGCGCACAGTGTGTTTACTGAAGTCGTACAAATGCTCACTTGAGGTGTTTTCCCCTTACCCGCCCAGTGTTCCTAGAGGAAGGTCATATACCAGTTAAACGCTTCCACGTTTGCCTCTTAGTGGGCTTGTGCCACAGAAACCTTGGAGATTCCAGTTCCAGCAAATCCCCTGGTGGAATGCAACTTCATAAGTGATGCCAGCCAATGCTACCTGGAGCAGAAAAACAGCCCAGTTGACCTCAGGCAACCCACAGAATGATAAGAAATAATAAATTATTACTGTTTAAACTACTGTATTCGTCCATTTTCACACTGCTATAAAGAATTACCCAAGACTGGATAATTTATAAAGAAAAGAGTTTTTATTGACTCACAGTTTTACGTGCCTGGGGAGGCCTCAGAAAATTTAAAATTATGGCAGCAGGCAAAAAGAAAAAAAGCAAACATCTTCTTCACAGGCAGCAGGAGAGAGAGAGAGAGTGAGAGCAAGGGGGGAAGTACAACACTTTCAAACCACCAGCTCTTGTGGGAACTCACTCATTATCATGAGAACAGCACGGGGGAAACTGATTTAATCACCTCCTACCAGGGCTCTCCCTTGACAACGTGAGGGTTACAATTTGAGATGAGATTTGAGTGGGGTCACAGAGCCAAACCATACCATTCTATTCCTGGCCTCTCCCAAATTTCATGTTCTTCTCACCTTTCAAAACACAATTATGCCTTCCCAACAGTCCTCCAAAGACTTAACTCATTCCAGTGTTAACCCAAAAGTCCAAGTTCACAGTCTCTTCTGAGACAAGGCAAGTCCCTTCTGCCTATAAGCCTGTAAAATCAAAAGCAAGTTAGTTACTTCCAAGATACAATGGGGGTACAGGCATTGGGTAAATGCTCCCATTCCAAATGGGAGAAACTGGCCAAAATAAAAGGGCCACAGGCCCCATCCAATTCCAAAACCCAGTAGAGCAGCAATTAAACCTTATAGATCCAAAATAATCTCCTTTGACTCCATATCTCACACGCTGGGCATACTGATGCAAGAAGTGGGCTCCCAAGGCTGTGGGCAGCTCTTCCCCTTTGGCTCTGTAGGGTACAGCCCCGTGGCTGCTTTCATGGGCTGGCGTTGAGTGCCTACAGCTTTTCCAGGTGCACAGTGCAAGCTGTTGGTGGATGTATCATTCTGGAGCTGGAAGACAGTGGCCCTCTTCTCACAGCTCTACTAGGCAGTACCCCAGTGAGGACTTTGTGTGGCGGCTCCAACCCCACATTTCCCCTCTGCATTGCCCTAGCAGAGGTTCTCCATGAGGGCCCTGCCCTTGCCACAGACTTCTGTCTGGACATCTAGGCATTTGCATACAACTTCTGGAATATAAGTGAAGGCTACCAAGCCTCAACTTCCGACCTCTACACACCCACAGGTCTAACACCACATGGAGGCCACCAAGGCTTAGGGCTTGCCACCTCTGAAGCAATGGGCCCTAACTGTACCTTGGCCCCTTTTAGCCAGGGCTGAAGCTGGAGAAGCAGGGACACATGGTGCCAAGTCCCAAGGCTGCACAGAACAGCAGCTGGGCCCTTGACCCAGCCCATGAAATCTTTTATTCCTCCAAGGTCTCTGGGCTGTGAAGAAAAGGGCTGCCATGAAGATCTCTGACATGTTCTAGAGACATTTTCCCCATTGTTTTGGCTATTAACATTTGGTTCCTAATTGCTTATGCAAATTTCTGCAGCGTTGGTTTGAATTTCTCCCCAGAAAATGGGTTTTTCTTTTTTACCACAAGGTCAGGCTGCAAATTTTCCAAACTTTTACTCTGTTTCTCTTTTTAAACATAAGTTCTAATTTTGGACCATCTCTTTGTGAATGTGTACGACTATATGCTTTCAGAAAAAGCCAGGTCACATCTTGAATGCTTTGCTGCTTAGAAATTTCTTCTGCCAGATACCCTAAATCATCTCTCACAAGTTCAAAGTTCCACAGATCTCTAGGGCAAGGGCAAAATTCCACTAGTCTCTTTGCTAAAACATAGCAAGAATGACCTTTGTTCCAGTTCCCAATAAGTTCCTCATCTCCCTCTGAGACCACCTTAGCCTGGACTTCATTGTCCATATCACTATGAGTATTTTTGTGAAGACCATTCAACAAGTCTCTAGGAAGTTCCAAACTTTTCCATATCTTCCTGTCTTCTTTTGAGCCTTCCAAACTGTTCCAACCTCTGCCTGTTACCCAGTTCCAAAGTTTTGTCTACATTTTCAGGTATCCTTATAGCAATGTCCCACTTCTCTTAGTACCACTTTCCTGTGTTAGTCCACTTTTACACTATGGTAAAGAACTAGCTGAGACTGGGTAATTTATAAAGAAAAGAGGTTTAGGGAGGGGGGAGGGATGGCATTGGGAGTTATACCTGCTGTAAATGACGAGTTGATGGGTGCAGCACACCATGGCACAAGTATACATATGTAACAAACCTGCACATTGTACACATGTACCCTAGAACTTAAAGTATAATTAAAAAAAAAGAAAAGAAAAGAAAAGAAAAGAAAAGAGGTTTAATTGACTCACAGGTCCGCATGGCTTGAGAGGCCTCAGGAAACTTACAATTATGGCAGAAGGCAAAGGAGAAACAAGCACCTTCTTCACAGGGTCACAAGAGAGATTGAGAGTGAGAATGAGGGGGGAAGTACCACATTTTAAAACCATCAGCTCTTGTGAGAACTTCACTATCATGAGAATAGCATGGGGGAAACAGCACTCATGATCCAATCACCTCCCAAGAAGTCTCTCCCTTGACATGTGAGGATTACAATTCAAGATGAAATTTGGGTGGGGACACAGAGCCAAAGCATATCAGCCACTAATCTGGGGATAATTTATTATGTAGCAATTGATAATTGAAAGACTTGTGAATAAATAAATGAAAGAATGAAAGGGTAAATGATTAGAAGAAACATCTCTATAAATGGAGGTAGATCTTATTACTGGTTGTGTTACCTTTTCCTCCCCAGCTCGTACGTTCTATGAGGCTTTATACCTGGGATTGCCTATAGACACCAAGGTGCTTTGGAAAAATTCTGCACCTTTGTGTGTATGGAGAGAAAAGTAAGAGAGAGAAAAAGAGTGTTGTTGACTTGCCCCCCAAAGGTTTAGATCCAGATGCTTTTCTTTTCTTTTAATTACTTCTTTTCAGAGCAATATCATGCCCATTATTATTTTTTTGAACCCTTCATTTCTAAAAAATATTGAAGTAATTAAAAAAAATAAGGTAGGGAAACCTAAAGCCTTGAAAGAAAAGACATGGGAAGTATAACTTTTATACTGTGGGAGAAAAGGGCTTCTTAAACAATAGCTAAAACAAATTCAAAGCAACCAATACAGTAAAACTACCAAAATATCATCGATGGTTTTCATGTCAGAGCTGAATGAATAAACTTTTTAAAAAGCATGGAATAGAAGCAAAGTGATAAAGAAAGTTTACTTCAAAATAGAAGATCAGCTATACTCTAGCTGAGGATTTTACATTTGAAACTGGTTGTTTGGTGTCTTAGTACCTCAGTGACTCTGGAGCATGTAAATGATAGACATAAGGAAATAGTGAGGAAGGGAAGAGATAGACTTTATAGATACTACTAAAAAAGCAATAATGAGGAATGACTTAACAAAATTCAAAGGTTTCAGATCATTTGAGAGCCTGAAACAGCAGATGGCAAATATAGTTCAATTCAGACAAACATTAAAAAAGATGTGTAGCAATAGAGAACTACAAACGAGGGCTGTGGAAATACATTTCAATGGACTAATCACCCAGTACGCCAACCAGAAAATATTTGAAAACTTTTAAGTATCAGCTTAGTGCAAAGAAACTGTCTTCTAAGATGAAGGGCAGAATAAAAATAGTGCTTTAAGTTTCTAGTCTTAACTCATGGGGGAGGGGAAGAAGTAGGAGTAAGAAAAAAATACTTAGAAGCAGGAAAAGATAATGATACTTTATGAAGCATGAGACTCTTAGTCACAAACTGCAAGAGATTTAATTTCCTCTACGGAAATAAAAAAACATTTTGGTAGGTATGTTAACTTATTTAATAGGGTACATTTTAGTACCTTATGTAAGATGGCATCTAAAAATAGCCAGGGGAATTTTTCCCAAGTGGAAATAGATTGCGTAGTCTGTAAACTACCAGTTGTTTACGCTGATAGTCAGGATTCCTATACATTTATATGGCTGAGTCGGCTGGAATATTTCCCCCTTAGTATAAGTACCCTGTTACATGTGGTTTTATATCGAGGTAGTCACTTCTCATAGAAAAAGCTCAAGGGGAATCTTGAAGCCTTCATCCCTACTCTGTTAACAAAAATCTCATTAGGCTGTTCTTCCACAGTTTACCCAGGACAACCAAGTTTGTCCCTCTAACTACAGCATCTTTAATGTGTTGTTAAGTTGACAGTCAAAAAAAAGATGATGCAGGCATTTAGGGGAAGCTAAATGCTCAATCTGGTTGGGAAATCCTATATATTTGGAGTTAAGGGCAGAGTTCCTGGAGAACCAAGAAATAATCTTTATTCTCCACATCACTCCGGGTTCTTTTGCAATTTCAGCAATATATGACTAAAAATTATTTTTACTCTCAACAAATACTTGGGAAGAAAATGGGGCAAGCTCATGCTCCTATCCTTCTTTAAAGACAATTTTGACACTGGTACGAATATTAGTTATGTGTTCCTGAATTAACCTATGATGTCATAGTGCATTGGGTGTGGTATTTTGGGACTTAATCTGAAACTATCCTACCAGGAGTATCTAGAATTAAGACACTGAGTGGGAAGATAGATACAAATATATCCATAGAAATATGGAAGGTTTTAAGCCAGAAAATCCTTAAATAAAGGTCTGTAGGAGTACCTCTCCAGATATTTAAAAATATAGTGGTCACCAAAATATGCTATAAATGTTTAAAATGGACTGCCATCTGAAGTTCAGAGGCTGAAGATGATGGTGTTTATGGTACTCCTAGAAATTGATTCTTCTTTATTTTTTCTTTTCGTTAAGAGCTTAATTGCCACAAGAATTATTTTCAAGTTAAGAAGATAAGAGGATTGACTTTTTAAACTTCAAAATGAACTTCCCTGCTATGACTGACTGTATTCCCCAGTATGGAGAATTATAAGTTTTCACAATGAAATCATAAACTTTTAGTGTGCTTTTACTCTCTGCTTTATGCTTCATCCATCTGCCATATAGGAACACTCTAGTTAGTGTACTGACAATAGCTTACATGCTTGCCAGGTACAGTTTTACACTTATTATTGATCATATAGAAATTGAAATGATATATATGTTTTAAAATATATTCTTATCTAATAAATAATAAAAATGATTGATGACACAAAATCTAATTTTAGGATCTTTAAATAAGATATATTTGGGATTACTATATAGAGATTATCTACTTAATTTAAAAAATAAAGTTAGTTGAAATTTTTTTTAGTAAATTTCTCTTTCCTTCAGTTGCCATGTAGGTATATGTAAACATTGCTTCCCCAATTGAAAAAGACCATGTTTCTGACCTCACTAAACTTTTTCCCATTATAAAAGACCATGATTTTGATTTTCTTGAAAGCAGGTGTCCTGTCATTTATTTTTAAATTCTCTGTACCCAGCACAGTGCTGGGTACAAATGATAAGCTAGCAAATACTTTTAGAAGAAACACATGAATAGTAACGTAGTACTTCCTAATAGTTTCAACTAATAGCATCAAATTTAAAATGCACACCAACTAGAAATTAAACTCACTAAAAATTTTATTTTACAAAAATTTCATGTATATTCCACTCATATGAAAAGAGAGGGAGGGTCACAAAAAATCAGAAAATACTAGGCAACTACATTTTTGACAAGATCAAGAGTCACTGAACTCATAGAGTAACAGGAAGTTATATTTAGAAATAGACTTAAAATATGACAGTTCATGACATGATATTTATTAAGGAACACACTTCACATATGGGAGTTGGCTTTTTGCTCTAGTATGGCTTGCCTTACACCTCTTTTTTATAGAACAAACAAAAGTGCTTTTGTGCATGACATTGTGGCAGAGAGTCTCAATTTGATTCTCTGATCTATTTATAAGAAAGGTTTTCTACTGCATAAGTTACCGTTTCAATATCCATAAAAACTAAATATGAAATTGGTATCCACAGTGTATTGTTTCTAAAATCTTATTCTTGATTTTTTTTTTCTTCTTTGATCATACCCTTAGCACTCACCTAATACTATTTTCATGGACCACTGTCTTAATCAGTTCAAGCTGCTATAGTAAAATGTTATAGACTGTGTGGTTTATAAACAACAGAAATTTATTTCTTACAGTTCTGGAGGTGATAGCTCAATATCATGGTCCCATCATGGTCAGGTTCTGGTGAGTGCTCTCTTCTCGATTGCACACTGATGACTTCTTGTTTTATTCTCACATGGTGTAAAGAGTGAGGAGAGCTCTCTAGGGTCTCTTTCATAAGGGAACTAATCGCATGCATGAGGGCTCCATCCTCAAAACTTAATTACCTCCCCAAGGCTCCACCTCCACATACCATCACATGGGATTAGGGTGATTTCTGGGGGGATACAAGCATTCAGTTCAATGCAACCAACATCTTCATGCTCTTGTTGCCTGAGGGTAGAAATAGAAAGATGTCCAACAAAATATTTTCTCCTAGTCTTTCACAGTAAATTTGTTATTGGGCCTGTAACTGCCCAGCTAGAGACAACATTTCTCAGACTGTCTTCCAGTTAGATGTGGTCCTTTGGCTACATTTTCACTAATGGAATGCAACTAAAAGTGAAAATGACACTTCCAGCTATAGGTCTTAAACATATTAGTCAAGCAAATGTTTTTATACGTTCCTTTTCCTGTGAGCTGCAACATGGCCATTTCTGGGATTTAGCTATGGCCATACAGATGAGAACAACAGCCTTGTCGATGGCAGAATCACAATGTAAGGAACATGAATCTCCGAATGACCTCATGGGGCAGAGCTGTCTGCTTACCTGTGACACAGGAAAGAATTAGAGTTATATTTTTTAACCTCTATCCTTTGGACAGTTTTATTATAGTGACTTAGTCTTCATCCTAACTAATCAGTTGTACCCGCAAAAGTTTTAACTCATCTTAGTTCAGGATGCAATCAAACTCATTATTTTACATGCTGGCACTTTTCCTTCCAAAATAAAAATCAACAGATTTACTTTTATCTATTGATTAGTGCATCATATTAAAGGTGATACGTTCATTTAAGCAGTGGCCACATGAAAACAACATTTAGTTTGCAGGGACTATTGAATGGAATTTCAGCCTATGTTGAGGTGAAAATATTTAGGTTATTTAACAATTGTCAGGTGTGTATAAACAGATTCCACCTTGTAAGATACTGAGAGTTCCAGCATTACACAGCGCAGATCTCCCACTGAGTGCTGCTCTCCAACAGTGATACTAAAAGGTAAAAGCCAAAAAAAGACTTGGTACTTTTCATGGTCTTGACTTCATTTGTCCTAGAAGCTCCAGATGATTGATGGTCTTCTCAACCCTGACGCTATCTATCAATTCTATTTTGCTCTGGGCAGTTGTATGAGTTATCATCTGCCTGACTTTAAGCAGACAGGTATGAAGTCCAGTTAATAATGTACGCATTCATTCAACAGATGTATGATTGAGGAATGAATGAACAGGTATTTACTGATTGAGTTTATCATGAGTTAGGCATTATTCTGTTAACCAGAGATTCAGCAATGAATCAAAGAGACAAGTTTTCTTCCCTGGTAGAACTTGTATTTCAGTTGGCATAGAGAAAAGCACATACAAGTAAACAAACAAGTCAATAAATACGAAATATTTAGGTATTGATAAATAATATGAAGAAAATAGAAGCAGGATGGTAAATTAGAGAGTGACTCAATGGAAAGAAACAATCTTAGAATGGGTGCCCCCAAATTCCTCTCTGAGAAAGTCATATGGAGCCATGTCCTGAATAACAAAGAGCGGCAGACATAGGAAAGCTAAGGGAAGAGTGTTTTAGGCAGAGAAACCTCTGCTAAGGTACTCAAGTCCTTAGAAATCTTTACATTCATTTTTAGATTCCACATATATGCTATTTACCCAATCATCTAATAATAAATAACATGCTAGTGATATGAAATAAGAATCCAGGGAACTGATATTTCTGTAGAGAGCAACGACTGAAATATTCAGACCTCTGTCTTCACTTGGTTTAGTATTAGATGCTATGAGAATCAGGTATGCCAGTTTCCTAACCGCTGGCAAAGGGTTATCATCTAATGTGGATTCAAACAAGGGATCTTGTTTACCATAATAGTTTATTTTACTTGTATTATTTTTAGTGGGAAAATGTAGGCCCCAGGTTGTGTTTGGCAGGTACCATTAGGAAGTAATTGGCTTTGACTAGTAAAATCTCATGAATTGTTGTGACTTTACTTTTGATTGAGTATAAGAAAGAGGCTGGCTTTCCAGCCCCGGCCCCGGACCCTGCAGCCGCCGAGATGTTGATGCCTAAGAAAAACCGGATTGCCATTTACGAACTCCTTTTTAAGGAGGGAGTCATGGTGGCCAAGAAGGATGTCCACATACTAAGCACCCGGAGCTGGCAGACAAGAATGTGCCCAACCTTCATGTCATGAAGGCCATGCAGTCTCTCAAGTCCCGAGGCTACGTGAAGGAACAGTTTGCCTGGAGACATTTCTACTGGTACCTTACCAATGAGGGTATCCAGTACCTCCGCGATTACCTTCATCTGCCCCCGGAGATTGTGCCTGCCACCCTACGCCGTAGCCGTCCAGAGACTGGCAGGCCTCGGCCTAAAGGTCTGGAGGGTGAGCGACCTGCGAGACTCACAAGAGGGGAAGCTGACAGAGATACCTACAGACGGAGTGCTGTGCCACCTGGTGCTGACAAGAAAGCCGAGGCTGGGGCTGGGTCAGCAACCGAATTCCAGTTTAGAGGCGGATTTGGTCGTGGATGTGGTCAGCCACCTCAGTAAAATTGAAGAGGATTATTTTGCATTGAATAAACTTACAGCCAAAAAAAAAAAAGAAAAAGAAAAAGAAAGAGGCTGGAATGATGGAATAATAAAAAGCTGAAGAGGTCTGATGCTTTGACGCATAATCTAATAGACACAAATGTAATTAAATAATACAGACAGTAACTTAGCAAAAAGAGGAAAATCGGAAGTCCCTCTTGAGCAGTGCTTATTAGGAATCACTGAAAACCCATGCTAGAAATACATAAACTGTTTCTCCGTAAAAATTTCCAAAAACCTGAACTTTAGCTCTTCTGAGGAGAAACCTATTAAAATATCACAAGAAATGTAATCAGTATCTTGTAGAAACTAGTAAGGACAATTTCACTGCTGAGTAGAGTATCTGTGACCTGGAAAACAATATAAGGATTACAAAAAATGACTCTCAACAGTTCTTTTAATAGGTTCAGGTAAATTGGAAATCAAGTATGCAATATGGCACTTACTTTACCTCTATATCCTGTCTGCAGTGCATGAAAATATCAAAATGGTATTTGCAATAACACAACATGAGCCAATCTATGAAATTTAATGTCCCAAAAAAAAAGATTCAGCATGTCTGAACAAGAATACAGTGAAGAAAAAGTTACTCTAATTATGAAACTTATGACCATTAAGTTACTTACGTTGTATATATTTGCTGCCTCTTTTTTGTAAACCTTTAAATAAGCAATCTAAGAAAATAATTTTCTGGGAAATGACTGAGATAACCAGAGATAAGAAATTAAAATGAATTATTTGGCAGCCACTGTATAGTAACATCAGATTCAATTCTACTATTGAAATTGTCTCTGTATTGTGAGCAGTTAGAAAACGCTTTCTCAAATGATCAACATCTATTTCCAAAATTGTAGTTATGGATAATATGCATAGTTACAAATGATCATGGACTTCCTTCCAAGAATCAATTCAAGGAGAGGAATTCAGACAAATAGGTGCCTTTTAACATGTCAAGTTCCAGCTGTGAACTTCAAGGCAATTATAAGAAATAAACATAAAGAGTCCTGGCATAATACAAAATAAATAAGTCCTATAAAATTGGAAATTTGCAGGGTTCTAAATCTTTAGGAATCCACAGGATGTTTGCAAATGCATTTGGAGGGCAGGACTTTCAGCGCTAACATAAAATCGGACTCATTATCTTTCTGTAATTTAGTATCTCCTCTTATAAGAATTCTAAATAGAGGGTAGCTAGAATAGCTGAATTAATCTAAACTTCTTTTCCATCAAAAGTTCGTTACAAGCGCCCTTGGCTCTGTTCTCATCTCCTTCATGCCTGCACATCTCTCCTGCATGACTTCAAAGAGAACTCTCCACACAGGAGATAGGAATAAGAGGCTGGGGGATGAGAACCGGGCCACCTCTGTTAAAAGAGAGGCTTAATTAAGTACATATTTGAAGAGTGCCTTTCACATGAAAAAGCAGTAAGAAAACTCAGTACTATTAACACTGAACAGGAAGCGCCTGGTCCTGGGAGCAAAGCCTTACCGAGATTAAGGAAAAAGTTTATATTCTCCTCCTCCAGGCAAGCATTTTTCAATTGGGTTCTTTATTGATCTGTCATCCTAAGAGAGTCTGTAAATCTAGCATCTGCATATTGATTCCTAGCTGGTTTGGAAGAAGAGGAAGCAGAGAGTAAAAGACACATCTCTCTTAAGTCAGAGTAACACTGCAGCAGGCATGCTCGTAAATGTGCACTCATTTCTCTGCAAAAGGACTTATAGTACATGTACAATTTGGACGCGAACAGTTTTTGTGTGTGTAATGAGAGGATCTTTATTTTCATTTGTTACTTAGAAACTTAACCAGCGTGATTTATTATTAAAATGACCAATGTTATTGTAACAGCATGTGAAAATTGGAAGTTTAGAGTGAGGCACCATATTTCCACAGATATGAAGTCCTGAAGTGAGATGCCAGGTCGAAAAACAAATCCTCTGAGAAAAATAACTGGCTAGAAGGCTCTAATTCCCATAATGAAAGGACTGAGTAAAGAAAGTAAAGTAAGGCCGGGCGCGGTGGCTCAAGCCTGTAATCCCAGCACTTTGGGAGGCCGAGACGGGCGGATCACGAGGTCAGGAGATCGAGACCATCCTGGCTAACACGGTGAAACCCCGTCTCTATTAAGAAATACAAAAAACTAGCCGGGCGAGGTGGCGGGCGCCTGTAGTCCCAGCTACTCGGGAGGCTGAGGCCGGAGAATGGCGTGAACCCGGGAGGCGGAGCTTTCAGTGAGCTGAGATCCGGCCACTGCACTCCAGCCTGGGCGACAGAGCGAGACTCCGTCTCAAAAAAAATAAAAAATAAAAAATAAAAAAATTAAAAAAATTAAAAAAATAAAAAAAATAAAAAAGAAAGTAAAGTAAAATATATATTTGCAAGAGATTTCCTTGAAGGGAGCTGGCGCTGGGCTCTAAATCTCACCACCCCTCCCAAGGGTGAGGAGTGGGAGTCCATCCTCCTCAACCTGAAACTTAGAAAGAGGAGCTTCATTGGGAGTGTTTGGAAAGCTTGAGAAATGGTTTCATAATTCAGGGAACTCTGGCCTACTGACAAATGTCCCAACATTCTTCAGGGGAAGGTCATGACTTCTGAGGTAGCATGTTCGAAAGAAAGAAGAGTTTGTTTGTATAATAACTGCATTCCCACCAGTAACACAGCAAAAACCCATTTGCATTTCCTGTACACCGGATGTAGATGACAAGAGTGGGAGTGCATTCTAGAGCCATTTGCAGTCACGCTTGGCGGGACTTCCAGGATAAGGAAATAGTACTCTAACTGCTAGCGTCTGTGTTTAAGAGGACATTGGGGGAGTTAAAACTAAGGGAGAAGTAGGCATCTGAAGGAAAGGTACTGAACAAGCAGTCACAGATGTTGTAGCCAGGGAAGGTTAGCTTCCAAGGTCTGCAAAAGCTTTGAACATCTGCCAGGCCAAGTTCCTGTAATACCATCTTGTGATAGTACCTGCCCAGGTAAAAACTCCCTGTCTGCCTTTGGCCTCCATTCCTTTTAATTTCCATGAACAGGTGAGTAGAGGAGGGGATGAGTTAGAATGACCCATTCCCTTCATCCTCTACCACTGCAATGGCTAGTCTACAGTCAGGCTCTGACTGAAGAGGGGAAAGTTCAAGGTCGTAGTTTTGATTACTGTGGACCGAACAGTGTCATTTCTGAAACAAGACTGTACTTGTGACGTGAATGGATTGAGGAAATTTCCCCTAAAACCAGTAAAAGATCATGAAACCTTCAAATATTTCATACGGTATTGGAAAATGACCTGCAATAGAAACAGTAAGACTAAGTGGGTTCAAAAAAATAAAGTTTGCTCTTCAGCTTACCCTTTGAATCGTGCTTATGAAACAGCAATAATAAGCCTAAAACCAATTGTTTTTTCAAAGAAACTGCAGCTAAGAAGCAGTTGGTTTAAATGGAACATATCTGCCATTTTGCTAGGTAATCAAAGTAATCACCATTGAACACAAACATTATTATTATAAGTAAAAATACAACTTTCAAATTCAAAGCGATCATAGTTGAATAAAAAATTCACCAAGACCTTCAGCCATATCTTCAAAGATGTTAAAGCAAGAATTAGTCTATTTATAATTGCACCTATAAAGCCAAACTGTTATTTAATGTCATACCAATAATTTAAAGATAAATCAAAGCATGGATAAATATTAACTACGATTTGTGCAATTTATTAAGAATGTTAGACAAAAGTTTTTCATCAGAAATGAAAACTTGGCAGATATACTCTAATGGTTCAAGTAGACGTACAATCATTATTCGAAAGGTTGATTAGATGCGTCACTTATAAAAAGGCTCTCGGTGTTTCTATTTCCTTGTCTGAGTCTTCATCGGAGACATTAATAAAAAGGAAATATCTATTCATGTAAATCTAAATATTTATTAGTTCAGCCGTGCTGTTTGGGTTGTGAACTCGAGTTAGGTAAAACCTCTTTGCCATGATTTGTCAAAAGTAGATTTTTGTAATGACTTGAGTGGATTTTGTTTTCTGAAATCAATTTGGGCAATAACGCTTCAATTCTGCTGGTTAGCTGCCTTGGCCCATGAGAAAGCTGAGTTTCTGTCCTCCATTTTAGAAAGCAAAGACTAGGACAAAACAGGACATTACTGTAGTGGTAGTGAAGATAAAGTTTGAGCTACAAAGAACAGTTTCAAAAAAGTGATTCTGAGCAACCTTCAGTTAGTAAATAAAATCTGTGCAAATAGCTGTTTGTGAAACTTGTTTTATTTTCTCTTTTTTGAAGTTATTTGCAGGATTGATCCAGCGCTTAGAAAAATGACTGACAGATGAATCAGTTTTGAATCTCTCAGTTTCTATTCACACTGTCTAGAGCAAACCTTCATCTTTCAACTGGGTTTTGACAATACCTTCTTTTTTCCTAACTTCCCTTACTTCAGTGTTGCTCTCCTCTAATGAACCCATCATTATACTGACAGATTATTTTTAAATGCAAATCAGTTAACATTTGTTGTTGTTTAAAATATATTGTTAGACTCCCATTTCCTAAAGGAGTGTTTCTCTACAATTTTTTTCTGCCGTAACATGCAAGATAGCTGGTATTCATACAAAGGACAAACAGCGTGGACATACATAGCTTTAGTGTCATTAGCTATTTACTCCACTTTTTTCCTCCTACTCACTCAAAAAATCATATTGAAATGCAAGAAACTGAAAGGGATGTAAGACTAGAACTCATTTATTAGAAACGGCAAACAAATTTGTACTTACTGCTATTATTAACAAATTATTGACATAATCGTGTATCAAGATACTACAGTTAAAAACCCATTGGACTACGAGATAAACCCAAACTACTAAATTTGATATCCATAGTACTAGCCTAACTCATTTTTTGCTCCTTCTTCAATTATATTTGCCTCTGACAGGGAAAGAATACAAACCATGCAGGAGGGGAGAATTTCTTAGGAGAGAAGAACATGTAGAGATATGAGAAGCCAGAGTACAACAGACTTCTGGACTCCACAGTTCACCTAAGGCTAGTTTGGATCCATGAATCTTCTCATACATTCCCTGGACTATCTTAACTAGGCTTTGTTACATTATTGACAGTCTTTCAGTTTATTACTTTGATAAAATAATATAATTTAAAATATGGATCTGTGATACAGTTAAGTCACTGAACTTGTTAGTAACTCAGAAGATTATAGGTTTATAATTTAAATTTCATAGTCATGTACATTTTTTACTACAATGTGAACATTTAGAGGGGGCAGAAAGTCACAATCAAATAAGTAGATTTCAGTTATTAATATTAGATTTAATTACCTTATGTATTTTTAATAAAAATATAAAGAATTCTACACCTATGAGATTTATAAAAATAAGATTAATTACTATATCTGCAGGTAGAGTAATTCATCAGAGCAGAGAATTGATGAATTACTGTCTCTAAGATAATTTATCTTTGAAAATTCTGTTCTAAACTGAATGTGTAAAATTTCCCATCCATTTTTATAGCAGAGCGCTTTTCTTAGCCATGGATTCAGTAAAACTAGAATATCTTGTGCACAAATGTCTAAGTTATGATAAAGAAAATCTCACATTCTTAAATTCCACATATATGTTTTTAATATAGGTTTTTCTTTCTAGGTTTAATTTTCTTTCTAAGCCCTCATTTGACAATTATGTGTCACCTTGAGTATACTTTTTGATGAAGTTTTCTGTCTTCCTAGCTAAATTATGGTTTCTTTAGAGGAGGAAATACGTATTCTATCTCTTTGTCTCCTGAATATATAGCACAGTGCTTTGAGGATACTAAGGCAGACTTAGTTTAGAGGAAACTAATTTTGAGAGGAAAATTCATTAGCTATTTTTTCAAAGTGACAAAACCATTATCAACAAATATTCAGATGCAAACACTCTCCTAGGTATGGCATATGTTTGGTGACACTTGCCCTCAAAGTCCTTTTACAGACACAAGCCACATACCCAAGACTCATTTACAAAAGACCTAAATAAGTGAAATACATATATATAAAATATATATTAATATTTAATACAAAAGACCTAAATGAGTGAAATATATATAATGTATATTTAATTATATATAATCAATTATATTCAATTATATATTTTTAATTTAATTATATAATTTATATATAATCAAATATATATTATATATATTTCACTCATTTAGGTCTTTTATATTAAATGATATTTTCTATAATTTTAGTATATAGAATAAGGAGATTTTTTGAAGACGACTTTACAGAAAGACTCTCCTTGCACTTGTGCCTTAGGTAAAGAGACAGTTAGAGCTCATTGGTCCTGTGAGAAAAGGCTTCCCCAGGCACAGGTTGACATGTATTTGAATGTATCACTAATATTACTTTGAGAACTAGACTCCTCTTTTTTTTTTCTATTGCACAACCATATTTCTTAATAAGAAATCATGCACATTTTGTAATGTAGTTTCATATTTTAAAAAACTCAAATTAGAATCATGGAAGTACTGTAACAAATTTACTGCTACTTTTGCTTTGGCAAGTAGAGAAGTTCAAAGGCCAGAAGTTGAAGAAAAATAGTGGTAAAGGCCACTATTTACAAAAATAAATGAAAATAAATTATATCCATGATAATGTACAATATTTCAATAGTCTTGCACCGTCATGGCTAAGCCTTGTAAGTGAGATAAGAACAAAGGCCTCTGATTTGCAATTTTAGTTTTACTAAATTACAAAGGGAAACTAAAGTTCTGAGAGCTCTAACCCTAGATCTTATTTCATTTGGACACCAGTTCTAGTCTATTTGAATTCCAAACCCATATTCTTTCCACTTCACTGTATTAAAGTTTACCTGGCCACTTATGCATACATGTATATGTATGTACACACACACACACACACACACACACAGGTTTAATTTTCTTTCAGGTTCGGGGAACAATTTTGGCACCAGAGATTTCTCTCGGTTGATCAATACTATGTTAAAAATTATGTAATAAAAATTCCTGCTTTTCCTGTTGCATCTTTCAATTTCTACAGTTATAAATATGATTTACTCATTTATATATTCTGCTAGGTACTGAGGATAAAGAAGACAGTCCCTATATGCTAGGAACTTACTGACCAATTGAGAAAAACAAGTATGTGAACAAATATATATTACAGATAATTAAGATGAAATTAGTTTTCAGGTTCAATGAAGAAATAACAAGGATGAGTGGACAATTCATTATATGTGAGTTCTAGTTAACTGGAGCCTCTGCTTTCTGAAATCTGTTCTTTGTTTGCTGTGGAGATAAGACAGTCTTATTACAGGGTCCTTTTCATAACTACAGTTTGCCAAGTTCTTGGAAGGTGTCCAGCAGTGACCCCTCAAATGATGAATTTAGTTCTTTTGCTTGTGCCTTTCTTTCGCCTGTACATAATTCTGTCATAGATGTTGAAACATTTTAGTCTGTATTATTTATTTCTTTGTGTGTTCTAACTTATCTAGACTTGCACCCTAAAGCCAGTGTCTTTATTCTCTGTTTAGCTAAATCTTAACACAAAATCAGGCTTATATAAGGCATCCAATAAATATTTAGTAAAGTAAATGAAATAAATATGCAGCATCTGACAGTTTATAGTTTATGCATTTACAAAATACATGACATATTTAATACATATATATGAATACGTGTATATATACACACATATATGTAGGTATATGTATATACGTGTATATATACACACATATATGTAGGTATATGTATATGCGTGTATGTGTACATATATCTACAATATATATTTATCATTACTATTTTAATACAAGGAAGACATTGCATAAATAAGCAATATTTTATCTGAATTACTGAATTTTTAAAAATTCTAATAGTAATAAGCAAGATAGTCTGATCAAAGACTAATAAATTTATTTTCACCTATTAAGAAAGTGATGCTTAGAGAGTTTGTTATTAAGGCAAGTTTGGGTGGAAAGTCAGAACTAGGGCATAGGTTTACTGACTTCCAGATCAATGCCCTTCCATTTTACTACACTAGTAAATGCACTAACACAGGAAATAAGAATAATAACACCTATTTGTTCCTTTTACCCAAGGTTCTCAGCATGCCTTGCTAATTGTATCTACAGTCAGAGAAAATAAAGCTCTTACCCCTTCAGGATTTTGTCTAATTCATTCTGCAGCCAGTGGCTGAGCCCAAACTACAGCCCTTCTTTCATTTTGATCAAAAGATCATATTGGTTATGCCAACCTATTAGTGTCTAGAGAAGCTGTGAGTTAAATTTCTGTGCTTTAAACGATAAAAAGCATTATTGCTGTTTTGAGATGGCATTAAAAAAAAAGATTCTGCATGTAGGAGGTTCATTCAGCACACACTTCTAACATACTTTTAAATCTATCTTAAAATAGAAATCTGTCTAGTTCCTCTGGATCTCTTATAAATTGCTAATGTCAGTGCTAAGAATATGTTATTTAGTTTGAACTTTTAAAAGCAGTATGGTTTATAAGTTAAGAATTATTACATAAGATCTCAATTGGATAATGCAAATGTTAGCTTTTAAGTGCTTATATTTTTCATCCTTATATCACTTTTTATAAAAGATCATATTTATAAAAGAGATCATATTTATAAAAGATGGCTGTCATACTGCAGCCATTCTGTAATTCAGTTCTTTGGAGCAAGTGATGAATATGATCAAGCATTTATAGATAATATTTCTGGAAATAAATGTGTGTAATAAGGTTAAATAATGAATCAGATTAGAAATAACAATTATAGCTAAAATGGTGGAGAAAGATTTACATATTTGAAATTTGGGGGTTAAACATACTATAAAATATACATATTTTAAAAATTTTAAATCTTACTCTTTGAGCCTTTTACTCAAAGCCTCTATCTCGTCTATATTTATTCAACCATTGCTTCTTTATTATATAGGAACTTTGGGTTCTGCAGCTCTGAGACAGTTCTCCTTTTCAGAAATTATTATATAATAATCAAATACTTACCTGGATTCCCAAATTGCCTGATTGGTTACAGTAGCAAAAATAACAAAATTGTTGTTTTCTGGTTTAAGTACTGACACTGTTACCTTATCTGATTTGTTAATCTATAAAACTCTTTGGGAGTCTCCAGTTGGTAAGTTGGGACTTACTGCTCGATCTTTAATGACATCTGTTAACTTTCAGAGCTGGTAGATCCCCATAATATGATCCTTTCTGTCAAGAACATCCATTCCAACACCAGCCCTCACTCTGCAGCATTTTTTAAGATGAGCACAATTGGCTAATCCATTTAATAACTATAATTATCGAGTACCTTAAATATGACAATAGTATTGTGTTAATTGCAAGAATATAAATATTACATGCCATGTTCTCAAAGAACTTATTAACAGAATACAGAGCATCTTTAGCCCAGCTACTGTACAGGAAAGTTCATGGCAAACGAATTAAGGGGAATATAAATTGAACAGGAATACATTTTATAAAGCTAGATGTAAGATTCAGAGACAGTACAATGTATTCGTTTTGAATAGTGTTTCTCTATTACATCCATTTAAATTACAACTTAGCCAATTAGTTGTTGAGTGATTTTGGGCAAATTTCTTGAACTTACTAACAGATATTTATTATGTGTTACTTCTTTATTTACAAACTACTGATAATAATAGTGTATCAAAGATTTATTGTTAGAATTAAATAGGTAAATAAACATAATAGTGTCTGGCACATGGAAAGACTGTATGAGTGTTAGCTATTATTAGTAGTAGCACTATATCGAAGAATAAGTAAGATAATGTATCGTACATGAAGTGTTTAACAGAATACCTGTTTTATAGTAATTAGTCAAAAATGTTACTTTATTATCAGCATTATTATATGTGCTGGATTGCTATGCTGTTTTTGAGAAAAGTAAAACCAAACCAAATCAAACCAAATGAAAAAATATATGCGCAGAATGAGTAAGGACTGATAGATTCATACAGCTCTTCATCTATTTAAAAAACAAAAAATATGTTTTGATGTGTTTAAGAGATAGATTTTGAAAGTTATACGGAAAAGGGGAAGAGGGATGGTCTAGGATATTAATACCAGAGTACGTCTCAGGGTGAGACACACAAAAGTGAATAAAACCCACCAGATCTGGTATTGCTTCTGTACTCTGGCTGCGGTGAAAGTCAACTCCAATACTAAACCTTAATCAGTTGCCATATGCTGGCAAAATAACTATTTTTATTCCCTGAAAAATGGCATAAGGGCTATAATGGTAAGATGAGTGCTAAAAAAGAAAAAAAAAAAGCCACTGGAATCTAGAACTTCCTCTCCCTCCCAAAATAGCAAATAAAAATGAATATAACATTCTAAGTAAGATTGCATGTATTTATGCCTCTAACAAAGACTTATAAGATACATATCTGTTAACTTGCCTATTTGGCAGAGAAGTCAAATGAATTTTGGAGAATGACAATGGGTTATCATAAACATAACCACTAGCAATTCCAATTTCTGTTACTATTCTAGATCTGTTCTCTTTATTGGAACAAATCAGTGCAGCATCTGGTAACTGGTATGCAACTACTGAGTTAGGGAATGTTTTATTTTCTATGCTTAAAGACTACCAAAAGTATTTTGAATTCATTTGGCAGAGTTAGCACACTGCTACTGTCTCAGTCCATTTGGGCTGCTATAACAAAATACCATAAAGTGGATAGCCTAAAACAACAGAAGCTTATTTCTTACAGTTCTGCACACTGGGAAGTCCAAGATCAAGACACTAGTGTGTTCAAAGTCTGGTGAGAGCCTGCTCCTTGTTGCATAGTTGACATATTTTTTGCTACAGCCTCGTACGGTGGAAGAGGAGGAAAAGCTCTCTTAGGTCCCTTTTTATTTTTTTGGAGATGGGCTCACACTACTTTGCCCTGAGTGGGCTTAAATTTATGATCCTCCCACCTCAGTCTCCCAAGTAGATGGGACTACAGGAGTGTGCCACCATGCCTCACTATCTTTGGCCTCTTTTTTATTTTTTTTTTTGAGACGGAGTCTCACTGTGTCACCCAGGCTGGAGTGCAGTGGTACGATCTTGGCTCACTACAACCTCCGCCCCTCCAGGCTTAAGCAATTCTCTGCCTCAGTCTCTGGAGTAGCTGGGATTACAGGCGCGTGCCAACATGCCCGGCTAGTTTTTTTGTATTTTTAGTAGAGACGGGGTTTCACCATCTTGCCAGGCTGGTCTTGAACTCCTGACCTCGTGATCCACCCACCTCGGCCTCCCAAAGTGCTGGGATTACAGGCGTGAGCCACCGCGCCCTGCCGGCCTATTTTATAAGGGCACGAATCTCATTATAAAGTCTCTGTCTTCATGACCTGATCACCTTCCAAAAGGCCCCACCTCCTAATATCATCACCTTGCGGGCTAGGATTCCAATATAGGAATCTGGGAACATACAAACATTCAGATTATACATAGCACCTCCTCTGTCTGAATTCTAACTTGTCAGGTTTTTCTGTCATAAACTAACGGGATTTTGCTTAGTCTGCCATGTCTTAGAACATCATGCTGATCTGCTACACCTAAAGGTATCACACATACTAGATTTGGTGAGCAGGACTTAGTAAATAACCCATGCACGTGGTGACTGATATGGTCTGGCTGTGTCCCCACCCAAATCTCATCTTGAATTGTAGTTCCCATAATCCCCACGTGTCCCGGGAGGGAGCCGGTGGGAGGTAACTGAATCACGGGGATGGTTTCCCCCATGCTATTCTCATGATGTGAGTCAGTTCTCACGAGATCTGATGGTTTTATAAGGGACTTTCCCCTTTGCTCTGTTCTCATTCTTTTTTCTACCACCTGTGAAAAGGACATGTTTGCTTCTCCTTCTACCATGATTGTTAGTTTCTTGAGGCCTCCCGCACCGTGCTGAACTGTGAGTCCATTAAGCCTCTTTATAAATTACCCAGTCTTGGCCGGGTGCAGTGGCTCACACGTGTAATCCCAGCACTTTGGGAGGCCTAGGTTGGTGGATCCCGTGAGGTTAGGAGTTCGAGACCAGTCTGGCTAACATAGTAAAACCCCATCTCTAAGAAAAATACAAAAATTAGCCGGTGTGGTGGTGGGCAGCTGTAATCATAGCAGGTGGGAGGCTGAGACAGGAGAATCGCTTGAACCCAGGAGATGGATGTTGCAGTGAGCCAAAATCATGCCCAGCCTGGGCAACAGGAGAGAAATTCCATCTCAAAATAAATAAATCAATAAAAATTACCCTGTCTTGAGTATGTCCTTATAGCAGCATGAGAACAGACTAATACAGTGAGTTACATACATGCCAGAGAGTAGTAAATAAATGCATTGGAAATTTAGGGGCTGGCACCTCAGCGGTGGAAGAAATGCTTCACATTGTGGTGGCGAGAGGAAGAGTAGGTCAGGGCAGGTGTTATGGAAATTTGAGTGGGGCCTTAAAGAGTGGAGGAGTCTTTTGTAGTCAGAGATGTAGTCAGAAAATGATGTCATTTCTAGTAGAGAGAAAAATATGAGGGAAAAACACGGAAATGAGAGAGTGGAGCAGCACCAAAACTGTTTTGGAAATGAACAGTAAAACCTGGAAAATAATGTAAGTGGAAACGAAGCTGAAAAGGCAGGTTGGGGCTTGAATTGCCAAGCTAAGAGTTTGAATGTTATTTTTGATAATGAGGTGGGCATTTGAACTAGAGGAAATGTTTCCATAGACCTGCTACCCTACAAGAAAATGCAGGAACTGATGGGAGGAAGTGGGTGTGAGGGGAACATCCTATCATTTTTCCCTTCCCCAACTCACTGACCTCAGGAGTCTGATAGATTATTATTGACTCCAAGGTAAGAGCTGCAGCTTTAATTAAACACTTCCGAAAATCAGGTAGGTTTCTTTACCTAGACCTTTAAAATCTCAAGTTGCAGAAAAAAAGACATAATTCCAAATCACACTTTCATCAATGACAATATCCACTGCTATGGCAGTTGCTTTGCCTGTTAGTTTTTAACTCTTTAAATAGCCAATCCCTTAAAAAGAGAATAGATAGCAAATCATTGATTGGATTTCTTACTTAGAAATGGCCTGAAAGAAAAGGAATGGTTGATATTTTTGCTGTATAAAGAAATGTTTTCATTAGTGGGCTGTATAGAAAGGCGTCACTGGTCCACTCTCAAGGATATTTGCAGTTTAATAGACTTCTCTTGGTTGCAGAAGGAGTAATAGTGATAGCGACAGTGGTAGTAGTAATAGTGGTAATACTATAGGTCATATTTATTTTGAATTTCCATGTCAAAAATAGTTCTCTCAATCCTGCCAACTATAGCCGTATGAAGTACTTGCTATTATTATTCCTATTTTACAGATGAGGAATCTGTGGAACAGAAAAGTCTCTGACCATAATCAAGGTCATACAGCCAGAAAGCATCCGAGCAGACACTCCACACTAACCAGTGTGGATTCAGAGACTGCATCCTTCATTACTGTATTGTTGGATGATACTAGCGGTATGATTCGTCATTCACAAAAAAATAATAAGTCTTGGGCATAATTACTAGAAACAGATTATAGTTGTTTTTGTGTGTTTGTTTTTGATGGGTGAAAAATAACTAGCCTGTGTTTAAATATGTGATCTCTGCCCTATTTGAATGTTTCTCTGACTCCAAATCATAAAGGTGAATATGAATTATTTTCATTCCTTCTTTTTTAATCAAGTCACAATAGTTGCTAGTCGTTTTTTAAAGTTTATGGCATTATTTTGAAAAGTATAGTTACTCTAAAATTTCATGATTCTTCTGAAGTCATGACTTTTTTTGTCAATTTACTTCCAATATGGACTTCCTTACATTACACAAAAGACTTTACTTTAAAGTGTTTGGCCTCGTGACCAATTACGTTAACACTTTGTTCTCTGTACTTTACTTCATGTTAATGCTATTGCATTTGTTATAGACATGTGATTGTGTGGCTTTTGATTTTTATTTTTCTTTGTTCAAATATTTAAACCTCGTTTGTGAATCCTGTTTTTAGTTCCATTATATAAGATAGCTCAGGGCTGGGCCCAGTCAATCTCTCCAAATTCTAATCATGGTAATTCTTATCTTGTTTGATAAAGGTACAAACCATGCCTAAAGGACAGTGTTCCCATGCCAGAAATAGGGAGGACCAGTTAGTAAATGAATGACTCATCTTTTTGTTTATAATTGACTTCCACAGTCTAATTTTGTTTAAGCAATACCTTATGCTTTAATCATGAGGTTAGTGTATTAAAGTAATGGTTGATTTTTGGCTCCTCCCATATACTGTAAGACATGATATACTAGTATATTCAGAAACCTAAGAATAGTTTCATTTATTGCTAGTGGTAATGGCCAATAATCAAGGCATAGCTTCATAATAAGCAATTCACTTTCAGAATGAAAACACATATAATATAATAAGTTTTAAATTTTCTAATTGTTGTTCTCTCCTGCAGATAATGATAGTTAAACTCTTGTCAGCTATGATTTATAAGTACAGTACTCATTATGTTCCTATTCCTTTATATTTTACTGTATTCTTTTTACCTTTCTCAAATGGGACATTTCTTCAAGATAATGTATATAATTATTCTCATTAAAAACTAGTAAACCTAGAGAAAATACTCTGTATTTTATTACTGAGCAAGTCTTTACCAAACAGGTGATTTTTTGAAAACATTTAATACTCTTGTAATAATTAAAGCCTTTCTGTTTCATTCCAATAACATTTCTTAGCATTTCTCTCTAGGTGAGTACATTTTGTGTTTTTAAGCTAAAAAAAAAAAAATGCAACACAGCCTGCCATATATCATATTTGTTATTAAATGGCTCAAAATTTTAATTGCATTTTTATGTTAGAAAGCAAGCGTGTATTGCAGAAATCTGAGGTCACCTTTAAAGTTCAAGAGACTTTTCAGAATGGTAAAATGAATATAAACTCTAAAAGAAATGTCAATTTTATTCTATAAATTACTGTTAAAAATGAAATAGTTAAGGATAACATGGTTTTGAAAATTAAAAAGGAAAAGGGAAAACACAAAATTATATTGCTTTTCTGGTGTTATGTTGACATTGTTGTAATTCTGAAGGTTTGTTATATGTTAATTTTTTTTCCTTTCTTTATTTTCTCTTCTTTTTACATAAAAAATGTTGTATTCCAACATGAAATGGGCAATTACGTATTAGAACCAACTGTTTCATCTCTGAATCTTTTGCTTATCATTACTGGGCAAGAAGCAGTCTTCAGTGGGACAAAATGAAAGTTAGTGTTATGAAATAAAAACAAATTAGAGAAAGTGAAAGGCCTTTAGGGCAGAGAAGCCTTATGGATTAAGGATGAAAAGGGCCATGTTTAGGTTCCAAGTTCATAAAAAAATTTATTCTGATTACCTGGACATCTTATGACTTCTGAAATAATTATTTAAGCATGTAACATATATAGTTTGGCTTCTCATTAAGGAGTAAAGAATTGAAAGTTCTTTAGCGGAGAGTTGAATAGAGGAAATGAATCTGGCATTTTAATAGAAAAATATTTCTAGCACCTATGAGGTTTTCCATTTTATGTTCATTGGCTTGCCTTGACTCATTTTTGGTTGTTTGCTTTTTGGTTAGCACCTTCATGAATCAAAACTTTCCATATATGGAGTTATTCAGCATGTCCTTTGTGAGTAATTGTTACAGGTATAAGGTGCATACAGGTAGATGTGAAGAAGGCAGTGGAGGATAACAGGAAAATGGAAGAGAATGAGAAAATGTATGGTTCTGTGGAAGGAACACTGGAATTAAGGTCAGAGTTCTCAGCTTTAAATTCATAGTGCACCCTTCTGAGCAACTGTAGACAATTTCTTTTATGTTCTTTTGAGGTTCACTTTCTTCATCAGCCTGTAGGAGAATACAGGGTCTGGAAAAAAAAAATGTTTGAGATGTTTGCCTCATAGGCTCCCACATCAGATGATGTGTGATGCTGGCTTGTAAGTGGGGACACATTATTTAGATATTAGGGGGTATTTGCAAATGAGTGCTGCAAAATTTGGAGCTCCTAATACATATTCCAAGATGTCTAATAGTTTCTCTGAAATGTAAACACTTATGGTGAACAAAAAAACTTTTGAAATCCTAGGTACAGTTTGGATGACTCAACTTTAACAAAATATCAACTATTTCCTATGTAGTTGCCCAAACATAAGAGTTGACTACAAAATTTTAAAAACCTGTCTTTCTTCTTAGATTTCTATAAGAAACGTTCAATGCTGTTGATTTGTTCATTGACTGATTTTACACGTTCTCGTTTTCTTTTTATAAAGCACATGTAAGAAGAAAGAAACCTGAATTAAGATTTGTGCTTTCTTGTATAATTTATGTTTTAGCAGGCATCAACTCCGGGCAAGGCTGAATCCAGGTTTTGTGGGGCCTGAAGCTTAATCAATATGGAGGACCTCTTTGAGGAAAAGCATGCAAAATTACAAATACAAAATTAGGTATGAAAGTGGAATTTCATGTAGAATGAGAGAACAAATTAAAATAAATCACATCCCTTTCTTCTCAGATCTTTTTAGGCTATTTGTTGGAAATGCTTACATAAAAATGCTTCATGATTACAAGCTGCCTTTCCCTCCTCGTGTAGAACTTTCCAAACCCCAGCAATTCCTAGCACCACACGGGCTGGTGCAAGGTTTATCTGACCCCGACTGTAAGGAAAATCTCTTAAGCTCCCTTCATTCTCGTTTCTCTACCATGCATGTCTTATGCTTTGTAAAGAGCTGTGTACCAAAGCATCCTACACAACTCTTTAAAAAGCATGAGAAGACACTTTTCAAAGGATTACAGTCTTTTACCCCTTCAGCGTAAATGCTAAATGTTATCAGGCAATGACCACCAAAGGGTTCTTCATATAGTTTTTTTGTTTGTTTTTTGTTTTTTGTCTATGAATTTTAATAAAATTTCCTAGAGGTTAGATGAGGAGGCTTTGAATGATCAGTTGCTTTCTACCTCAAGGTGATTTGTATTTTGTTTTGTTTTCCAACTACCTTTCTTCCTTCCTCCTCAAGGCTGGTGCAGGCTTCATTTACTTATTTATTTTTAGTCTCTTTAATTTCATGGCATATAGTAGTCATTCTCAAACTTGGCTGCACATCATCTGGGGAGCTTTCAAAACTACTCACATGCAGTTACACTCCCCGAGATTATTATTTAATTAGTCTGGGGTGATTTTACCATGCAACTAAGTTGAGAACCATTGTCTAAGATCCCAACAATCTATATTTCCTTAGGGTCTATCTTGATTTTTTTAAAGGGGCAGAAATGGCTGAAAAATCTAGTGGTAAATATGCATATAAGGCCCATTAATTTGACACTGTTTTGTTTAAAAATAAGAAGGCTGCTGGATTATTTTCAAATAGTGAAGATAATTGTTATCTTACTGAATAATTCTTAAAATCAATTTGGACATTGCAATATCCTCTTAACCACTGAAAACAGGGAGAATTTAGAGATTAACTTCATTCTGGTCTTTAGATTTACTAACTTTTATAATTTTATTCAAACTAGATGACTCCATTTATCAGGCTAGAAGTTTTTGTTTATTTAAGATTTCTTAAAACTTTATACTTAATGATCCCTTTACTTGAGGAGAGTCAATGGCAGATCACAGAGTACAGAGCAGGGTCAACATAAAAGAGAAGGCTGAAAGCTGTGCTATACAGTAGAAAGGCCCTAGGATGGGGAAGGACAAATGGCAAAGTTGGTGTGAGGTACTGATTCTAAAGTCCAAGTCAGGCACTGTGCCGGGTTAGAGGATGTGAGCAAGTTTCCCTGTCATTCTGTGCGGGGAATGTCAGTGTAAAGACTTACCTTCCGAAATAAGTCCGTTATTTCAGTGATGGGACTAAGGTGAAGAGATAACTTTTTAGGTGTTCTCAACAACCCAGCAACTGAGGTGGGATGCTGATCCGAGTGTTTTTATTAGATTTTCTGATGTGAGTAGATGTGTCCAACCAGAGAGCATGGTTTTTTGTTTGTTTGTTTTTTGTTTTTCCAGAATGAGGCAGGATTCTGTAGTGGCCGGGATTGAAGCAAAGGTCACATCCTTTTGTGAGTAACACAATCAATTTAGGATGTTGTGACCAGCACTTAAAAATAAATGAAATCTAATAGAACTGGTAGAAAATGCTATGGGGTAGCTGCTGTTTCACAGATCTCAAATGGATGAACCTAGACTCAGAGTGTGTGGGATGAACTTCTAACTAAGCATACTTAAGACAGAAGAAACAGAACAAAGGGAATTCTCACAGTAGCTTGGTACTTCTAGTTCTAGAATATCTGAACGAAAGCTAAGAGTTGTGAGTAGGGTGGTGGAAGGCTGGGGATTATTTCAAGTGTATCCTCTGGGAGTTAGGGAGAAAATGGGAGAAGAATGGTATTTTGAAGCTCTCTCTGAGAGTACTGTGGAACGAGGGTGTCTTGGTAGAGAAAACTGCATCTCGGTGTAAGAAAAAGTTTTACTGGTTTGAATATTAGTGAAGAATGAAGGTAGCCATTAAAGGAGGAAAAAATGTATACTAGGATGTCATTTCTAAGAGGAAAAAGAGGAATACATAGCAGTTAGATTAAACCAAATGCACTAAGAAATAGGTAACAATGTATGATAAATGATGAACATAAAATAAGATTTAAAAAGTAAAATAAATTGTTTAAATCTTTATAAAAAATGTTTAAGGCAATTCTTCTGTCAACCTAAAGAAAAGAACCGGGGCAAAATTAGTATAAGTCAAGAGTTTATTTGGGCCAAGTTTGAGGACGGCAGCCTGGGACCATCGGTTCAAGGTGCCCTGAATATATACCCTGATTAACCACAGCTGTAAGAAGGTTTTTAAAGGAAAAGAGGAGACAGTTCCTAAGTGGTTTACCAAAAATTTTTATTAAAATAACATAAGCTATTATTGGTTATGCATTGTTCTTTGCATCACAAATTTCAGGAACATAAAGAAAATGGATGAGGCAGCTGCTCAGGAACAAAATTCCTTTAAACAATTACCCCAGGATATGGGGAGAATGTGTCTGAAGTCCCTACTCTTGTCTCTCTGGACCTGATACATTTTGAATAACTCACATAGCTCAGAACACTCTGCGTTATTTTCCTTTTCTCACTTCTATTGAAAGGAAAACGGACAATCAGCTAAATAAAAACAAAAACAAAAATTCCAGTTAAATACAGCTTATAAAAATAATTGAACAAAGTAATAAATTATGCCAATAAAAAAGATGTATCTGGCCAGGTGTGGTGGGTCATGCCTATAATCCCAACACTTTGGGAGGCCAAGAAGGGCAGATCACGAGGTCAAGAGATCGAGACCATCCTGGTCAACATGGTAAAACCCCGTCTCTTTTAAAAATACAAAAATTAGCTGGGCGTGGTGGTGGGCACCTGTAATCCCAGCTACTTGGGAGGCTGAGGCAGGAGAATTGCTTGAACTTGGGAGGCGGAGGTTGCAGTGAGCCGAGATGGTGCCACTGCACTCCAGCCTGACAAAAGATGGAGACTCCATCTCAAAAAGAAAACAACAACAATAAAAAACAAATAAAAAAACACATATCTTACTGTGTGTTATGGTCCAAACAATTAATAGCCACTATTTTAGGTAGTTGGCTAATTTCAACCTGAGTGTTATGTACTTGGTTGGTTGAGTCACTTATTATTTCATTTATTCAACAAATATTTATTAAAATCCTTAATGTTTTTCAAGTACTGGGGAAAATGTTTGCATTACAAAGAAAATAAGAAAAACAATTCCTGATTTCATGGTGCCTACATTCTAATGGAGGAGATAAATAATAAACTATTTAGTAAGCCAAAAATAACTTTCTGCTATAATAAGAGTTCTGTGAGAAAGAGAAGGGGTGCTTGCTATAGAATAACAGGAGGTGACATAATGTAGAACGTGTGAGCAGGGAAGGTTACTGAGAAAGTGACATTTAGTTGAATTCACTTCAACTTCTGTTGGATACAAGGTTTGAATTTTCACATCTGGTATTTTACCGCTAGTTGCCTGTTTCTCAACCTCAAACCTCACGTAACATTTATAAAGGGAGTTATTTCATTTCCCTCTATAAAATGAGAATCTAATTTCTACAGAATTACAATGGGCTCATCCACTTAATTAAATTATTTGGAATCGAATTAGACTTATTGTATTTGCCTTTAAGTTTAAAAATACATCTGAATGTGAAGGGAAGGAAAAGAACCTCTAAAACAAGTCTCTAAACCAGTCTTCTAAAAATAACATCAAAAACCCAAGTAATTAGCTAAATAGGCTTCATATTCAAAGAGAAATTACCAATTAACCTTCCCCTGGCCCCCTATGAGGAAAGACAGCGAGAGAGTTGAAGAGGCAGGAATTCCTGCAGTGGGAGGATCTGATCCATTTTGCGCGACGCCCTTGCTGAAGGCAATACTCACTTGAAAGAAAATCCCAGCCACTGATTCCACTTGAGTTTAGAACCTTTTAAGGGCTGAAAGGGAGAGCTTTGTTTGCTGAGAGAAAAACAAACAATCAAGATACAGAAGGAGTTGGCGAAGGAAAGTCTGCCCAGAGTCAGGTCTGTTTTCTGTCAGAAAGTTCGGGTTTGGCAATAGATATAACCAAGACAATTGTTTTATTTTTGTTTTATTTTGAGCTCACCACTGGTGAGATGCAATATACAAACATTGTCTGAGCTGTATAATCTTAATTTGCTGATAAAAAGAGGATGTTTTGTTTGTGTTGGAATCAAATGCCTTTCTGGAATTCAGACAATATGTGCCATACCGACGGCTTCTCCTTGATAGGTTAGGCTGTCCTTACGTGACTTACAGAAGTAGCATATTTTTAAAAAATCCTTACCTGAAAATTGAAAATAGAAAACAAAAAGCTCTTTTCATTGCTCCCATAACACTATCTGTCCTTCTATTTTTGTATTTAGTGAATAGTTTTAACACTGCTTATAAATGTTTTCTTTTAGATTATGAACTCCTTGAGGGATCTTGTATTTTTCTCTTTGCCTGCCTTCCTTCCTTCCTTCCTTCCTTCCTTCCTTCCTTCCTTCCTTCCTTCCTTCCTTTCTTCTTCTTCTCCTCTTTCTTTCTTTCTTTCTTTCTTTCTTTCTTTCTTTCTTTCTTTCTTCTTTCTTTCTTTCTTTCTTTCTTTCTTTCTTTCTTTCTTTCTTTCTTTCTTTCTTTCTTTCTTTCTTTTCTTTCTTGTCTTTTTTTCCCCCCTCCCCTCCCCTTCCCTCCTTCCTTCCTTTTCTGTCTCATTCTGTCACCCAGGCTGTATTGCAGTGGCACGATCTCACTACAACCTCTGCTTCCTGAGTTCAAGTGATTCTCATGCCTCAGACCCCGAGTAGCTGGGATTACAGGCACATGCTACCATGCCCGGCTAATTTCTGTATTTTTAGTAGAGCTGGGATTTTGCTATGTTGGCCATGCTGGTCACGAACTCCTGGGCTCAGGGAGCTTACCTCAGCCTCCCAAGGTGCTGGGATTATAAGCATGAGCCACCACACCCAGCCAGATCTTGTTTATCTTTGTAATATCAGTGTCAAACCATTTCTGACCTACTTAGACAATGCTGAATTTAAAACAAAATTGGGGATACTTTATCAACCTTCCTTAAAACTCAGTCCAACTTGGGCTTTTGTCCCTTTCCCTATGATAAAATTATGTTTGCCAGTGACTTCCATGGCCTTCAGTGGCTGATACTGTACCTATCGTCAGCGTTGGGCGTGATTAGCTTTGCTTTCCTTCTGGGACAACATAATTCTTTGTTTTCCTTCCTTCCTCAACCACTGGAGTGCCTCAGGGCTCAGGTCTAGGATCCGTTCTTCATCAACACTGTCCACCTGATCTTATTTACTCTCTTTGAATATGGCATCCACATTTATTTTGAAACCCCAAGAGCTCCCCATGAAACGGCTGTATCATCCTGCCAGTAGCTTTCACTTGCTCACATACCTGGGATCTCAATTGTATCTGGCCAACATCAAATCCTGATCTTTCTCCCTCAAGACAGTTTCTCTGCAAATCTTTTCCTTCTTTGTAAATGGCAAGTCCACCTTTCCAAGGACTCAGGACCCCAAATTTGGAATGTCCTTTACTCCTTTTTCTGCTACCCCACTTAACGAATTTACTAGAACAATCCTATTGTCTCCTCCTTCAATATATATTCAGAAACTGACCACTTTCCCCCACTGCTATTACTATTGTCCAAGCCAATGTAATCTCTCATTTGAACTAAAATTTGAAGCCTGAGCATCTAATGACAAAGTTCATGTTTCTTTCACCTTTTCTAGGTGGTTTTCAAACCTGGCTGTACATTAGAATCTCCTGGGAAACTTTAAAAACAACTAACATCCAGGCATCAAATCACCTCAGAAACCCTGATGTAATTTGTCCAGTGTGGAGCCTAGGCAAGGGTATTTTTCTTATTTTGATAATCTGTAGGTGGTTCAAAGGTATAGTTGGGATTGCGAACCACTGCTATATCATGTTGAAGGCGGGTGCGGGCGTTGAAGTATATCATAATGTAATGCTTTAAAAGTGTGGTCTGTGAACCCCAAATATCTGAGACAGGTCTCAGTCAATTTAGGAAGTTTATTTTGCCAAAGTTAAGTATGCGTACCCGTGACACAGCCTCAGGAAGTCTGATGACATGTGCCCAAAGTAGCAGGGGCACAGCTTGGTTTTATACATCCTAGGGAGATATGAGACATCAATCAATATATGTAAAATGTACATTGGTTCCATCCAGGGGGCTTCCAGGTCATAGGTTGGTAAGAGACAAATGGTTGCATTCTTTTGAGTTTCTGATGAGCCTTTCCAAAGGCAGCAGTGAGATATGCATTTATCTCAGTGAGCAGAGGGATGACTTTGAATTCTGTCTGTCCTTTGTCCACAAGGAAATTCCGTGTAGCTTTTTAAATTTAGTATCTGTCTTTTTTTTTTTTTTTTTTCTGAGACAGAGTCTCACTCTTGTCGCCCAGGCTGGAGTGCAATGGCGCGATCTCAGCTCACTGCAACCTCCGCCTCCCGGGTTCAAGTGATTCTCCTGCCTCAGCCTCCTGAGTAGCTAGAATTATAGGTGCCTACCACCACGCCCGGCTAATTTTCTGTATTTTTAGTAAAGACAGGTTTCACTATGTTGGCCAGGCTGGTCTCGACCTCCTGACCTCATGATCCACCCGCCTTGGCCTCCCAAAGTTCTGGGATTACAGGTGTGAACCACCGCGCTTGGCCACTAGCCTTTTGAAGAATAAAATGGGAGGCAGGTTTGCCCTAAGCAGTTCTCAGCTTGACTTTTCCCTTTGGTTTAGTAATTTTGGGGTCCCAAGATTGATTTTCCTTTCACAGGTCCAAGATCAACAGCATCAGTCTTCTCTGATGACTTGTTACAAATGCAAAAACCCTGAATTAGAGACTCAAGGCTTAGGGTTTAACAATCTACATTTTAAAAAGCCATCTAATGTATAGCCAAGTTTGAGAACCCTTAACCTAGAGATTAAGGGCCTTGACTTTGGGTTGAAAAAGATCTAGGTTTTAAATGGACTTTCAACACTAAATCAAGTAATTCAACACCTCTAAGCCTCAATTTACCTAGATATGAACAAAGGTAATGTTATTTACTGCTCCGAAAAATAATGAGATAGTTAATGTAAATCACTTGGCCCGTACCAATTGTTCAACACATAGTAACTAATACTAAAGGGTATTTTGGAAAGAGTAATGAGTCAGAAACTGAGTCTATAAATAAGCCTATTTTTAAAGATCTGGGGAAGACAGTTATGGGAATATGAAGTAGGTAACCTGAGAATTGTATGAGTATATTATGCTTTAGAAGACACTCAACAGCTAATATTGAAAAATGGGCAAAAATGTCCAGCCCACGGAATACTTAAAGAGTTGCTTTCCTCAACAGAATTGGAACTACCTCAGGCACACTGTTGAACATACAATAGTTACATAAGTAATAGTTTTACTAACATTTCCTACTGTTTCATTTTGTTAGATAAAGATATTGCTGACTTGCTTTTAGCATCATCTGTTTAAATATTCTTTGGATGTTTAGATAAGAGGTTTGGTCATGCAAAATACTGATGGCAAATGGGTTAGATTTGAACTTTGGGGTTAAGTAAACTTCCTTTTTGAGCCAGGGCTCACTCCCTCCCATTCTCCCTGAGAGATCCGGAGTCTTAAGGCATTTGTATGTGGCCAACAGGAGGAAGGCATGTGTAGAGAGAATGAAAGGTTCCTGAGATTTTAAATTAGATTCACCTGTTTATTCTGGAATTTTTCTTTTGTGGTTTAGTGACAAAGGACTTTGTATGTGTATGTATGTGCACATGTGTGCATCTTTAAGATATCCTTACAAGGTTACCAAATATTATTATCTGTTTTAAATTACTTGAAATGACTGCATGTTCTATCTATCTATCTATCTATCTATCTATCTATCTATCTATCTATCTATCTATCAATCAATCAATCATCTGTCTATCTATCTCAATCAATCTTCTATCTGTCTGTCTGTCTATCTATCTGAGTGTGTGTGTGTATAAATCGTAAAATAGGAATGCCAGTAAATGGTCTTATAGTCTTTTAGGGTGTTTGCAATTGGATTTACTATTACCACTGAAATTGTCTTAAATTTGAGGAATGTGAGGTATTGTACAAGAGAATTGAACTCAGGCTTGATTCCTTTGCTTCAGAAGATGCTTAAGTAGGTTAGATAAAATCCTAGAGGTTCTTGAAAAGTTTTGAAAAACAATCAGAATTTAAACTTGGAGATAGGTAGATAGAAAGATAAATTTTTGGGCAAGATGGAAGTATTGATTTGAGAACATTTGCTGAAAAACGTGAGTGCAGGGGATATTGCATAATACACCAGCACATACACATGAAGAGAGTCCTCAAAAACATGTCACAGTGTTGGAGAGAAAATGCCAAGAATACTTTTCCCATTAATCTAAAAGTTCAGTTTTTGGTTTAATATTTCTCATGAATTTAGGATAAAAATAATTGACTTTACTAATTTGTTTATGCTCAAATACGACTTTAACAGGTATTCTGTCAGGATGTAAAATTTTTATTCGTGGAGTTTAGAATATGATCATGTCACTTACGTGAAAAAAAATAACAGTGAATCAAAAGATATACTATAGTATAGCAAATTTTGAATTGTGATTCTGGCATTCATTTCATAAAAATTTCTTTTATTGAAATGAAAAAATAACATAAGTAGATATACATTTCGATCATCAAAAAGGGAGAGAATCTCAGTTTATGCATTTAAGCAGTTTTCAGTAATACATTACTGCAAAATTTATAATACCATGAATTCTAGATCAGTACTCTAAATGAGGCAATTAAACCTTCGTATAAGTACTGTGTCTTTCTTCTGAAAAAAAAAATCGGTCACTAATTTTGTGTTTTATAGTTGTTAAAAAGAAAGCTTTATAGTTTAATTTTACCCTGGTTAACCTTAACTTGTCAATGATTATTGAAGATTTGTAAGACTATTTACTCTACTAATCCATAAAAAATGAGGTTACCATAGTAACTAGTATGTCTTTAATACTCGGCTTATGTAACCTCTGAGATTCAGAATAGTTTTTCATCTGAACTCTTCTATCAGCTACACTGATTTCCGATGCTCTATTGAACTTTGTACTATAAAGGGAAGTGCTTTCTTTACTGATTATGCAAAGCCTGGGTATTTTTAGACAATTTGTTCATAATACAGTCCAAGTGCCTTGGATGTTTGGGAAATTTTAAAGGCGGACATAATTTAAAAGCACTTTCAAAAGACTTTGGGAATAGCAAAGAAGTGGTGGTGGAATATTTGTTTAAGTAACTGTGGACTTAGAGTTTCAATTTTCAGAAATGTCTTGAAGTAAAAAGGATCAGTTGTTTGATGCATATGTTATTCTGAGAAATTCTTCTATAGGGAGATTACATCTTGTTATTGGGAGACTATCTTATTAACTCAGATCATGTAAAGAAATGCAAATCTTGCTTACTTCCTAATAAGTTCTGCTACAAATAATATATACATGATTTTTGCAAGGAATGAGCAGAATTGAGATTCTGGAAATTTAACACACTCTTCATATGGCTCATTTTCATGCTGTTGCCTCTATTTGGAATGATTTCATCATTTCTGCACACCTTCATCCCTATCATACCCCTACTATTTCATGGTTTACTCCTATTTGTTCTTTACATCGTATCTGAGATGTCATGTTCTCTGGTAATATTGCTACGTTAAGACTTTTTATACATGCTTGTATAATATCTCTTGAAGATAGTTTCATGCCTAATTGTAATGGTTGGTTCACTTGTCTGACATTCACTTGCTCAGGTGTCCTGAAGGAAAAGGCCAAGGTATTAGGGCTTGGCCTTGGTGCTGTGGGCTTAAAGACCCATTTAGTGCCTTCATTCATAGTAGGTTTCCAATAAATATTATGTCAATTAGCTGTATTTAGTTTCCTATGACTGCCATAACAAAATACCACAAACTGGGAAGCTTAAAACAACAGAAATTTATTTTCTCCAGTTCTGGAGGCTAGGTAGTTGAAAACAAGGTGTTAGAGTTGGTTCCCGCTGGAGGCTCTCAGGGAGGATCTGTTCCATGCTTTTCTGCTAGCATCCTTGCAATTACTGGCAATCCTTGGTATCCCTTGGTTTGCAGTCATCACATCACTTTAATCAATCTCGGACTCTATCTTCACTTAATGTTCTCCCCTGTGTCTTTGTCTGTCTCTTCTCTTCTCATAAGGACACCAGTTATGTTGGATTAGGTCCACCCTATGACCTTATCTTAACTATGTCTCCAAAGACCCTATTTCCAAATTAGGTTACATTTACAGGTATCAGTGTTTAGGACTTCAAGACATCTTTTAGGGGACACAAGGCAGCCTACAACAGTAACCATCTAGTGCATTCTGCCTTCAGGACTGGATTGATAAACAATCTTAAACAGGGGCAGGTTAGTCACTAAGTTGCTAACTAGTTCATTGCTTAGTCATTTTACTTAACAGGATGACATTCACAGAATGAAAAGTACTTGGTCTGATTATTTGAATTGTCTTGACATCCAGACCTGATAACTACTTAGAGAATTTTACATACTGATAGTAGACTCTGTGACTCCGTCAGCAAATGTATGAACTAGTTTGCTATATGGATACAACTTCAGCAGTTCTTAAAAGGATAAATTTATTTGCAGCAATTTCATAATTAGGCCCAAGGAACTGTGTTGTATTCAGGGTTGTTAATTCTTATGTGTAACTCAAAATCTCACATTTTTAATTTGGGTCATCTTTATTTGGCACCCACTGCAAGGCATGGGGAGAGGAGGCAGCAGAAAAGTTATTTCTTGGCATTTAGAAACTAGTTGATTAACATGCAAATTTTATTCAAAGTAATACAAAATATGCATCTATTATTTTTGGTTCATCAGATTGAGTTATTTTTAATTTTAATAAGATGCAACAATAATTAAGTGATTTAAAATATATAATTTAATACTGGACTAGTTTTGCAGTAGCAATGATTGCCAGGTTGCACACGAAGCTCCAGGTACAGGATCGGCTACAAGATCCCACAGGCAGTAGGCTGAGAATAGGACCTGGAAACCAGCCCACATTGGTGATGACTAGGGAAGATTTTAGAGTTCCAGGGAGAGGATACAAATAAACTCGAACTAGCACTAGGCAAGAGAGGAATTTTTACATGTGTGTGTGTGTGTGTGCGTGTGTGTCTGTTTCCTTTTTAAATATTGTTTTAGGTTAAAAGGTTAATGTGGTTTGGATCTAATTGGGTGTGAATGTGGACAGGTGGAAATGTACATGAATGTTGACGGGTCTGTGTATTTAGTACATAAATGGATATTGCAGCTACTGGTAGATGCTTTGCAACTTCCAAAAGATATGCGTCCTAGTTCTCTAAATTAATAAGACATTAGTGTTTTAGAATATAAAAAATTATCACAAAGGGTTTTCTTATTTTTATTATTCCACTAAGCCAGCAGGGGGAAGTCACACATTACATTTTGGTGGGCTTCAGAAATATTTCTTCAGACTTTTTCTTAAAAAGGTCCATGCTCTTAGTAAAAAAAAGTAAATAATTTAAAATAGAGAGCTTGTAGTTATGATTCTCACAAGCATGCTAGTATCCATTCTAAAAAAGAAGGCTTAAACTTTAAATTCTTTACCTTTTCTAAATAAAAAATAAATGAAACACTTCAATATTCCCAGCAGAAAGTATTAAATAATTACCTTGTTGTTGAGATATGAATAATGTTTTCAAATGGTTAATTTTATTTATAACATCAGAAATGTAATCACTGAATTTAAATGACACTGCAAAAAGTAAAGGAGAATCTCTTCATCAGTATTTAGTGCTAGAAGTAAATTATTTTGATACATGCCACTGTATTCTTCATCTGGTTTTTTATTTTTTGCAGTTTAAAAACATCTGATGGAGAAAGAAAACATTTTAACTTTCAAGATACAAACAAGAATAGCTCTTTGCCAACAGAAAACATAATATGGGGACTCTATGGCTATTGTTTCTAAGAATATAAGAGATGATTACATCACATTGTGTATTCTGTAGGAAAAACACTTTAATGCAGATATGGCTAATAATAGAATGATCTAAGTCAATATATTGTACAGTTTTGAGTGACATAGAAGAATTACATCATTATTCTCTGTATTTTGATTTCTGTACTAAGTTAATCATGTTCACTGTTTCATCATCAATTATCATTCACTCATTTTGTAAAATTTTAGCATCTGCATTTAATGTTACTGTATTGTTTCTGTTTACTACAGCTGGTTGCAATAGACTCAAATGACAATTTCAGAGCTATGTATAAAAGGTCACAAAAAATAAACATTCAAAACAGAAATATCTTACTTCCAGAAAGTATAAAATTTGAGTACAAGATGTCAAAAGTTATGACAACTGGAATGTGTTCATCTCATTATATGTAAATTCATCTATTTGAAAAATGTATTTTTTAAAGTAAATCATTAGGTAACGTTTATCTTAAAAATCATAAATTCTCCATCATTATGATTGTTCTGTGTTGCCAATTACATATAAATGTTAAATTACAGAGAAAACAAATAGAAAATAATCATCACGTATTTTAAAATTTGCAAAAACATAAAAAGTTATAAAAAAGATTCAGTTCAAGAAGTAGAACAAAGGGCATTAAAATAGTACTTACTATAAAGACAAAACTACATAATTTATATAATGCATATTTTATAGAATTTTAATTATACTATACACACCCACACACACCCACACACACACACACAAAATGCTAAAATGTGTAGTAAAAAATTCACAGTGGTAGGGCAGGCAGAACAACAAGGTGACAAGATACCTATACCTCCAAATCTGTATCCGCCATCACCAAGACTTATTTCAAAGTGTTAAACCTAGAAGTGAATCCAGTAACCAGCCTTCAGAAGAAGATTTTTTCCAAAGTGCTGTTGAATTAAAATCACAAATGGCTAATGGAATAGGAATGAAATAATTATTTTCTTTCATTTGCTGCAGAAAATACTGAACTATGAGCTTTTCACTACTGGGGTTAAAATTGTAAGCATTCTATTCGTAAAGGAGTGTCTTTTTTCTAAAGATTGACGTTTAGTAGCTGAATTTTAAAGCTGTGAGAATACAGCAGTTATATGTTAAGCCTAGTGCAAACCTGACCTAGATTATTTTCATTGACTAAAAATTATGAAAAATATCAATAATTTTATTGGCAAAAAGATACATAGAATAAGTAGTAATCTTCAGAACTAAACAAGGTATCCAGACGTACTGAAAAATTTGGGGCAAAGCAATTGGAGAAAAATCAGTCATTTTCTTCTAGATAGATTATATATTCTTCAACAGTGAGTTTTATGACTATTATTTTTATTTCCCCACCTGCTCTTCTAGGAACAGCTGCATATAATGGTTACTAAATACGTATTTTTTAAATGATCAGGTTTCCTTTTAATTCATGTAACATTTTAATCTGTAAATGTAATCACAGAAAGTCACCTCATTTTTAGCTTTACTGATTAGAGATGAGCATTGATATTACGATAAGAGTGATACAACATATGGTGGACCTAAGTGCATGAATTTTGTATTCCCAGGTATCCTTTCAATATCCTGTCATTTTATGTTGTTATTTGTAATATCTTTGTGTTAACATGCCTCATGGTAATTTAGGAGCAGTGACATAGTCTTACTAAAAAAATGCTAGGGCTCTTGGCTTAAAATGTTCACTTGCATTTAGTATTACAAAAATGTACATGTTGGGATTAAGTGGCCTGAAAATGTAAGACGAAACGGAAGTAACGCAACCTACTGCAATAATATTGTGCCAATATTCAGGCAGGGCACAGAGGAAAAACACAACAGGTTTTGAAACCAATCAAATTAATCACAGCCTAAGCTGGGCAAGAGAGAGGGAACGATTGCTATTCATCAGATCATGCTGTGATGATGGAGGAAACAGATCTGATAATTTGGTTACTGGGCTATAGATAACAGCATTGTGGAAACCTTTCCCAAGTAACTAACTTCTGGGAATGTGTGTGAGTATTTCTATGGCTTGGAAGTAGGAGTCGAATCGCTGTTATAACTCGTAGTATGTTTTAAGGTGGGCAACCCAGATGCAACAAAAACCGTTCAAATATGAGATCAAGCAATAATTCATGATTCACAGAAAACAGTCAGGGAAAGGGAGCTAACAGTATGAAACTGCTAAACAGAATATCAGAGTAGTAGCCCTTGAGATATTATGAGCCAGAGATCTATAAATGCAATTATAGGCTTCCACTTTTCATTTTAATGTCATGTTAACCCCTTAAAACCTTTTATTTGTGTCCAATAGAATCAATGTACCTAATAGTCATTCAACTCATAGACTCTACCTCAGGGTGGTAATTTGAGAGCCTGGAATGCCAGCTGAGGAAAGACATGGGAAGTCAGCCAAGATCAGCACTGCCTTTCTGTCAGCTCCTACTTGATTTTCCTTGCATCGATGGTGCTATCTAAAGAAATTGCTAAATGGAGTGATAGATGTATTTGTTAATAATGTCTTTATCTGTATAATGAAGTGATGGTTGGTAATCCTGGCCTCTGAGAATTTTTGAATCCAGATTTTGTAAAATATATAAGCCTTGCATTACTGTGAGCCAGCAAGACAGTGTATCTCTTTGAAATGAAGGTGAACTTGACTAAAATTTCAGATCTAACATTTTCTAGCTGTATGACTTTGGACACCTCACTTATTCTCTTTTCCTCACTTTCTTTGTTTATAAAATGGAGATGTTACATGTCCATTTGTATGGTTCATATGACAAACACTTCATATGGTTGCTGTAAAGAGAAAATGAAATCATATATGTGAACTGTTTACTGGCATACTGACAGGTAGAAGATGCTTACTTGTTAATAGCTATTTCTATGGCCACAAGATGCTCTTCACTATTGAAAAGCTTCATATATTGGAAATGAATACTATTATTTAAACTTGGGAGCTATCAAATGCATTTCATATTTTCTGTTTGAAAAATATGATGTAAAATAAGTTAATATCAAGGAAATATTGGTAGTTCACAAAGTCATTTGCAATGGTCTCCAAAGACTGAATGCTGCATTTTAATGAGTGAAGCTGATACTATAACTTTTTAAAGTAATGATGTATTTTCATGGCTCCTGTCTCTGTAAAAGCCAAGTGTTCAAAGAAATGCATTAAAAAATTAATGGATATACGAATGCTTTTGGTCTCCACTCTCTTCTTGCAATGACAAACAAAACAACGGGTGAAAGGAGAGCTTATTATTTCAAAGAGATAATACCTTAAGTTAAAATGGCAGTGTTTTCTTCTTTCTTAGGATTTCCTCTTATAGGAAGAGTTAAACACCTATTGTAGGCTGAATTTTGTCCTCTTCAAATTCATATGATGAAGTCCTAACTCTCAGCATCACAGTATGTGAACTTACTTAGAAGTATGGTTGTTGCAGATGTAATTAGTTAATATAAGGTCACATTGGAGTACAGTGGGCCGCTAATCCAATAAGACTAGAGGTTTTGTTTGTTTGTTTGTTTTGAGACGGAGTCTCGCTGTGTGGCCCAGGCTGGAGTGAGCGGCGCCATCTTGGCTCCCTGCAAGCTCCGCCCCCCGGGTTCCCGCCATTCTCCTGCCTCAGCCTCCCGAGGAGCTGGGACCACAGGCGCCGCCACCACACCCGGCTAATTTTTGTATTTTTAGTAGAGACGGGGTTTCACCGTGTTAGCCAGGATGGTCTCCACCTCCTGACCTCGTGATCCGCCGGCCTCAGCCTCCCAAAGTGCTGGGATTACAAGCGTGGGCCACCGCGCCCCGCGGAAGACTAGCGTTCTTATGATTTCATAAAAAGGGGAAATGTAGACACAGACGTGCACGGAGAGAGAACACCATGTGACCATGAAATCGGAGATCAGGGCGATGCATCTAAAAGCCGAGGAATGTCAGTGGTCGCCAGGAAACCACCAGAAGCCACGAGAGAGGCCTAGAATGGATTCTGTCTCACAGCTCTGAGAAGGAATCAGCCGCGCTGAAACCTTATCTTGAACTTCTATCCTCCAGAAGTGTGAGACAATAAAATTCTGTTGTTTAAACCAGCAGTTTGTGGTACTGTGTGGCAGTGCCCTTAATGAACTATCACCAGATAATTAATTAGAATATGAATTCTGGGGAACAGTGTATAAAATTGTATTCGGCTTCACAGAGTTATTGCTATGAAATAAGTTACCACGATTAAGTAGCTTATAAGAACACACATTTATTATCTGACAGTTTCCATAGGTCAAGAGTCCAGGCACAGGTTAGCTGGATTCTCTGTTCAGTTTCTCACAAGGCTGCTATCAAAGTATTAGCCAGGCTACATTCTTGTTTGAAGGCTTGGAATAGGGAAGAATCTACTTCCAAGCCCATTCAGGTTGTTGGCAGAATTCTTTTCCTTGTGGTTGCATGACAGGTTCCCATTTTTCCCCCTAATTGTTGCCTGGGGACTAGTCTCTGCTCCTAGAGGCTATCTGCTGTTCCTTACTTGGTACCCGCTTCACAGCCAGTTCACAACATTAGCTGTTCACTTTTTCAGGGTTTTCTTACTCCATTCTACTAAGTGTAAGCGTCCAGTGGAGCCTTATGTAATGTAAGGTAATGCTGGTAGCATCTCATCACCTTTACCATATTTTAATGGTGAGATATATTCACAGATTTTATGCACACTCAAAGAGAGATTGACTACACAAGGATGTAACTCATTAGGAGTCACTGTAGGGTGGGCTGATAAAAGATGCTGGTTTGTTTGTTTGTTTGTTTGCTTTGTAACAAAAAAGCACCATCAGGAAACCAAACACTGCATGTTCTCACTCGTAGGTGGGAATTGAACAATGAGATCACTTGGGCACAGGAAGGGGAACATCACACACCGGGTCCTATTGTGGGGAGGGGGTAGGGGGGAGGAATAGCATTAGGAGATACACCTAATGTAAATGACGAGTTAATGGGTGCAGCACACCAACATGGCACATGTATACGTATGTAGCAAACCTGCACGTTGTGCACATGTACCCTAGAACTTAAAGTATAATAAAAAAAAAAAGCACCATCAGCATTCACACGTGCCCATGCACAGGAACACACACACACACACACACACACACACACACACACACACAGACACAAGAAGCAGATCAGCTGTTCAATGAGAAAATCATCATAGCATAACAAGGCCTGCAACTCCATCATAATCAAGTTCTAAAGACAGGGCTATATTGTTACTCTCTGAGGAAGATTAACCACTACAGACCAAGCCAAGATACTCTGGGATATCCATTGCCATTCTTTAAAAGGCCCTTTAGTTTTTCAATATTTCTCAAGCTATGATTAAACGTATTATCATCTTTTATATACACAAAAAAGATATATTTAAACACCTCTGGTCTACATGTGAAATAAGAATGAAATGTTTAGCATTATATAGAAAAAACTAAGAATATGTTTGAATTATAAGAATCAAAAGAAGGAAAAATAAAACTGACCAAAATTATTGATGTATTTTTGATTAACTAGTTCTTTCAATGAGATATACAACTAAATATAGTTAATAAAGGGCTAAAATACTAATATTATAGATAAAGTTTGGAAATTTTAATTAAACATAATTGGAAAAATATTTTCCAAGTCCTAGATCTATTTATTCTGAAAAAGTTTAGACATTGTGATTCAGTTGTAATTTAGACATATACTACCAGGTAAATTGCATTTCCATTAATACTATATTTTTCTAGGTATACGGTTAATAGATAAAAGGGAAAACATCTCAAAATTTAACTCAAACTTGTATATTATCTGAGTTTATATTAATGTCATGGAGTGTATTCTCTTACTTGTATTTTTTCATTTGTAAAGATTTTTTTGAAGTTATATGTTGATGAGGTTAAACAAACATTCTGCAGAGTTAAAATTAAAATGTACATACCATATAAGAGGGTCAGTCAGCAAGAATTGCTTTCTAAATTTTACATCCCCAGATAGCCATCAGGCAGCCAGCAGAAAAATGCCTTTTGTAGCCATGGAATCTCCAGTTTATATCTCTGACATTATGTTGAGATTCGACAGATGGAAGCCCAGCAGTAGACATGCAAAGTGGATGCCAAATGAGGCACATATACATAGCAGAGTGGTGCCCCACCCAGGTGGTCATCTTCTCCTTTCCAGAACCTTTCATAGGGCTCACTCCAAACTTAGACTATGCTGTAGCGATGTTGACACGTTCTTCAGTCATTGGTGAATGTCAGTGGGCTCTTGGCTCTCTGCATAAGGAACTTTAGCATGCTCTCTGCTCTGTACATATGTCCAAGTTGGCAGTCACTTGGCATGGTTGCGGAAGTGTCTCTATCTGTCAGAAATCCTCCCCACCTTCGGGACAGAGATAGACAATATGAGTGTGTCAGCAAGAATGCTATCATTGGCTGAGAAAGGATGTCCTTGGAAATAAAAATTTTGAGATATTTTAGAAGCAATTTTATAAGTTATCTCTACCATTTAAATCAAGGATCTATTAATCTTCTCTGACACAGGAAAAATCCAATTAAAACAGAAAAAAAATGACAATTTTAGCCAAGACTTCCATAATCTTTCAGAGTTCACTATCATACCTTGAGCAATTGAGCCATGAGTAGAGATCAAGCCTATGGAGGACTAGAACAGATTTCTAACATAACATTATGCAAGGTATTAAAAACAAACTAATGGCCAATATTTTTAATAAATTAAAATTACATGAACAGATTATAAGAAACAGAATTATGCAAGTAGTCTATATCAAGCTTGCCTAACCTGCAGCCCCAGATGGCTTTGAATGTGGCCCGACATGAATTTGTAAACTTTGTGAAAACATTATGAGATTTGTTTGCATTTTTTTTTAAATTTAAGCTCATCGGCTCTCGTTAATGTTAGTGTATTTTATTTCAGACCTAACATTTTCTAGCTGTATGGATGAAGACAATTCTTCCTCCAATGTGGATCAGGGATGTCAGAGATTGGACACCCCTGCCTAATGTTCACTAATCAGTTTCCAAATATCTTCAGCAGGATGTGTAAGTTTCTGCTGTCATATGCACCTGTGTCAATACTTCCATTTATTCTCCTCATCACCCAGCTAATGGAAGACATCCAAATCATTATGCTTCAAATTTGTCAGGTAACCTTGAAATAATTGGTTGAACTGGTTCCATTTTAAATGAACTTCTCTATTATCTTTTCATGTCAGTAATGCTATTTTTAATTGTTATATTCATTCATTCATCTATTCATACCAACAACTATTTACTGAACTCACGACATCCTGTTCAACACTTAAAGAAGTCCCTCCAACTATGATCCCTAACTAATTACATGAATCACCATCTACTCACTCAAGACAAAAACTTGAGAAACATCCTTGACTTTTTCCTTTTACTCATGTCTCACATGCAATCAGTTCTTAGTCTTCTAATTCTATTTCCTAAATGTCACAGATCAGTCATCCTGTTTCCAAAGCCAACAGCAGTATTTTTTGCGATGTATTCAAATAACCATGAATAGCACTGTTCAACCTAAACGTGGGAAAATATATCAATGTCATTCTCTTTTATGATAGTAAGGACACATTTTTCACAGAAGGATAAATATTACCACTTTTAGTCATCCTTGGAAGAATAATTGTGAGATAGTGTAAGTAGGGATTACAGCAAATTTTGGAAAGGAACTTTTCCTCTTGTATAAGTGGAGGTGATGGACAATTGAGTCTCATTTTTACATGTGGAAAAGTTGTTTAAATGCACTTTAAAAAACGAAACTTATTATTTCACTGACATGCCTATATCAGGAATGGAAATCTTAAACTTTTGCTTTTTGTTGTTGTTGTTGTTGTTTTCTTGATATGACAGAAACAGAGAAGAGAGATTGCTAAGTCCCTAGGCAGCCTGAGTCCAGAACATTTGTGGTCTACTACAGGCCACGGGGACTTATCTGAGTTCCAGTTTGATGGGTGAGTAAGCTGCCCGATGCCCTCCAATGAACAATGAATCATAATACCTAGAAAATTCTAGGGCAAAAAAAAAGAAAGAGAGGAGTTGAGGTAAAACTGGACTTTATATTTACCTAGGCAAATACTGGCTGGGATCCTGACATCAGTCATCATTGGTTAAGTCCTATGTAGTTGTAATGGAAATTAGTGGCCACAAACATGGGATCTGGGGGTCGATTCAGCCCATGAGCTTGAATCTGGATCCTCCTGGGATCTTCAGCAAATAATTTACCTTCTCTCTGTCTCAGTATCCTCACATAAAAGGAGACATAATAGTAATAACACCCATCTTGAATGGTGTGACGAGGTTTAAATGAGATAATACAGACAAACATTTAGAACCCCATCGGCCATGGAATAAGTGAGAAACAAGTGGATGATAAATACTAACTCTGATTGCAATTCAGACCATATAGCTGCAAGTGCGATTTATACTAACTTCACTTCCACATTCTTTTTTTTTTTTTTTTTTTTTTTAGGTGGAGTCTTCACTCTGTCCCCCAGGCTGGAGTGCAGTGGCACCATCTCGGCTCACTGCAAGCTCCGCCTCCCGGGTTCGCGCCATTCTCCTGCCTCAGCCTCCCGAGTAGCTGGGACTACAGGCGCCCGCCACTGCGCCCGGCTAATTTTTTTTTTTTGTATTTTAGTAGAGACGGGGTTTCACCTTGTTAGCCAGGATGGTCTCGATCTCCTGACCTCGTGATCCGCCCGCCTCGGCCTCCCAAAGTGCAGGGATTACAGGCGTGAGCCACCGCGCCCGGCCTTCACTTCCACATTCTACCTGCCTCCACGTTGTCCTCTCTGACCCGTCCTCCACCGTTGCTCACATAATTGCCAGAATGTTCCCTAAAACTGGAATTAATCATGTCATTTCCCCAGCCTCACTTTTTTTGGGAACTCTTCATAGCTTTCAGGTTAGATCAAAACTTCTCAACTTGAAATGTCAGTAGGGTGACCATGATTTATCCTGGAAGGTTAAGAGTGAGAATTTGCACTTTTAATTAATTTGGACAGCAGGCATAACTCTGGCTTATCCCACGCAAACAGAAACATTAATACAAAGTCCTTCTGTGGTCTGTTCTCCAACCTCAGCAGTCAGTTTCCTGGTCCTCTGCTGCAGCCACACAGACCCAACAACTGCCCCTGAACTATCATATTTTTCTGTGCCTTTGTACGCATCGCCCTCTTTGCCTGATAACCATTACAACCCTCGCTCTCTCCTCCTCATTCATTCACAAAATTATACGTGTTCTTCTAAGCCATTGCCAAGTTTTGGAAATCTCCCTGGATTCATGAAATCAGAATCATTTATGTTTCTATGTGTAATGCAATCTGTGCTTTCTTTATCACTGTAGAAATAAAATGACAATAGTTGCCAGATACATAATGTCTTCAATGCCAATTACCCTGATACCAGGATGATTTTTTTAATTTGTGTTTTCTCTGAAAAACTCTGCAAAGTGTACTTATAATTTTTGAATTTTTAAAATTCAAAAGTCAGTGGTGGAGACAATGTTCAAGTTCAGATAGATCTGTATCTAAGCACATCTTTTTGCCAAATTGGCCTCTCATCTCATCAAAACAGTTATTACAAAGAATGGCAATAAGCTATTTATTATCTCTCTGCCTAAATTATACATTTCTTGAAGGTTAATATTATTCCTTATTCATTTTTGCTTTTAAGTTTTCTGTACCTCAGTCCAGTGTTTGGCACATGATAAGAGTGCTGTAAGTGTTTGATGAATGAATACATCACTAAGTCTTGACCAATTCCATGACTGTGAAAAACAGCCAGTGTCTTTCAGTTCAAAGGCGTGCTTCCTGAGTTGTCTACCGTTGGATACATTTCTCCACCAGGAACAGGGCTGTGGTTCTTATATCTCAGATGACTACCTAATAAGGTCCTGGAATCCTAAAACCAGCACTGGGTTAAAGCATTTACAAAAAAAATCAAGGTAATCTTACACATATGGGAAGGCACAAAGGGAGTATTTCATAGGAGGATAGCGGATCAGGAAAACAAAACACTTACTGTATGATGCATCAGGAATTTTAAATAAAGACTGCCTCCATTATTTTGTTTTAGAATTAACCAGAAATACTACTTTTCAACAACTTGCTGAGAGCATTAATGAAATAAAAGTTTTGATAAGGCCATGAAAAGGAAGAATGAAAGGTAATTTTGGATCATAAGGGTACTGTGGAGGAGGCCAGGTCTTAATGGGATTTTGAAGCAGGGGACTTTGGATAGCTAGATGACAATATGGTGAGAGTGACAGTATGGTGGCTCTGAGATTCTGGTGATTTCGAGAAGGGAGGGTCAGCTCATGAAAGAAGGGCAGTGGCACAGAAAAGAGTTTAGTCCTGTGAACACCCAAAGGCAAAGCGAATCTGCTGTTTGACTCTCATATTCCTGTCGACCGCAGGCTGACTGCTGTAGGCACAGATGGAATACCTCATAAACATGATTCCTTGTATTACGGACAGAAAAAGTGTCTGAGCATACTTTATGACATGAGCAGCTGAGCATGCAAACCTTTGGAGGGATCTGTGAAAATTAGTGACCTTTAATGCTTTGGATCTAAAATGTTAAACCCGTACGACGCTATCTCAACACAATACAGGAATCCTCCCGGTTTTTATTTCTACTTTGGTTTTACTTGAGTTACAGTCCGTGTGATTATGCAATATCCACACCATGGAGAGAAACGTAGATTATCAGAGCTAGAAGAGGACTTGTGAATCCCCTCATTCCATGACCTCATTTTATAAATGAGAACACGGAAGCAAAGAGATATTACATGATTTGCCTGAAGTTACTCAGCTAGATCATAGTAAGCTAAGCTGGTCCAGGGTTCTGGTTTCTAGATTCAAGTTTCAGTTTTTTTTTTTTTTTCCAGTGGTGCACAGTTCCAGTGACAATTATGTTATCAACTTACTGCTCTCTCTACATTGATAAATGGATGATAAACACTTGTTACATATATGCGTGTGTGTGTATATATATAATATATATATATTATATTTTATATATATATATATATAGAGAGAGAGAGAGAGACTCTTGCTATGTTGCTGGACTCAAACTACTGGGTTCAAGCTATTCTTCTGCCTCAGCCTCTCAAGTAGCTGGGATTACAGGAGAGTGCCATTATGCCTGGTTTGTCCATACATATTTGAATATTTTAGAGCTTCATATAGTTAGGGAAGTCAGGATCTTTCTGATGAAAAGGGGTAGATGCTGCTAACATTTATGTGTAACATTGAAATATGAAGTATTGCTAAATGTATTACTAGTAGATAGAAGTATGGAGGACAATAGCAACTTACAGGAAAATGTACTTCAAGTAAGAGGAATTGCTCAATGATACAATTGTCTCTTATATTCCTTAAAAAAAAAACCACCTTGTTTCTCAATATGTAGTCTATAGGGCAGCACTGTTGGCATCACTTAGGAGCTTCTTCTAAATACAGTTTTGAGTCTCACCCTGACCTACTGGAGCAGAACCTGCATCGGAAACAATCCTCAAGAGATGTATACGCACATCACATTTTTGAGAAGCGCACTTCTAGAGCACTGACTTTTTTTTTTTTTTCCTCACCTTGAAAAAAACCCAAGCAACTGATTTCCTCTTTAAAAACACCTATCTCTGTATGAAAACTCAGCTCAGGCTTTTATGAGGCTACAAGTACAAGAGAGTCAAGGTTAGGGTAAGAGACCTTTATGTTTTCTTCCAAAAATAAAATCTGTTGATCTGTAAAGGAACTGAAGTTGGAGCAAATATAAACTGGAATTAGATGAGGATTTTGGCCTTTTCTGGTTATTTTGGACATGATACCAAAATAGTTTCTTTATTTGTTACAGGTGAGAGTAATTATTCCTCAGAGCCAGAACTCCTCAGTGAGGGGCTTCATGGCCCTGAGAGTGGATGCCTTCTGAATCATGCACCCTGGCCACCTTACTTGCCTCCTCCCAGGTCCAGCCTGCTATTCCTACACTACAGCATTTGTGTGGGAAGTGCATGAGGAAGGTATTGGAAGGTGCCATTTATTCTTCATTTATTCAACAACCACTCATTGCACATCCTTTATAGCAAAATAAATGAGACGTAGTCCAACAATGAGAACATCACAGTTTGGATAGTTCAGAGGTGGCCTTCAACAAATCAGTCCTGCCATAGGATCCTGAAACCAGAATTCTCTTCTCACCTCTGCCAGTAGTGGACACATGATCTCAAGCAAATCTCTTGATCTTCTTGTGTCTTGATTTCCTCATGCTTTAACTGAGGGCACTATGCAGGATAACCTTCAAGGCACTTTGCATCTTTAGAAGCTTATATCATTCTTAACGATGCTAGAAATGCTGAAAAAGCATGGAATTTTGGAGTGACCAGATCTGAGATAAAACCTTCAGATCACCACTGGGTAAGCTTGGGAAAGTTATATCCACAGCTCATTTCTCATCTCTAAAGTGGAGTCACATTACCAGCCTCGCAGCCTTGCATGTGACCGTCAAATAAAATCAAATGTGTAGTTGGCATCGTATCCATAGAAGGTATCAATCAATGGGAGCTGTTATCAGGACATGTTTAGAGGCTGAGGAAAGTCTCATTTCCTATGAGAGGCATGGCAAATGGAAGGCTCAAGTTACTGTTTGCATTCCTCACCCGTGAAGGTGTCCATGAATTGAAATTAGCACTGTGTGTGTGAGCCTCATGGGATTCGAGTGTTGCTAAGGCAACCACTAATTTCCAAATCAGGGTAAATAGTTTCACAGAATGTACAGTTTCCTTTAACAAATTGGATTCCAGTGAAGGGCATACCTTTCCTTCCCCCGCTGCTCTGCACCCCTGTTAGGGCTGTGCACCTGCAGCTGTGTGTGCCAGGGGCTACTTCCATCTTCTGCCAACCACACTCTAAAGGTAACAGTCAGTAGCAGAGATCCCTGAGGTCTGTCAGCTTTACCCAGTCTTTACCGTTTGTACTTTGTCAAGTTGGAGTCACTTTCTTGACTCACACAGTAGGGCACTGAAACAGCTCCTTGGCACATTCGTGTAATAGACTTCTAAGCAAAGAAGCCATGCGGTTCGCAGTCATGTCGTTCTGCCTTCCTTTCCCTACCTCGCAACAATCCTTATTTCCCCTACTCACTCATAGGAATTCCTGCGGAGAATGAACCTATTATTAAGCCAGCATTGCCTCTCAGCTACATTCTTGTGTTAAATTAGTCCTCTTCATTGTTGCAAATAATAGGCAACCACTTATATATCAATGAAAATTCACTGCACTGCTGTGGGATTATTTCAACTCTTGATAAACTACACATTCCTGCCTTTGTTTATGGGGAGCGATTTTAAGTCTCTCTTGCTTCCTTTAAAATCTTTTCTTGTGGGAGGTATGGCCAATCTTCCTCATGTACTTAGCATATTTTCTCCTTGAACCCCTCTCAACAATGGATACTGTAATAGTGGCATCTTTTTGAGGTAATTCCTAGTGTTGGCTCCTGCTTTTGAATATGCCAGGAGCAAAGCATGAATATAATACTAAAAACACAAAGAAGCATGCTAATTTCTTCTTTAGAACATTTATGATTTTTTTTTTTCTTTTCTGGTCAAGTCCTGAAATCAGAAATAGCTTTACTAGCTTTTTCACAGCTACATTAGGAAAAGAGCCTGGTCATTCACTTTTGCTGAGGTTCCACCTTGTGCCAGTCACAACATTAGGCCTCTTATGCATGCTATCTCCCTTAGAATTTAATGTAACTCTGCAAAGTAGGTATGGTTCTGTCCATTTTACTAATGTGGATACTGATTGGAATTTTAAAAGATTTAACATAAAAAAATTTAGTCTGGAAAACTCGTGTATCTCTGTGGTGCACCAAAATTACTGATATCATTCACTAAGCCAAATATTTTTCCTCATGCTAAAAAAGGGCAAATATATGTATATCACACATAAAAGGGAGCATATACAATGTATATATTTACTGTAAAGAATAAATAGTAAAACAGACACTTAGGTACTCACCTCTTGCATAAGGAAAAGAATTTACCTTCCTACTGTGCTTGTCCTGGGCCTGTTGGCACTCAGCTCCCTTGTTCTCTATCACAAGAGGGATGGCTCTTGCAGGTTACATTAGCCCAGTTCACTTGTACCTGTGTCAGGTCAGTGTGATTCATGGCAGGAAACTGGAAGTCAAGGAGGAAGTGTGAAACCATGATGTCCTTTCCCCACCCATCTTGAGTGGCTTCCCTGACTGTGTGTTCTCCAAAGCTCCAGACAGGCCCATGTGGTTCTAGTTAATAGAACCTGTTAATACAACCTCCTCCCTTTTTCTCTTTGACCCAGAGATTATAGCGAATTTCTGCTTTTGCTAATAACTGCATTACCTTACTCTCCTATTTGGTTCCCTAGCTCTTCCATCACTTAAGTCAGCAATTCCTGATTCAATTGTCTGTGATGCAAATACTTGAAAGTTGCTTCTTTCATGTTTAGATCCTAACTAATAAACCTTAGAAGCCCTTGTATGATCCTCCTTGATTATACCTCTTACTCAACCCCAGAAGCAACCCATTTTAGTCTTAGCATTCTCTTAGTTTTCTTTATTGGGTTTTACAATTTATGTATCCTTAAACACTGTATTCACTGTTGCCAGTTTTGCATTTTATATAAACGGAATCACACACTGGTTTCTCTTCTGTGACTTGCTTTCTTCTCGCAACAATATGTTTCTGAAATTCGTGCATATTGACATGGGTGGTGGTTCATTCATTGTCACTGCTATGTAGTAGTCCACTGTATAAAATATCACCATTTATTTATGCATTCTACTGTTGATGGACTTTTGTCTGTTTCCGGTTTTCACTTTTATGAATGTGCTACCAAGAACACTTCAGTATGTGTCTCCTGGTACATATGTACAAGAGTTTCTCTGGGATATAGGCCTAAGAATATAGAGCTTCAGGGTTGTAGACCACATAGATGTTCAAGTTTACATGAAAATGCCAAATTATGTTTCCAAGTAATTGTACCAATTTACAATCCCAACAGCAGTGAACCAGTGTCCCATTTATTCCAAATTTTAGCCTGTACTTGGTTTTATTAAGTGAGTATTAAAGATTTATATGTAGATAAAATCTACAAAATATATTGAAGTAAGTTATAAGGTACTCTTGTGTTGATACTATGTATGTATTATGCAAGCAAATATAAACATTTCCACAGTTTCTATGTATGAAACGCTTGCTTTTTTGTAGATAAGACTCCCATAGCTCATTATGGTCAATCGTTTCATTTTATGGAGGTTAAATGATTTGTTAAACGTGGCTAGTTAGAGTGTAAGAGGCTGAAAAAAATATGGCTATTTGTAGTTCATGTTTGAATGAGGCTTCAAGATGAAGAGAAAGAAAGAAGAGAGAACAAATCCTTCCAGAATGAGGTTCTACACCACTTACTCCTAACTTATTGAGGAGATGCCCCAAACAGGTTTTATAATTTTTAGCCCAACGCCTACTTGAGTAAATAAAGCATTGAGATTGAAGGGACTAAGAAAAATATTTCTTTGAAGAAATTTGTTGCATTCTCATAGTATCCTCACCACCCACGGGGAAAGGAATAACATGCTTTTCTCTCACCTTATGCTGATCTGAGGCTCGTTAAGGGAACACCTTAAGAGCATGACTTGGGTTGACTGCATATTGAGGCACATAAGATGGTGTCAGGTCCATTTCTAGAAAATCCTAAAGGCAAAGGCTGAGACTGGGCAGTTGCACTGATGGGACAGTGAAGAGATAAGGCTGCCCTGGAAGCCACTTGTACTCTTAAGTGTTTATCAAGCCACAGGATCTACAGACTGCAGTGGGCTTGAGAGATAGCTTTGTGCTAGAAAGTTTGGCTGGATGTACTGTGGGATCCGGAGAGTCTGAGCAGGGTGGGTTGCCAGAGGTTGAAGAGTGATATGTAAGCAGCACCACAGAGGAGAGTCTTCACTATGTCAGCTGAGCTACATTTGGATGTTCCCAGGGTGTGTGGATAAGACATGGGGGTGGTGTCTTCCAAATATGTGTAAAGGAAGTCCACAAGGGAAAGATTCACTTTTGAATGCACAAGTTTAGACAGCACCAACCCCAGATGGCTGACATACCAATAACCCAGTAAAGTAAGACCTTTCCTGCTCTCTACCTGTCTTTCTTACTCCCTCTTCCCAGTCCCTACAGGACCTGAGTTATGAATGACAGGAAGAAGAAAAGAAGCACATGGTTGGGAAATAGAGACAAAGCCTCACTCACCATGAGGTCCAGTGCCAAAGCTGAGAGAGAGGACAACTGAAAAGTCACAGGAATTTCTAAGTTTTGCTATTACCTGTACTGGACAACTTAATTACCTGAATGAAAATGTTTTGTGAATAAGAGTGACAGGAGAACATTTGCATGATGAGAGAAATCATAGAGAGAGAGAGAAAAAAGGCAGTTTGAATATAAACCATTGCCTTTTCGCTATGTGAAGTGCCTACTAAAAGTTCTATACATAAATATTTTTAAAGATGTAAACCCTTTGGAACAAGGACAATAGGAGAGGAGGCAATAGGAGATCCTGCAGCCAAAGTTTCCAAGCCTGTACGCCAGCAGGGCTACTGGTAACTGACAAAGCAGAGGCAAGAAGGCTCAATCCTACAGTTTGGGAAGGCCAACAATCTATTTGATTTAATTAGAGACTTACTAAAAGGCTCAGAAGTTGGGTAACACTAGACACCTGTGGTGGAGGTGAAGGTGGTAAAGCAGGATTGTTAAATGTCTGTTTAAATAGCATTAGGCTGCTTAGGTAACATCTAGATTGTTTGCTGTCTTCCAAAGCCCTTGTATATATCTTTCCATATTCCCAAATAATATACTTATATTCTCCTTTCTCACTTTTCACTTTCAGATATTATCTTCTAAGTCCCAGCTATTTACTTCCTCATACCTTTTTCTATCCCTGCTAGTTTTACTGTTATTTTGGATGTTTAATGTATGTTATTTACATTATTATGACGGTGTAAATGCCACTTACTACTGAGTCATTTAGGTTAGTAAATGATTTTTCTTAAAAATGTGTTTGTTTTCCATTGTATTAATATATTTTTTCTTTTTAAAATATTGATTAAGTATATATACACACACGTACGTGCACTCAGTGGAATAAAATGGTGAGTCATGTGGCTGTTCAGTGGGATAAGAACACCCACATTCACAAGATAAAGGAAACACTTTAAGAAAAAACTGAATGTTGGTATCAGCAACAGTGTCCAGAATTAGAACCACCTGGCAAGTTATATCGATTGACGGGGTTGGTGTCACTTTTGTTCAATTAATTTAATATATTATATTCTGCATAAGGCACTTAGAACACAAGCATACTCATTTTTATATATGATTCATGGCTCGCCTGTAACATTATAGTGTTGACAGAGAGACAAATAACCAAAAGTTATATCACAATGTATTTGAAGAAGTGTTGTGGGGGTGATGATAAATCAGGGAAAGCTTCTCAGAGTTGTGAGGCTTGTTAATTCTTATGAAACTGGCAGCAATTAACTAAAGGAGATTAGGAGAGTGGAGTTTCAAACAAAGAGTAAATATTTACAGAGCTGTTTAGTATATTATGTTAAAGAAAATATTGTTTAGTGTTGTCAAGGATGAATAGAGGGAGGACAAGTCTGGGAGGAGTTAGATCAGTTTGGAGCTAATGTAATAGTCTAAGCAGGGAAGGATGAGGGGAGAAACTAATACTCTGTTTTGTAGGAGGAAGAAAACAAGAAACTGATTAGAGATTGTATTAGTCTGTTCTCACGCTGCTAATAAAGAGATACCTGAGACTGGAAAATTTATGAGAGAAAGAGGTTTGTTGGACTCACAGTTCCATATGGCTGGGGAGGCCTCACAATCATGGTGGAAGACAAAGGAGGAGCAAAGTCATGTCTTATATGGCAGCTGGCAAGAGAGAGTTTGCAGGGAAACTGCCATTTATAAAAGCATCAGATCTGGTGAGACTTACTCACTACCATGAGGACCGTATGGGGGAAACTGCCCTATGATTCAGTTATCTCCACCTGGCCCTGCCCTTGACACATGCTGATTATTACAATTCAAGGTGAGATTCGGGTGGGGACACAGCCAAACCATATCAGAGATCTAGTGTAAAATTTGAATGAATAGGACAGTGTTATTACCTGCACATTGGGGCTACAGAGGACTCGGTCACTTAGATGTTTTCGTTTGGCCTTATGAAATGAACAATCACATTATTCACTGAGATATTCACACATAAAGCTGACAGGTTTGGGTGGAAGATGATGAGTTTTAGATCTATTGAGTGTATATTATCTATGGGACATATATATGAAGAGAATGATGAAGTAGGGTAACATTTTGAGATGTAAATGATGTTTTAATATTTTCTCCTGGAATCAGTAGATCTCCTAGTCCAAGCAGCTGGGATATTTCATCCTCACTGCCGCAAGAGAAGAGATGACCAACACAGAGCAGATAAAAAGAGTTAATTCTCAAGTTTGTTTCCGTAAGTGTAAGCCCTGACATAGAGAAAGATTTTTTTAGAAATGCATCATGAAAAAAAGATAAAATATTCCTTTTCTGTAACTCTCTTCTCCTCCTTAGACTAGAGAAAAGACTTATGGATTTCAGAGAGGAAAGAAAGGGACCTCTCTCATTTAACTTGAGTCTGGAGATTTGGCAAATTATGGTGTTCTTGTACAACAAGCAAGGGCAAGAACAGGAATAAGTCATCTTTTACCACGTCTAGGTAGACTGGCCGCAGTGGGCTTCACAGATTTTCCCACAGCCATTAGTGGTTTGGGATCAAAAAAGGATTTTCCATATACCTTAGAATGTCTCCTACGTGGATGAAAGAGGGCTGAACTTAATGCAGTCAGCAAAGAGTTTGCAGCACTGGTTCTTATGGATTGATGAACAGAGTACCAACCAGGGACAGGGACATCTCAGCAAATGACACAGTGAGTATGTAAACAGATTGCTCTCCAACTCTCCCATGATCCCAGAATTTAAAAGCAAGTCTGGGGAGAGCGTGAATTGTTCCTTCAACTTATTAAAATTAATCTTTAATTATCAGGTGAAATGGGTTCTTAATGGAAATAAATTCAATTATTGAAAAGTAAAGAAAGCTTATTTTTGGGGCATGTGATTTTGTGGCCTGGGATTCATACTTGCTGTATACAATGGGTGTTTGAATATGCTCTTCTGAATTTCAAATGATTAAGCTCATCTGGAGGTATTGACTTGGAAGTCAACAATGTACAAGAATCAGATTACCTTGGTAACATGTGAAGCAAGAGAGAAAAAAGTTGAGGGTCAAATGTCTAAAGAACACCAAAATTCAAAAAGGTGGAAGAAGAGGATTCCTTAAAGAATACCAAGGAAGCGTTAATTTTTTAAGAAGGCCTATGTCTAAAGGTCTTATGTTGTTGCCTTTGTCCATTTCAATTAAAAAGAGCTAGCACCTATGTGTCTAGGTATTATAAGAAATACTATGTATTGCTAAAATAAAATGTCTTTCCTGCCTTCTTTCATTCATACAATTAAGCTAAATGACTTCTGAAATTACTTGTTTAATATTAACTTCAACTCAGGCAGCAAGGAAAATTTGAGCATTGCTATATATAAATAATTTCATGAACTTCTATTTAAAAAAATCAGTGTCTGTCTCCCTCAAACAAGGAACAAACACCAAAAACAGTCTTCAAATAATGTGTATTAGATTATGGGAAAGCTATGATTCCTCATAAACATCTGTATTAGAGAGAATCCTGAAAACTCAGAAGTCTAATAGTTTGATAATTCTTGAGTCTTTATCATAGAGTTTCAATTGCCTTCAAGTAAACCCATAGTTATGAATTTCCTCTGGCATTTATGCTCGAAGACTTTAGAGATGAAGGCTCTTATACAGGATGAAGCTGAAGAGGCTGCTGATTCTTTATGTGTCAGCCTTGGTAAAAACTGATGTTCATGTGTTTCTGTCAGTTGTCATCTGGGATGGATTTCAGTTGCCATTGTGAATATAAAAAGCTCACTATCCCATTACTAATTCCCATGAGTTATTTAGTCCTGTCTTTCTTTTTCTAAAGGTTAAACTCTTATCTTTCTGCTAAAAAGTTAGATAATTAACATTCTCACTTACAATGCTTCCATAACATCTGTAGATTATGCACCATTAATCAAGTTCCTCTGCAGGCATGATTGACTTTTGCAAAGCAACTTGGGGAATAAATCCTTTCTCTTTAGTAATAACTTTGTTGTTATTATGGTTTAAAAAAAAAATCTCTTTCTGAGAAACTCAATTTAGAGTAACGGTCTCTAGCTACTTAAAATGGTTATCATAAAACCATGTAACAGAAATAAGAGCAAATGACGTATTTTAAAACCTTTAAGAGTGCTGACATCTCTTTGCATTCAAAAACTTTAGAATTTGTGATTTCCAAAGCATTGCATATTTATAAAATCATTTGTATTGACATTTAAATTCTCCATTTTCAAATGACAGAAGCTAAAATTAAGGACATACACTTTATCAGCATTTTAACTTGAATTTACAATAGACTTGTATGGAAAAGATACATCAGAACTCAGATTTTTAACATTCTAGAATTTCTGTGCCTGAATTATTTGTCAAGAACACCTGCACAAGGCAAGTGCTGGACATTTATAGAAAATATGTCCTAGAAACGATTTGCTCATGAAAAAAATCTATTTTATATCTGTGATGTTTCCTTGACATTTTCTTTCTGCTGTAGGTTTCTCATAATGCTTCCTTGATCTGTCTGAGGAGATAAATTGTGAGAATTTTTTGGAAGCTTTAGAGATCTATTAAACATAGAAATGAAAACTTTTCTATCATAAGACCGTTTTTTCAATTTTCTTTCTCATGTTACTTTCTCCTTTCTTTTTACTTCCCCCATGTAGGTGGTAGAAAACATTTTTTTGAAGAAAATAAACTAATACAAGGGTTTCTTTTGTTGTTGGATAACAGAAAACAAAAATGAATTAAGTCAGTAAAGCTAATTGTAAATGTTTTATGCCCCAAATCATAAATGTCTTCGCCCAAATGACTCTTCCTCTAAATTTGGAATATAATCAAGATTTTCACAGAAAACAGATTGTTAACCTTGACACGGGCTTTTTTTTTTTTTTTTTTGCTTCGTCAGTAGTAGCCATAGAGATAATGTTTTAGGTAGAAGACAGTGTTATGGAGAGGGGAGTAACAATGAAAAGAAAACAAGGTGGTATCAGTAGATCATGATTAGTTGTCCTGATAACATAATAGAGTTTAGATATTTCCTAAAGGTTTTCCATATAATCAAGATCTTTGTGCAAGACTCAGGTCTCAAAAAGATGAGATATATTGTACTACATTTACTAGTCAGTCATGAGTAACTTGTCTTCTATATATTAAGAAATTTGCTTGTGAGAATCATTACATTTAGTGTTCAATTAAAGCTTGATCTCTAACCATCCTGGGTTATTCACAATTACCTATACATTATACAATCTTTAAAACTTGGCTTATATTAACCTCTGCTTCTTTCCTCCTTGATGAGCCTCTACTCATTCTTTAAGGGGCAATGAAATATCTTCTTTTTGAAGGTCTTAGAACCTCTTTATTCATAAACAGTTTTCCTCACTATGTGTATTATTCTGTTTTCATGCTGCTAATAAAGACATACCCCAGACTAGACAATTTACAAAAAAAAAGAGAGAGGTTTATTGGACTTACATTTCCATATGGCTGGGGAGGCCTCACAATCATGGTAGAAGGCAAGGAGGAGCAAGTTACATCTTACATGGATGGCAGCAGGCCGAGAAAGAGCTTGTGCAGGGAGACTCCTGGTTTAAAAACCATCAGATCTCGTGAGACTTACTCACTGTCATGAGAACAGCATAGGAAAGACCTGCCTTCGTGATTCAATTATCTCCCACCAGGTCCCTCCCACCACATGTGCAAATTATGAGAGCTACAAGATGAGATTTGGGTGGAAACACAGAACCAAACCATATCATAATGATTCTATATTACTCGGAGCACAGCTTAATTAATCGGTTTGCATTAGGTCTTTTTGCTTAGGTCTTTTTTTCTCAATGTTAAATGTGATCTTGACAAGGACAAGGGGCATATCTCAGCCATCATATACACAGCAATGAGCTCAGTGCAGACACAAGCAGTCAGAGTTCAAAAATATATGTAATAAAAGTAAAGAAATTTGTTTTAGAGTTAGAAATGAGAAGGGGCACAGTGAATATTTTGAGCATAGGAAATGCTTCTTTCTTCAGCTATATACAGTCTTCATGATTTATTGTTATTTTCCATTGGGAACTAAATTAAGAGTAAAGACAGCTAAGAACTGAGGTTTAAGTTGTAGATTGATGACACTGTAAAATTTAACATTTTGAGGAATAAGTCTTGTGACAAATATTTTGGAAACTTGCACTTAAATAAACCATTATTGAGGAAAGAAATGGGGAAAGACTAAGCATTTGGAAAATGAGAATGTATTTCTAGATTGATCTTACTTGAACTTTAGCAAATAAGCAAGCACCGTGATGTCAGAGTGTCTAGGATATCAATTATCAATTTTTACATAGAACTAATGACCAAGTAACCTTAAAAGTATATTGCACAAAGAATTCAGTACATACAGACACAAGTTAATTCTACTTGCATCTTTGTTCTCACAACTTTGAATTTTAAATGTATGTGTTCCTTTTCACTCTTAGGTATTCTGAGAACAAAGTTGACCAAAGAGATGGAAATTGTTCTAATGATGCTTCTAATTTAAGCACATGCAACTTTTCTGTGTTTTTTTCTCTCTCTCTCTCTCTTTCTCTCTGCCTCTCTCTCCAAAATCCTTGTTTAGACAAAGATTTTTTTTGGCGGGGGTTGGATGTATTTTTTTTCACTAAACATATGTGACTGACACACAGTAGGAACTTGATAAATATTTGTGGACAGATGTATATTTCTATTCCACCAAGGTAGGTCATGCATAGAAACAGAAGACATGGTTCTCACTTTGTAACTTGTGATACCTGCACAACTAGAAAACCTCTAATACATATGCTCTAATCAGCTTCAGTAACATGCTTTCTGATAACATTGGAAATATCTTCATTCTGTTTTCAGTCTAGCATTTAATAAAGATAAACTAATTACAAGGCCCTGTAAGTAAGCCAGTGTTTGTCTCTATCCCTTAAGTCCAGAGACCAAATTGATATTATCATTGCCCACTCTGTTTCCTCTAATAGATCAGTTTGGACTTTGATTGTAACATAATAAAGCATATTTTCTAGAAGATGTAATAATAAATATTGTCAACAAGAGAGAAATCAAGTATTTATTGAGCTGTTTGCAGAGTTTCCATTGCAAAAAGAATGCTTAGCGGTAACAGCAATGTGTAAAATTTATGGGTATCCAATAATCTTAACCTTTTAGAGTTGAACTTTTTAGAGTTTAAAGAGTCATTATTTCCAGGACCTTACAGTTTTAAACAAGGAAATAAAATGTAGAGTGTTTGAGCGAGCAGGGACTTCAGGTGGTCAGTCTCCAGAAGAGAATTCATAACTCCTGGCTCCCCATTTAGCACCCATTTCAGTGCACCCCTACTGTGAGACTACCCCATAATTTAATGAAATCCACATTCACACAAACTGTTAAACTAATTCGGCCATGAATGTAAGGGAGAAAGAAATGTCTTAATGTAAGTAACAATAATACAAGCAAATTGGGGCAAGAGGCCGTGTTTTTCGTAATTGATAGAAAACCACAGCCTCTGTATAATGCATATATTGTGAAGCGCACGGTCATGTAGAAATTTTCAGAACGTCAGCGTAGATGATTCCATATTTCAGAAGCCCTTGGCATTATCATAGGGCAGACTTTCTTGAGGGTGTGAATTTTAGTTATCCCAATGTATCTGCCTCTTCAATCGAATTTTTGCTTGTTTGTTCATTTGTCGTTTTTTTTTCAAATCTAATGGGAACCCCTGACTATGAAGGCTATTCTGTGCCACCACAAACAAAATGGAAGACTCTATGTTTGGGAGGCTGGTGTGTGCAATGTTATTATTGGATGTTGTGAATAATTTTTTAAAGCACTCCAGCATTTGAAAAGCAGTCTGTGAATCAATAAATAATTAAAATAATGATGATGATGACACAGGAAATCCTATGGGGAAAGTATTTCAAATTGAATCATTGAATTAGTCTTTCAGCATTTCAAGGTATCAACCAGAAAGGCACACAATAGAACATATACAAATTAATATCTTGGTGAGGTGGAGAAGTTAAAAAAGTCCTTTAATAGAACTGAAAGTGTAGCTATTGATTTCTTAGGAGATAGGATTGCTAAAGGCTGAATTGCTTCTATGATTAAATCACAAGCTTCAGCTCTGGCATCAGTGTTTCCTTCAGTCAAAATCACAGAGGATTTCTGCAGATCCCTAGAGCTGTTTCTCTGAGTAAACTAGTAAAACATAAATATTTCCCTGAGGGGTTTTAATCCAGTGCTAGATTAGCTGCCTGAAGTTGATCATTTCAGTTTTTCTTGGAGAGATCTATAGAAGCTAGTTACCCTCTTGACTTGCCCTTCTGTATCTGAGAATTAAAATGGATAACTGTTGAAACCTCTGCATTTATTTAGTGCACTGCAGGGCAAGATGGAAATGCAGGTTCCTAATGTATCAGCCTTCTACGCTTCCACCTTCTGGGTTAGATATTACTGCTTTTGGTGTTTGAAGAAATTATATCCTAGAAAGGGAATGTGTATATTTAGAGTTCAGAGTTCATTCCCAAGCACCTTTTAAATCTTGTGAGTCAAATAAACCACCATTAAAAAAGTGTTATGTAACACATGGTACCTACATCAAATCCCCAAAACCCAAAATGCAGCTTGCAATAATGAAATGATTAAAATTAGTGGGGTGAAAGAGCAGCAGCTAAGGTTGTTAATCAAATACATTTACTGGGCAATCTCAACTGGTGGTATACAAACCCTGAGATACTGGTATTTTCCTCCAATCATTGCCTTCAACCATGCTTCATTGATTGTTCTTTTCCTGATCCTTAATGACATCCTGGGAGATCCCGTAGCTTTCCCATCACTTTCAGTTATTAAAAAGTGCAGCCTAGTCTTGTCCAATTTAAAACTTCAATTTCATCACCCTTTGTCCTCCCAGTGCTGACCAAGGAGCATTGCATTTCTGCTACTTTGCTCCTTATTGGATCAGACCACTCCATTGCAAATGTAGGAAGAGGCATTGCAGAAACAGCCAATACTCTTCTGGTGCATTTCACTGCTGTAAATATTGCTGTACATAACAATGGCCAGCTATGGATATCCTCTGGCAGGTATCAAAGGCTGCTTTTCCAGAACACAGGTGTAATTATTTGGGGGCCATGAGGTCTTTCTTTCCATCTCATAATCCCAGAGGCTGGAGATTTACTGGTTCTATTTCCTCTAACCTCCTTTCCTGCCTTTCCTCCTCCTCCATCCCCAAGTCTCCACCCCTATTCTTATCACGTCTGTTCTCCCGGTGGCCATCCCTTCTTGAAAGGGAACCAGTAAGATGGCTCAAATCTGGGTACTCTTTGTACTATCTGCTTGACTTATTAAAATCTGCTGAATTCTCACCACATTAAACTTTGGAAATTCAGGCTGCACCATTGTTCTTGTCTCTTTACTCTGTCTTTTCTAGGTAATTCTCTTTTCTGTCTGCTAAAATAGGCCTTAAAGAAGATTAGTGGGTTCATGACATGAACCAACTTTCATCCAGAAAACAAGATGCTAATCTTTCCTTCTGCAAAGGATTGCCCCTCATTTGCCTATTGGGTTAGGGTGATCATATGTTTCAATGTCCAAACCAGGTCACTTTTGAGAATAAAATATAACTATAGGCATAAACCTGTTTATTTTGGAGGAAAGGATAGGGTGGTAGGGATGGTTGGTGTGTGTTAACAAAGTGGGTTTGGCCACAATCAAGGTGTCTGTCTACTTTAGTTTAGAATATTAGATATTTGATGCCCTTTTGTTCTTAGATTTCAACTTTTCATATCATTTATCAAGTAAGAGAAAAAAACATATTCAACATCATCTTAAATATAGACATTTAATTGTACAAAGTCAGATGTTTCAGGAGTCATGATTCACTATATATTTAATGTAACCCAATTATTTTCAAGTAGCCACATGGTAAGAAGTGTGGTTTCTGGGACAAAGAGCCTGACACTCCAAGACTATTGCCTTCTCAATAACTTTCATTCTATGAATGTATATTTTATCTCCCACATTATCCATTATTTCCTCTCTACTGGCCAATTCTCCTCAACTTATGCAAATAGTATAAAATACATTATATCTTACCTTCCTGAAAAGGTGATTCCACTTTTTGTGTCAACTACTGCACTATTTCTCTGCTCCTTTTCATTTCAGAACTTCTCAAAATAATTGTTTGTGCACATTGTCAAACTTACCCTTCATTTTATGTTCAGCCTTCCAAGCTATCTCCCCTCTTCTCCACTCACATTGCTTTGTCATGGTTACTAGTGGCCAAATCCAGTGGTTACCTCCATGTTTTCATGTTGACTTCAGCAGAACTCAGGGAAGTCGGCCTTCCTCTCTGAATCTATTTCTTTATTTGTTCTCTGAAACATACATACTCTTGTTTTTCTTCTTTCTTCAGTAGTAGTCCAGTTAGAACTTCTTTGGGGACGTCTCCTTTTCCACATCTTCAAATTATACAGGGATTCAGGGCTCATTTCTGAGCCCTCTACTTTCCTTCTGTATACTCTTTTATTAGGTGATCCAGTCCTATAGCTTAACATTTGATCTCTAGATAGGTGATTTTCAGCAGTACGTTTCTAGCCCTGATCCCTCTATATTTGTATAGCCAATGGTGTTCTCCATACTTCCACTCTTGATTATCTTAAACCTTTTGTTCAAGATAGAGTTCTTGGACAATTTCCTCTGTATTCCTCAGATTAAGTAAATGAGACCACAAGCAGCCCAGATTAAATCTTAGGAATTAGTCCAAACTTTTCTCTTTCTCCTTCCTCCTATGTCTAATCCATCAGTTGAGTCCAGTAACTTTTATTCCAAAGTTTATTCATAACCTGTCCACATAATCTCTATCTTAAATGCTAATACCTTAGCCCAGATATTATAGACTATCTCTAGCCAGGTTATGTCATGGTATTTCCGGTCATATTAGTAGACAAGTAATCATTTTTATAAGTAAAAAATTCTACACAACTCATTTTCCCTGATATAAAAATATGACTATTTCATGCTCTTTAGGATGACTTTTATTTTAACTTTTCATTTTCCACATATTCCCATAACTTATTTCTTCTTTAGTGGGTAAAGCAAACACAGACTATAAGCAAAAATCCCAAATTCCCTGGACCCAGGTTTGAGACTTGAAATCCTTTCATAAATAAGTTAGCGCTCATTTATTATTTATTACAACAGTCACACTTTAGGTTATTTATACCATTAAAAATCTCTTACATGTTAAAAACATTATGTGCTTACCTTGTCCTTTTATTACATAATTATGCCTTTTTACTTTTACCCTGACTGTAATGGAGAGGAGTAGAAAAGGTATCAAGACTTTTAAAACACAAGCATATGCATGATGTAAGCCAAAGTAGAATACATGTGATTGACATTGTGTTTTTCCCCCAGATCTATTATTTTATTTCTTGGTAACTCCCCATACAATGTCTAAGAAGTGTTTTGAAGGAAATTGGCTTTATCTTTGGATCTGGGGTTCGGTCTAGTTGGCTGAAATCTAAGGCCATCAACAGAAAGCTATCCTTAGAAAGGCACAGATTTGGGAGTAGTTATTTGATTCCATTTGGGTTAATGAGACATGAGAAGAAGTTTTCCTGAGAACTTTGGGTAGACAAATTGACTATACTTCTGAGATAATTTCCGAGAGTGACTATTTTGTTGCATTGGGGTTAGATTCAGAATCAGGTAGTCCTGGCAGTTGATTGTAGTCATCTTGTGTTGGATAAATCAACCTTAATGAGGCAGAAATTCTGGGAGGCGAATCCACAACAGAAAGAAAATGGATTCTTGATAAGATCATCCTATCACACTGCTGTGGCATTAAGTCACCTCTGAGGCATACCATACTTTTGTACCTCCAAGCAAGAAAACCAACGGATCGCTTTTTATTAAACAAATTTCAGCTGTGCTTTCCATTGGTTCCACTTGATTACCTTCTAAAAGGTACAGCGAATTAGAGGAAAGAGTAAATAACTCTGTTTATTTTAGTGTGTCCAACAACCTGAGAGATAAAAACATTTTGCTCTTGAAAGAAACCAGAGCAGGAAAGAAATGAAGAAACTTGATAACTTTATGACTTCAATTCACTTGTAATGTTTTCACCATAGCCTCAATATTGTGTGAAGAATGAGCATCAGAAATTCGTGTTCATATGTTAATACAGGAATTATTTTACAACATTGAAACTGTTTTCCCATTAATGAATTACTTCCCATTAATGAATTTCCAAGTAATGAATTACTTTTGTTTGACCATGATGTAAGCTATCCAGAAAACTGATTGATACGGTTTGGCTCTGTGTCTCCGTGGAAATCTCGTCTTGAACTGTACTCCCAAAATTCCCACGTGTTATAGGAGGGGCCTGGTGGGAAATTGAATCATGCAGGCGGTTTCCCCATACTGTTCTCGTGGTAGTGAATAAGTCTCATGGGATCTGATGGTTTTATAAGGGGTTTCTGCTTTCGCTTCTCTCTCATCCTCTCTTGCCACCACCATGTAAAGAGTACCTTTCACCTTCCGCTATGATTGTGAGGCCTCCCCGGCCAGGTGGAACTGTGAGTCCATTAAAACTAGTTTTTCTTCCCAGTCTCGGGTATGTCTTTATCAGCAGTGTGAACATGGACTCATCTGTATGTGTACATGGACTCATCACTGTATAGTGATCAAAACTTGAAAGAAAGCACCGCCAAAAAACATGCTATTACCACAGAAATAAAAAATTGTAAACTGAAGGTAAAAGTATATTTTAGCAATATGATAAAAATAATGAGATTGCTGAAAGCACACCATAATCAACCTCCATGCTTTACTGGCTTCGTTTAGTGGTGAGATGTCTCAAGAGCTATAAAGGCAAACCTCTTAATCCAACATTTCTTCTCCTCCAATCTGTTTGAACCTTATGTTCTTTTGAATGGGAAAGCCAAGTCATGTTAATATTCACTTTTCTCCATTAATAGTATAAATTTAAATGTTTGAGGCATACAGGGCTCAAAAAATTATTTCAGTAAGAAAACTGGTTCCCTCAATCAAATTTGGGGGCTTTGAAAACTATTATCTCTATTTTGGTTTTAAGAATCCATTTGTCAGTCAAGATCTAGAATATGATACTTCCCTTTTTTTCTTTTCTTTTTTTTTTCTTTTTTTTTTTTTTTTTTGAGATGCTCTGTTGTCCAGGCCGGAGTGTGGTGGAGCCATCTCAGCTCACTGCAACCTCCACCTCACGGATTCAAGTAGTCCTCCCACCTCAGACTCCCAAGTAGCTGGGATTACAAGCATGCACCACCATGCCCAGATAATTTTTATATTTTTAGTAGAGAGGGCATTTCACCAGGGCAAGACTAGTCTTGAACTCCTGACCTCAAGCGATCCTCCCACCTTGGCCTCCCAAAGCGCTGGGATTACAGGCGTGAGCCACTGTGCCCAGCCAGAGTACAACTGTTTCTAGTTTATCTCTCCTTGAAGTTAATAAATCTCAGCATTAAGGTCTAATTTTAACTATGGAAGGACAAATAAAACAAACAAAACACTAAAAACACCTTTGGGTTGCTATTTCAAAATGTTAGCCCACTGTGGATACTTAGTTTATGTAAATCTGAGGTTTGATGGGTCATTCCTTCACTTCTTGGGTGGGAGTGGACTCTCATAATACACTAGGTAGTTAGCAGTGTAAACGTCAATGTCTCTTCATTTATCCTCCACAAATGTTCCTCTGGGGTATGGGTTTCTCCACTGATGCTCTTTGGGACTTTTTGGTGCTGTTGATTAACATTTGTATTTGCAAGTCATCATAGACTCAGTGGCTTTTCTTTCATGGCATTTTGGAGTACATGGATGGAGCAGAGCTCCTTCATTTTTGCACCTCGTCATGCAGCCTCTGAAAGGCTAATACACAAAACTGCAAGTATGTATAGTGGGAGAAGTTTCATAAGGATATTACAACAAAGAATGGAAAGAAAGCTCCAGACAATTTGAACTTTCTTTTGAACTGGCTCTCTGAGGTCTTTAGAGATGCATCTTAATAAGAGGGGCACTCCCATGGTTACTTCCTCCTTTCCTGATCTCACTTTTGTTGTTTATAGGCTTTGTCTACCCCTTCAAGTTTCCCTGTCTGAAATTGGCCCTATCTGCCTCTTGAGAGATGCTGACCTTCTTGACATGTTGTGCTATTAAATGCACCTGGCTGGGCACAGTGGCTCACACCTGTAATCCCAGCACTTTAGGAGGCCAAGGCAGGGAGATCACCTGAGGTCAGGAGTTCAAGACCAGCCTGGCCAATATGGTGAAACCCCATCTCTACTAAAATACAAAAAATTAGCCAGGCATGGTGGTGTGTGCCTGTAGTCCCAGCTACTCGGGAGACTGAGGCATGAGTATCACTTGAACCCAGGAGGCAGAGGTTGCAGTGAGCCAAGATCATGCCACTGCACTCTAGCCTGAGCAACAGAGTGAGACTCCATCTCAAAACAAAACAAAAAAGCAAAACAAAACAAAAAGTCTGTGTGTTTCCTGAGTCCCACAGTCTCAATGGTGCTCCCAGCATTGGATAAGTCATCCTATATGTTTGCAAATTTGCAGACTCCCAGAATCCAGTTCCCTGAAGGAGAGTTAAAGTGGATCCTTCAATTTTATGATCCTTCCCCCACCCCCACCTCCCACTGGTGTTTTCACTGTTACACAAACTCTTAAGAAAGCTCATCTTAGAAATACAAACTTTTTAAAATAATAAATGTAATTGTGTATATTTAAGGAATACAATATGATGTTATGGAATATATATACCATAGATAGTAAAATGGCTACTATAGTGATGGAATTTAACATATCCATTGTCTCATATAGTTACCCAATTTTTTTGTTTTTGTGTCGAGAGCAGCTAAAATCTATTCATTTAGCAAGAATAGCAAACACAGTATAATGTTATTAACAATAGCCCTCAAGTTGTATATTAGATCTGTAGACTTGTTCATCCTACATATCTAAACTGTTTTTCCTGTTTTACAGATAGCGTCATTTAAATCTAAATGGAGGAAAGAACATTTCTTCCATTAGTAAAGCTGAGTGCTGCCAGTGGGGCGACAGCGTTGTACATTGGAGCCCTTGGGGTCTGGCATCAGCCCAGAGACCTTAGTAGCTTTTAATGGTTGCTTTCTCTGTTGAATGGGGAATGACATGAGTCTTAAATTAATTCCTGGGATTCAGATTTTCCTCTGATGCGAAGGAAAGGGGTTGTAAATTCCTGTCACCACATCGATATGGGAGTTCCTTTAAAGTCAAGCCAAAAGCTCATTTAACTTTAAAAAATATTGCTTTTATTTCAACACAAGAGGTTTTTGACCTTAGGTCATTTATATTACTCCAAACGTAGTTTTATTATTTAGCAACTGGTAATTATACAAGCTCGCCGTTCTCCAAATATTGGGAAGCATTTAATATACAGCATTTTGTTTGTACCTCTAACTTAATCTTTACCTCATTCTACCTTGCCTTGTAATTACATAATTAGTCACATATTAAGGATCTTTAATGAGACAATTTCTGCTAAGCACGAGGAGGGAAATACGTGATATTCCCACCGTCGGGGAAGCATGTGCATACGGATGTATTTTTCTCTCTTCCACTAGGTGACGACATCCTTGAAATAAGGGCCTTATTAATTATTGTCTCTCCTACAGCATGGAGCACAAAACCTTGTTCGTCATCAGTATCCAAAATAATTCAGAGATTAGCCACAAGAACAGAGGATGAAAAAATCATTTTCACAAAATGTGCAGGCCTATTACTGAAGTACATATCATCATACACTGACCTTTCTCTCAAAATGATCAGAGAATAGTTCAGATCTTTGACTCCTCTAGTCCAATCATAGACCTTGACATTTTAACCAGGAACAAAAATTAGTGTGGCTTTTGTATCACGGCTTGTTGCTTGTAATCAAGCTTCAGTCATAGCTTCTGGCCAATCAGAATTATCACCTCCCAGGACCTATAGGTGAGGGTTATATTTTTTCAAAAGAAGTTCTCATAATTTCTTTAGTGTGTTTGTCTGTTTTTCTTTGTCTGTTATGATACTTTCCAGGCTGTGGATGCTTAACAAATGTTAAATGATAATTCTTTATTGACCTGACTGGGTTTTGGGAGCTCACAAAATTTTCAGGGAAGTGTTTTAAATGTTTTGTAATCTTTAGGATTTTAAAATAGAATTATGATGACCTTTCCAAAGCAAGAAGGCAGGAAGTTGCTGTAAGCTTAAGGCCAAGCAGTTAAAACTAATATGATTGGTCTCTTTTGGCTCATTAATTGCATCTAAGCGGATACAGAGAGCTGAAGTTTTTATTATATAACTGACACACAGTTCATTCCAATTCATAATATGTTCTGGGAATGGTATTATAATAAAGCTCAAAATGGCCTCCATGGTTTAAAGTGGAGTGCACAGTCAAGCAAATGCTGCCTAGAGAGTCAAACTAATAACTCAGATTCTCCCCATATCCTCAGGGTTAGTGTAGATGCCAATTATGATGCTTACAAGCTTATGGTGGCTTCATTACTGTCAAGACCATAGGAAAGCAGAGTCACTCAATAGCCCTATACCACATGCATTTTCTATTGCTGCTGTTAAAAAAAAAAAAAAAAATTGCCAAAAATGTAGTGATTTAAACAATACAGATTTATTATGCTACAGTTCTGGAAGTCCCCAAAGGATCTTACTGGGCTAAAATCAAAGTGTCAGTAGGGCTGGATGTGTCAGTGTCTGGAGGCTTTCGGAAAGAATCTGTTTCCTTGCCTTTTCCAGATTTTAGAGGCTTCCTACACTTCTTGGCTAATGATATGGTTCCTCCATTTCTAAAGCCAGGAGTATAGCGTTTTCAAATCTGTCTCCTACTCTGACATCTCTGCCTCCTTCTTGTAGGGATCCTTATGACTGCCTTTGGCCCGACTGGATAATCTTCTGCTCTCAAGATTCCTGACTTAAATTACTTCTGCAGAGGCAACGTTTCTTTTGCCATGTAAGGCAGCATATTCACAGGTTTCAAGGATTAGAGCTTGGACATCTTTGATGGAGGGTAGGGAAGAAGGTCATTATTTTGCTTGTCATGTATTAAAAATAAAATTTCAAAGTATTTTAAAGAGTAATTTTATATTATGATAATTTTCCAAGATGTAAGAGCAGATTATTGTTTCAATATCAAAACGATGAAATTAAAAATTGAGCAAATATGATGATCTGTGTTGTGGAAAAACTGGATTTCCAGTTGTACTGGATTTTAATCATCTCAGTGCTGTGTATTTACTGTGTATATTTTCTGAGACAATGAGCTATAATGCCTGCCTCGTAAGATTCTTTGGAAAGCCTTATGCTGTTTTTTGCATTGACACCTAGCATGGTAATTCTTCATTAATATTAAGGGAGAACTAAAGTTTTAACCATTAATTCTCAGTCAATATATTTTCTGATGAGTACTTGAGTTGGTCAGTAAGTGACATCCATACTAGCATTTGGGATGGCCTTCATGTGGCCCTGAGAAGAAGGATGCATGAATGTTCTATGCATACTATCTCTTATTTATTAGGATAAGATAGGCCAGTGAAAAAACAATATTCCATTTGACTAATTTCATTACTTGCTGGAAAGTTGTAGTTTCAAAGGCTTGATCAGAAAGAAATGCAAAGCTGAGTGTTTAATATCGGAGAGTATCAGGTCTATGATCTCACAGGTTAGTGACTGAACATTAATCATGTTAATATGTTCAATTAAATAGATTCTACTGAAAAAGTAGAATGAATGAGAGCCAAGATGGTGTTTTAGTCAGTTAATAAATAGATTGTTTTTATATCCAGGACAAAATGGATGAAAATTGAATTGTACATGATAAAATATTATTAGTTTTAACCTTAAGATAGACTGTCAAGTACTTGCTGTCAAAAATTCTTTTATATCTAATTTTTCCCCTCTTGGTTTTGCCTGTATAAATAAATGGATCCCATTTCCTCTGTATTCCATTAGAATTTATCTAAAGTCTGAAGTCCTGATCTAATACTGTAATTGTATCATGTCATTTGATGTCAAGAGTTATTAAAATTTGTTTGAAAATACAGTATGCACCCTTTGGATGGCATCCTTTTAATCTAGAAACTTATTTTTTAATATTTTTATTGGTCATAATTTGTCAAGATAAAATGGGCTATGATTCGTCTGGAAACTATATGTACTACTACATTTCCAATTTTAATGCATAAAATCGTATGTTTTAATGTATTAGGAGTTTTGATTGAGTGCTTCATGTAAAGGTTCATCTTATATAATACATTTTGATTTTGTTACTCCATCAGTTACATACAATTATTAATTTTTTAATATTGAATACATTTGTGTAACTGTACCATCAAATAGCTAATAAGGTATAAAAAAATCATTAGCCTTTCTTTGGAAAGATATCTAAACTGGTGAACTATAAAATTCTGAGTTTGTCTAAGTGTCACTGGGAGTTCTGGGGGTTGTCTCTCTTTTGAATTCAGAAATCATAAATTGAGTATCTTGATAGAGTTGAGTGAGCGGGAAATGAGCACTGCTTTTGCAATTGACTCATAGATATGATCCTAAGCAGGAGGACAAGGATGAAGAAGGTAAGAATGAATAATAAATGTGTTTGAAAATGAGATTTAACATTTAGAGTACTAAAATTTTTCTAGTACTTTAAAGAATCAGTTTCTTTTTATTTTACCATGTTTCCTAAAGAATAGACTATATGACTGATAGATTATTTCATTCTAATTATTATTCTATCTTGAAATAAAACAGAAAGTCTTTAGAAATATTTCCTGCTGTAATAATATGCCCAAATAGGCTACATTTCCCATGGATAAACCCATATTTTTCCTCAATAGTTTCTTCCAATAATATTTAGTCAATATATTTTTAAAAATATTTTCAAAAATTTACATTGTTATCTTGACATTGGAGCTTAGTGATTTCAATTACAAACAAGTGAACATGAAATCAGAAGTATATTTTACAGGGTGAAAAATTTCTTTACAACTTCAGCTCTTTTTCAGGCTTAAACTTTCCTTTCATTTTTTTTCTTTAAGGATTCTGAAGAATTCCAGCTTCCCTACTGTTGCGTCTTACATAGATTCATGTTGAATATGTATTTCCCAGCATCTAGAGATGCTGATTCAGTGTAGTTGGTGACAGGTGTCTCAATGACAAAGGCAGGAGGCCTTTAAAATCTTCAGTTTGGGAGTGTCAGGATGGGTATGACATAGGCCCATGCTGACAATCTAAAATGAAGGCTCTTGGCATAATTGCTTTTCATTCAAAAGTTAAGAAATGCAGCTGCGTCCTCTTCACCTCCAATTCCTGCAATCTCTATGCATAGAATGAAGAATTGCTTGCTTCATTTCTGAATTCTCTTCCTTCCTTCTTTAAAGAACTAAAGATCAATGAACTCAGTGCTATTCTAGTCCTTACTAAACTTGGCCTGGCTAAAATAATCAATTTAGCTAAAAAAAAAAAAAAAAAAAAAAAATCTAATATACAGAGAAGGACTCTGTGTTCTTATTTATAAGAGACCGAATATCTCTTTCCTTCTAGTGACAGGGGCACACGGGCACTGCAGCACAACCTCAGGCAAAACAGAAAAAGGAAGGAAAGAGAAAACACTGCCTTTCTCCAGAAATGACTCACGATATTTATTCAGATGACAGGAAGAATAAATTAGTTGAAGATTTATAGGAGCCTATTAACTCTTGTGCATGAGTTGTAGGTTAATTGAACTATAACAATATGTTAATCTATGAATTACTTAGAAATGCATGAACCCCCCCCCAAAAAAAAAGTATGGGTAAGCACGTGTGTTAATCATTAGGAAAAAAACCTAATTTAAGGAAAACAATAGTAGTCTGCAATAGGTTAAAAATCAGGGAATAATCAACATAGCGCTGTATTTCTTTACATGGATTAATTACTTACATGTTTTCTCTCTGAATTTAACTGTACACATACACAACACTTCATAATTTGGTAAGAAAGCTTTTATCACAATGACTTCCTGCACAGCACTTTGAATTGTTGAATAAAAGCTCTCTATAAATGAACATCATTATAACCTTAGGGCTTCTGGATAATTTGAATTAGTTTTACAATCCACAGTTGGGTAATGTAAAAGGAGCCTCTGACGGCCGTAGGAGCAGCCTTGACAACTGTCAGCCTACCACACACCCAGTGCAATATCTGACTTTTATTGCTGTCAAGAACAAATCATAGGTAAATGGATACCAATTCTGATAATGAAGCAGAATGAAATGGTCCAAGACCTTCTTACTAAATTTAAAGGAAGGCAACATCAGAGCCAAATAACCACTGCCCAACCAACATTTTTCTTTTTGATTACACTGTGGTAAGGCAGAGAGACAGGTAGGTTTACAAATGCATTGAAGTTAGTGGTGAGCTTTGCATACAAATATATAACAAAATAAGTATCCTCATGTGGGCATTTGCAGGGTAAAACATGACGTAATTTGAGGTATATAACTCTTTAAGTCACTACTATTATCAACTACCTGTGGTTGGGTTAAATAACTAGCTTCTACTGAAAGAAAAGCTCTTACTTTTTGAGTAGCACATTATGTTTTGTGATACATAAATCAAAAACTCTAGTGTAATCCTTGAATGTTATTTTCAGGTTGTTCATTTCTTTCTTCCTCTCTCTTTTATTTCTATTTGTGGCAAGTGGCTATGATAGCTTAAGTATTAAGACCTGTGATTATGAAAAACTTGCAGATGGGATTGTTTATTTAAGTAGCATTTATAGATTTCGACTTAGTAGATCTGGGTAAGTAATATTGCACGGACCTCTGTGATTATGAACTAAATAGCTTTTGAAAAGGCCTTGAAGGTTTGGTATCAGCTTTCCACTTGGCAAATGTACTATCCTGTTTATAGATGACCAAACTCTGAGTAGCTTTCATTAAAATATAATAATGTCATCCAGAATGAACTAAACCATAGGTTTAGGCAGGGTTTCTGTTATGTAATTTCAGAGGGCAAGTCAACAGCTCTACATTCTCTTCAAAGTGTGGATTCCAATGGACTATGACATTTGAGGAATGCTTTTGTACCCTGTATTTTTTCAGCATCCCAGCTGCAGAGTGATTAGTGAATCATTTTAGGATATTACGTACTAATTGCTAAAATGATTAAGGCTCTTTTCTCTCCTATACTCAATCCCTTAACCCATCATTTTCCACTTTCACAATTTAAACATAGATTATCCAAATTTTGGTTTACTAACATGCTCATTTAGCTGAAGATCAGTTTTGCTTCTGAAAGATTCGTATGGGTTTTCTCGACCTTTTACAACTGGGATTGCAAACCACCATTCTTGGCCAAATGGATAGAGGAAGAGAGAGAATGGAGATAGTTAAATAGAGAGAGAGACAGAGAGAGAGAAAAACTTTCCCTGCCTGGGGTTCAGACTTGGAGCTAAACTATCTCATCAAGAACTGCACAGCAGGTGCAGTGGCTCACGCTTGTAATCCCAGCACTTTGGGGGTCTGAGGCAGGCAGATCACCTGAGGTCGGAAGTTCGAGGCCAGCCTGACCAACACGGTGAAACAAAATTAGCCAGGCATGGTAGCGCATGCCTATAATCCCAGTTACTTGAGAGGCTGAGGCAGGAAAATCCCTTGAACCCAGGAGGCAGAGGTTGCAGTGAACTGAGATCACATCATTGCACTTCTGCCTGGGCAACAGGAGCAAAACTCCATCTGAAAAACAAAACAAAACAGCAACAACAACAACAACAAAGAACTGCACTGAAGCCTAAACCTGAAAAGATTACTGGTTTTCTCCTCCAAGAATAAACTTCATAACATCTTTACACTAAGTAACATTTCAGACAGATGGAGAGAGCAAGACAATTATATTTTTTAAAAACTATTTGAGAATCTCTTTTTTTTTAAACAGTGGTTTTTACACAAAATATTCTCAGAATCTGAATATCAGGTGTGTTCATACAACCCTGAAAATATCATACTCATCTCCAAAGATGAGAAAATGCTACGGCATCGTTGAGAGCCAAGAACAAATTCTGACTGATAAAATGGTCAAACAGGGCTTGATAACAATTTATTTCTGACCTTTTAATGCCTTCTGTTCTTAATGATTTTCTGTCATTTCTGTCTAGTCTAGACTTGAAACTCAGTCTCAGAGGTGCTTAGCTTTATGTTGCCACTTAACTTTCAACTTCCATTTTCAGCACAGAAAGGTAAATCAGTAATTGTCACTCTGGCTTCTCAAGGTTTGTCAGGCACCCGAATGGGATTATGACATAGATCTGAAGGGTGTTTTGTGTGACTTTTACTTTAATTTTCACAAAATCCTGGAAATACCGTAGGACTTCAGGAACTGAATTATCCTGATAGCTTCACTTCTTCTATTTGTATTTTTCTTTGACTACTTTGGTCCTTTCTGTCCCCTGACCTGTCAAAAAGTGATTAAAAAAAAAAAGAAATTAAGGGACATCTTCACTGAATTGCTTTCTTGGCTGACAGCTGTCTTTTTCTCAATGCTATTCTTTTTTTTTTTCTTTTGTTTTATTTCCAAGGAGATGATGTGTGCATTTCTTTAGTTTGAGCCTCGTGGCACATACGTAAAACTGAAGGATCCACCCTCTGAGAAAGTGTATTGTCCTGAATTTCAGAATATTTTCAAATCTGATTTGTATATTATCAAATGGAGCCCTGTGAGACAAAAACCCACCTAGAGATCTTCTTTGGAGGAAGAGAGAAATAAGAAAAACGAGTCTCAAAGAAATAACCTATGGAGAGTTAAAACTTACGCTTTCCAATACATTTATCTACATTTATTTGTCTACAGATCTATGTATACAGATTGTTGAGTGTCAGTCAAAACTTCCTCCTTTGTAAGTGAAAGGTGTTGAACTCAAACCAGCTTAAGCCAGAGCATCTCTGTGTGTGGCTGGATTCAGGACCTCAAGCAGTTTGCTCATTCTCTCTTGTTCTCTTTTGCCCAACCCTTCCTCTTTCATTCTCCTCTTCTTGCCTGTGGGCTTTCTGTGTGTTGCCTTTATTCTCTTCTTCTAATGGCTGGCTCTGTTTATATGACGGGAAAGATAGCTGCTGGCAGCTCCAGTGCAAAAACAAGAGACCCTCTTCTCCGGAATTCCTATTGCCTCTTACAGGGAAGTACTCAAACTGGACCAAAAAGGGTTCCATGGCCACCCCTTGGCTCAGTCGTATTAGATAGGGGGTGAGAGCCCGGATCAGGTGCTCCTCTCTACTCGCAGGTGATGGTCTACACCTGCGATTGATTGTCCTATGATAAAGATCGGGGAATGGGAGCTCAGCAAAGCGAGATTGGTGTGCCGCTTCCAGCCTGAGTGGTACAAGAAAGCATGTTGGGAAAGCCGTATTTACAAAAACACAGATCTCTGTTTATTGCTCAGTATAACCAACCAATCACATACCTGAGGGGCACATTTGTTTTTTTTTTTTTTTTTTACTTTAAAAATCTTTTCACAGGCAGGACGTGGTGGCTTACAACTGTAATCCCAGCACCTTGGGAGGCTGAGGTGGGCAGATCACTTGAGCTCAGGAGTTTGAGACTAGCCTGGCCAACGTGGTGAAACCTGTTTCTACTAAAAATACAAAAATTAGCAAGCCCTGGTGGTGCACGCCTGTATTCCCAGCTACTTGAGAGGTTGAGAATGGCTTGAACCCAGGATGCGTAGGTTACAGTGAGTCGAGATCACACCACTGCACTCCAGCCTGGGCAACAGAGTGAGACTCTATGTCAAAAAAAAAAAAAAAAAAGAAATGTTTTCATACAATGCATATATGCTTATCTGGCTTTTTATCTATAATGTATTTGGTGGCTATATTCTGTGGCATAGACATGGGAAAATTGAACTGCTACTTATTCTCATCTTTACTCAAATATAGACAACATTTATTGAACACCTTTTGTAGATGGAAAATGACTCCAGGTGCTACTATTTACTTTTTATCATAACAAGCAACAAGAACACTTTGCATTTTCATGGTGCTTTCATTTACTTTTCATCATAACAAGTAATAAGAACAGTTTACATTTTCATGGTGGTTTCATATCTGTTGTCTTAAGAATTCTCCAATAAATGTATTTATTCTGCTAAAAATAAAAGTCACGAAGTTATAAGGTGACTTGTTTATACTTATAGTTAAAAATAGCTATTTATAACAAAAATCATATGGGATTTTAACAGTATACACATATATATGTAAGCTTAGTATTATGAATAATAGAAAAGGACCTTAAGATCATCCTCCTGAACAGTTATTGCCCTTGAGTCTTATTTCGAGACCTCATTGATACATTGTTAACACTTAGATCAATAAACAATTATTGTTCCTTGTGAGATGCTGAGAGTAGATTTGGAGAGTTTACAGATAAGAGGCATCCTTTACCAAGAGCTGTCAAATGTCAAAATAACAATTATTATTCTATTATGTAGCCTATAAAGTGCTTATCTATCTATGTATCTATGTATCTATCTATCTATCTATCTATCTATCTATCTATCTATCTATCTTCTATCATTTTCATCTACCTAATCTGTGTCTGTGAGTCCTGAAATATCCATATACATCTATTAAGGAAAGTTATATTAAAAAATTTGAATTGTTTTCTTTCTGCAGATTTCCAGGGGGAGCAGAGCTGATTTTCCTGGCTCTGGGCCTCACGGCGAGTTGTAGTTATGATGGGGACAGCAGGCGCCTGTACCTCTGTTTAATAGAAAGCACAGGACTAGCAGAGATTTTCTAACTCTGCATTTAAAATCCCCCCAATAGCTGTTATTACCTCCCAAAACCATTGGAGCATTAGTGCTAAATCAAGTGGAATAGTTTCATTTAAGTCATTTAAGGTGCTGACTGATGTTCTCACATTGGTCATAATAAATAATATTATTAATTTTGTGAAAGAGAGAATCAGAATATTGTGATTTTGGTTCTCTTTCAACTGAAAAGTAATTTGAAATGGATTAAAGGAGCAGATTTTCCTCCTCCAGGTTTGACTCCCCATGTATCCCACCTCTAGTCCTTTCATAGAAACCCCACCCTTTGTGTATGGCTCCGTGCACCTGCCCCTGCGGTGTGGCATCCTGTGGAGAGAAGGTTTAGTCTTCTGTGGAACAAGTTTATTGACCAGCAGGGTTTGCTCACTCAAGTGTAGGGACAGTCTGATTCTTTCCCTTGGGTTTTCTTTCCTGAGAAAACCTTTATAAAGAATTCTTTTGCCCCTCTTATTGTGCTTCCAATCAATCTTTCATTTGATATGATATGAAAAAAAATAAAGGAAAAAGAATCCTAAGACGTCTCCAAGGAAAGAACTCTCTACATACAGTAGCTACTCTTCTTTGTTTACATGATCTGCATTTAATCTGTGCAGCATGGGATAGCCATCTCAACTCTAATTTTGAGAATAAAAGTTTGAGTTTTTTTTTGCTCTTTTCGGTGCTGCCGATGAACATTAAAATATCACTATGTTTCTCAAAATTCTAATCACAAAAATTACTTGAAAATATAGATTTCCAGTGTCCTCTTTGAAATTTGGGATTAGTAAATCTGGTGTGGGGCTTGGAGTCAGTATTTAAGAATATCCCAGGAAAATCTTGTATTTTAAAAAATATCCCCAAGTGACTTTAGTTTGGAAAATATTGAATTACATTCAATAATTTGACAAGTTAATCACAGGTACACTAGCTGATGTTCTGAGGTGAATATCAGCACTTATGATTTCTGTTCTTCCTTCTCATATTTTAGGTTTCACAACTACCTTTGTAATTTCTCTTGGAGCCTTTCATTACAGAACTAAAGTTGCCTCTGCTCAGCTCTATTCTTCTTTGAGATGAAATTCGAGGGTCTTTGATTACTCCTGACAGCCTAGAAGAGAGGAGAGGACAACCAGAATGAAAGGGCAATCGCCACAATATGGCTGATCTAGTGCTGAGGAGAGGACCAACAGGAAGTAACATGCTTTGATAAATGTATAATGAAAAATTTACTTGCAGAGGAAACAATGCTGGAAATGGCTAGAAGCCAAGAACATCTGTGTTCCTGGTATCCTAAATGTGTAGAAGTAGCAGATGTAACTGAATATATAACAGAGAGCCTGGCACAATTCCTAACCATGTGGAGGAGGGCTGTGGATATGCACAGACGGCTTTCTGAAGCCCAGAAAAAATTAAAAAAAAATGCTGGGGAACTCCCAAATAATATTATTAGCTATCTTGAGGAGAGATAGATATTATTAGAGCAGTTTAATACAATGAAGACAGCTTATTCAAATAAGAGAAAGGGAAGTTGTTTATTGCACACAACTGAGAAGACTACTCTGGAAATACTTTGTATATAAACACAACAATACAATTACAAGTAAGCATAAATATGAGATATAAAGTAAAAGACTTGCTTCTTCTACCCCCTATAAAACTATAAGCTCTTTCAAGCCTAGCACATAATCTTAGCTTTACTAAGTAGTTCATACTTTTCATGAGCTCAGCCAATAGTTCCAAGAATGACTGGGCAGAAACACCTAGAAAGTAGAATAAAATGTAAAATACAATCTAGGAAGAGCCAGATGATATCAGCTGCTATTTTTCTCATTCCATTGTACCAAGAAAATTTCTTTTAATGCTTTTTATAAATGAACATCAGGGTAGGCCATAGTAGTTGGCAGAATTTTAATATTGCATATGTAGTTAGGGTGGACCCAGAAGACTCCTTCCCTGACTACCTTCCAGCTAGGATTGGATTGGCCATGTGACACAATTCCGATCAATGAGAAGTAGGTGGAATTCTGTCAGGTTAGTTTTTGTTTTCCTGATAAAAATGGATAGACTAGATTGGCATGTCCCTGAGCCCCTCCTTCTTGCCTATGATGTGGACACGATACTGAAGGTGCAGCAGTTATACTACGAGGTGATAATCAAAAGGGTGTACAGATAATCTAAACATGACAACCTGAACATGATGGACTGGAAGGCTCTGCTGATTCCTCAATGACCACTGCACGGGCATTGGACTACTATCTCTGAACTTTTGTTTCTGTGAGAAAAAATCTCACTAATTTGTTTAAGCTACCCTTCGTCATTATTTCATAACTACTCTGTGCTAAACATTTTAAAATTTTGGGTTGGGAATATACTGCCGTATTCTTGTTTGCAAGAATTTTTAGTATCGAAAGACACAGTGTGAGCCCAAATATCACAAAACTATTCAAAAGCTAATGCTCTATTTCACATGGAAGAAATGCAACGGTGGCCACCAAATTTAAGATAGTGGTGCTACTTTGGCACTAGGATATACTTGGAATGCTGCTTTCACATTTGGATAATCTGCCAAAAGGATACTGAAAAATCAGAAAGAATCCAGAGGTGTGATCAGGGTTGGTGACGGGCTTGAATAGCATTTCAAAATGAAAACGATTACTGCAAATTGGGGAAGTTAAGCATTAAACAATGAAAACAGAAAAAGAAATAAAATTTTTTTAAAAAAACTTATAATTCTCAAATCCTTGAAATGGTTTCAAATATAAAAACTTATAATTCTCAAATCCTTGAAATGGTTTCAAATATAGGAAGTAACCTTCTTATAGTCTTCGCTAAAGAGTAATATTAGGATAGATAAAAATAATGGGAAGGAAGATTTTTGCTAGATGATAAACAAATACTTGCTGAGAGTTATACCCTCTAATGAGGAATGTGCTGTGTCATCTTTTGAGATAAACACTCCACTGGATAAACCTTTGCTGTAGGAAGAGTGTGAATCTCATTGATTTTTGAAGACTAGGAATCCAATGCATGAAAGTTCCTTGATAATATCTATGTAATGGATGAATGGATTCTATTCATTTATTTAAGCATAAGCTCAAATATCATTACAATCTAAATTTCTGTACAATCAGAATATATGCATACTAATTGTGAGATTCCCACCTCCACTGTCTGGTTACATTGCCTTATGTGGATATATAGGATAAAGCCTCCAGCCAAGTGAGGGAATAAATGCATGCTGACTACTCAGGAAAGAGCATTGCAGATGCCACACTCTTGGTAAGATTAGCCTTGGGGCTAAAGACAGTATAAGCTCAGAATGCTTAAAGCAAGTCTGGAAGACATTTTATCTCTTAAAGTCCTACTCCCATATATCCATTATGAGGATTATGGCTCATGAAAGGCTATAAAAATGATTATTTTTTTTTTCCCTATAGGCTCTATTGGACGTGAAGCACAAGCTTCAGTTGCTGCATCCGGTCTCAGAAATTGATTCAAAGAGTTACTTATGCTTTCAGGACATAATCCTCTGAAACAGTTCTAGCATCAGTTTTTGCTATTGTGTGCTGTCTATTATTTAGGTTTCTGTCAACTAGACAAGATGTCAAGTCATGTTTCCTTGCTTCAAATTGCTGCATATTACCTATCCCCTGGTGAACTTCTTTTCCACATGTTCATATTTAAGTAGGAATAGAGGTGAATACATAAAGTTGAATGCTTGAATTGTTTTTAAAAGGCCAATTCAGAATATTTTTTAAAGTATTTTAGTGTGTCAAATGTGAATTGACACACAGTATTTTGCTCACAGCAAGCTGAAAAATCTTTAGTATATGAACTTTTTATATGACTTAGTAACTAACAATTCAAAAATGTAAACCTGACTGTTTTGTAATGAATGTTTTTGGAAACACATCTGAAATCTATTCTTTACCCAACAAGCTTGGAAATGAATGTCTTGGGCATTGTCTTTTCTTCACTTGGCAAGCGTAGCTGCAGACAACATTTTCACTTGTCCAAAGAGTTTCTTTGTTGATATAACTTCCCTCAATGTTTAGTGAGGATTTTCTTTCTTTTTGAAAGAAACCCTAAAAGAGGTTTAAGCTGTTTTGTAACAATGCTGGAGTTTATCATTAGTCCTCATTATCTGCATATTTGTCAAGAATGTTGCTTCCATTGGGGTAAATAATTTCATTTTATTCCAATATAGTTTTGACATTTATTTAAGAATAGCCAATTCTCAATTTCCCAGACTAAGGTAGAAAAGCCCAGTCACAGATTAGCCAAGTAATGTATTAGAATATGCCAGATATGTTATTTAGTAATTAACATATTCATCATTCAAGTAGAAACTAGCATTCTGCAGTTTTGTTCAGCTGTAACTGGAAAGTGCTGAAATTTCAAGTATAGTTATAACCATCAGTGGTATAGATACAGCAAAATGTATTTTTAGTCAAAAGAATACAAAAGCAAAGATAAACATAACCCAAAAAATGCTTTAAAAAACAATTGCTATCTATCTACTTTTTTTGTTTGCTTTGCACACAGCTGCTGGTGGGTGTTCATGGGTGAGGAAGCGGGAGGAAGACAGGTGGTTTTATTACTATTGGGGCACTGACATGGTTGTCAGTGAGGGATGAAGGAAGAGGGAACCAGGAAATAAGACAGCTCCATAAGATAGGGATAGGGATACAGGATGACCTGGCAATGAATGAAAGCCATGGGAGAGAATAAGAAGGAAGAAAAGAAATTAAGGGTCACTGAGTATCTATCTGTTAGGTATCAATGCCTACATAGTACTTGATGTTTTATATTGTGACCTCATTTCACAGCAATATCAACTCTTTGAAGTAGGTAGTCCCCTCCCCAATTTGTAAATAAGAAACTAATATCTCAGAGAGATGAGGAAATTCACAGATTTACAAAGCCAAGGGAAAAATTAAGATTAGTTTTTATTCCTATGAGACATCTAAACAGATATGATAAGTAGACAATTAAGTGTATAGTTGGGAATTAGGGGGAGACGTAAAGGATGGAGGTAGAAATTTGGGAGGTATCAGGGGAAAGACCATGATTATGTCATGTGTCTTGAGATCATCTAAGGCAGGAATAGAAATAGAGAGGAAACCATGAACTGTAGCTCTCTCAGCCTGGTTCCAATGAAGATTAAGCAATTCCACATAAACTCTAATATTATCTTGACCACTTGAGGATTTTTATTATGAATATGTGGAAGGTTTCATTTTTCAATGCATATACTCCTCTTCCCCCTGCCTTTATTTTCCTATTAAAGAGAGAGGTACAGGCTGGGCACGGTGGCTCATGCCTGTAATTCCAGCACTTTGGGAGGCTGAGGCGGGGAGGTTACCTGAAGTCAGGAGTTCAAGACCTGCCTGGCCAACATGATGAAACCTCGTTTCTACTAAAAATGCAAAACATTAGCCGGGCACGGTGGTAGGTACCTGTAATCCCAGCTACTCGGGACGCTGAGGCAGGATAATTGCCTGAACCCAGGAGGCAGAGGTTGCAGTGAGACGAGATCATGTACTGCACTCCCGTTCGGGTGATAGAGACTCCGTCTCAAAAAAAAAAAAGAGAGACAGAGAGAGAGAAGTACAAAAAATTCCATTCTAGTCCAATCTGTGCCCAACCTGTGTCTGGAAGATGTGAAGGTTGGTGGGGCCGGTGGTAGTGGGCATAGGACTCAGATTTAGTGTCAAAAAATTGTTTTCACTGTAACATATGTAGGAATTAAAATTGTAAAGGTGAAACTAAGGGATAAGCCAAAAGATGAAGGACAATAAAAGTGAGACAAAACAAGGTGTTATTACCAATGCATAGATATGACAAAAGGGAAAAAAAGACCCACTGGACCAAAATTAGTGATAAATGAATAACACGCTAGTAAGAAACATTTTCTGGCATGTTGCATGACTCTTGGTAAGACAAAGACAAATAAGGAGGTAAACCAGCTCTTCTCAGTATACATGAGACCCTATTACAACAACATCTTCTAGCCTGGCCTCTCCACTTGATGAAACAAGTTGGAAAATAATGGAGGAAATAGAGAAAGCAAACAAAACTCTGTATCTTATAAGGCAAGGATAAACAAATTATCACAATACCATCAGGAATAAGAATAATGAGAACATGATTTATAAGGAATTAATAATATATTTGAAAGGAGAAATTAAGGAGGATAGTAAATAAATATTCTCCATATTATCAGACAAATAGATTCACATTGCTTGAAGTCAGAGTCAGATTTAAAGAAAAAATACTTTCTAGCAGTAGCCATTAGTTGACAAAGTTGTGATGCACAATTTTCGATAAGCAGGTCCTGAAATGTCCAAAAGAGATTAATTGAATAGAGTTAAATTTTTCTAATTTCCCTTTGTCCACGTTCAGGTACCTCCATCCTTAGGCATTTCTCTTTTCCCAGATCCTTTATTTTGTGGCTAGTTTTTGCTCATATTGGCTGCCAATGAATTTCTCCTAAGAAGTTGACTGCTAGGTTATTAGAGACAGGGATGGCGAATGGAAAGATTACTAGAACAGAAAACAATAGTTGTGTTTCCAGTCCTGGTTCTTGCTAATTTCCTGTGTGTTGGTTTTAATAATTATAAAATAAGAGAGCTTCATGGAATACTATGCAGTCATAAAAAAGAATGAGATCATAGCTTTTGTGGGAACATAGACGGAGCTGGAGGCCATTATCCTTAGCAAACTAATGCTAAAAAATAGAGAACCATATACCACATGCTCTCACTTATAAGTGGGAGCTAAATGACTTGATTGACAAGTGCTGTGTGATGTTAGTGATCCTGGAGGAAGTAAAATGCAGTCAATATTTGGCACAAGGGGTTTCAAGAATGCAATAGCCTATGTGGAAATGAGGGAAAGTGAGATGAGCAGAGAAACGTCCCAACTTGTTTAGGAAATACCTAGGGTATGACCCTAGGATCCACCGGAGGTGAAAGAAGACAAGCAAAACTTCCGGCACAGGACAAGAGGATGTAACTACTTTTTCTGTACAAAGAACTTGTTAGCTATGTAGGGAAGACTCTTATTTTAAGTGGAAGCTAGTGCTGAGACATTTTCAGTTTCCAAATGTGTTAAAGGAGGTTTCCTTCTGAAGAAGAGAATGAGATGAGATTAAGTAGGGCTTCAGGAGAAAATGGACTAGTAGTGAAGAGATAATGTCTTTTAAATGGTAGAAGAAAAAAAAGAATGCTGGGGAAACTGAGGTGTCCTTCTACACGATTTGAGAGGAAAATAATGTGCCCCAGCAAGGGTGCTCATGTTTGAGGCTTTCCATGCTGCTGATAACATGTAGATTGGAAGTGTGGTGTATGTCTTCTAAGCCTCAAAACTCATCGCCATTATGCTCTCTGGATTCTTCATGCTCAACGAGTGTTTAGAAGGTTAGAATTCCAGGACAATTTACTCTTATCTTACACCATGTTGACGGTATGCTGGTTTCTGAGTAGCAGACAGCCTTGTTATTTATTCAAGAACTAGTGAATGTCTATCACTTGTTAGATTCTGTGTTAGGTAAGTAAAATCAGATATGCCCGTACTTTGAGGAAGTGCAGACTAGTAGTAGAGGCACACATTAATTTCTTTCTTTCTTTTTTATTATACTTTAAGTTCTAGGGTACATGTGCACAATGTGCAGGTTTGAGATATATACACACACACACACATATGTATGTGTGTATATATGTGTGTGTGTATACATATATATGTATACATATATATGTGTGTGTGTGTGTATATATATATGCCATGTTGGTGTGCTGCACCCATTAACTCATCATTTACATTAGGTATATCTCCTAATGTTATCCCTTCCCCCTACCCCCACCCCACAACAGGCCCTGGTGTGTAATGTTCCCCACCCTGTGTCCAAATGTTCTCATTGTTCAATTCCCACCTATGAGTGAGAAAATGCGGTGTTTGTCCTTGTGATAGTTTGCTGAGAATGATGGTTTCCAGCTTCATCCATGTCCCTGCAAAGGACATGAACTCATCCTTTTTTATGACTGCATAGTATTCTATGGGAGGCACACATTAGTTTCATGTTTTAAAATTAAATGTACAATTAGAAAGTGTTATAAGTGTCAAGGGACATAGAGTCATGAGAATCTTCTGACCTTATCTGATAATGATTGACTGGCTGACTATTCAGTAACAGCCAACTGTTGACTCGTAGCTGGCAGACTATTCAGTAACTTCATTACCTAGTTTTGTTCTTGGACAATTTACCACACGTTGCTTCAGTTTCCTCTTTGGCAAAATGGGATAAATAAGACGATCTACTTCATCGTGTGTTAAAATCATATCTAGCATATGCTAAGTGTTCAATGTGTTTTTAATTATTGTTTAGTTCATTGAGGCTGCTACGCAAAAAATATCATCTACTGGGTAGTTCATAAACAACAGAAATTTAATTCTCATAGTACTAGAGACTGGGAATCCACGATCAAAATGGTGGCAGATTTGGTGTCTGGCGAGGGCCCACTTTTCTGGTTCATAGAAAACACCTTATTGCTGTGTCCTCACGTAGTAGAAGAAGCCAGGAGATTCTCTTAGGCCTCTTTTATAAGGGCCCTAATCCCATTCACGAGGGCACCACCCTTATAATTTAATTACCACCCCAAAGCCCTGTGAACTACTACCTTCACTTGGGGGGTTTAGACTTCAACATATGAATTTCGAAGGGACTTAAACATTTGGACCGTAGCGGCTATTAGATTGTTATTATTATTTTAGTGAATCAGAGTCCTACTCCTTGCAATTATTCTCTTAAGAAGATTCATTCTCTCATGCTTCTTTTGAGCATTTTCTTTGGTTTGCTGTCACATAAAAATCTGGAATAAAGAGTACAAAGATAGTGAAACTTGAAATATTAATTATATTGTGATTATTTCCTAGCATAATGAAAAACAAGAGAATGATCCTTTTGTTATCTATTCTCATTCTCTCATTCATCCCTTCCTTCTTTCATATTTCAAACATTCCCTGAGAAAATAAAGCTAGGTGCCTGGGGGATGAAATGATAAATTAGCATCAATTCCTAATCTATCTTTCAGTCTAGTAAGGCTGACAGACAAGTACAAAAACAGCTGCTATGTAGTGAGAAAAGTTATATACTCGACAACTGTACCAAGTACAGCTGAGGCACAATGGACCACTTCTGCTCAAATCGAGGAAATAAGAGAAGGCAAATGACAGGCAAAAGAAAGAGACCTCTTGTCCTTGTTCTTCACTTACACATGTAATTAAAGGACCCAAACCTTCTTGTTAGCATTTTCATCCACAGAATATATGCTAGAGAGAGCTATGAAGATTTCTAATGGTGCTCTATTAATCACAGTGCAATTTTATTCAGAAAATAAACATAACAATGATCAGGCTTTCAACTTATGATTGACTATAGCAATCATATATAGTGTTTTCTGGCAACTTTATACCATTCATTCAGTTTATCCACACGTTTCTCTTCCATCCCAGGTCTTATCAAAAGAGCTAATAATACTCTCATGACCTAGGTTGGTAGTTTTACACATTATTGCTCTTAAACTATCCCCTCTTGCTCCTTATTTTATTCTTATTTTTGCCTCTTACCCTTTACTGACAGTTTCACTGCTAGTCTTCCTATCCTTCTGTCCTTTCCATTTTAGAAACACCCCAGAATTACAAATTATAGGAATTGGGGGAAAAAAGAGCAAGAAAGAGTGTGCTATAATAAAGTATGCTGGTGACAATTTGTAATGCACATTATAGGAGGGAAGACAAAGAAAGCAAAGCTGAACAGAGAAGCTTTTGATAGCAGAGCAAGAATGATTTAGGCAGTTTCTGATGCATATTTCCCTTTACATCTGTTTTGTAAAATTTCTGCATGCTGAAGGTGAATTGACAATAGAAAGCTAATATTTGTCAGTTGATAAAGAAGAACTAGGTTTCACCAATGCATATTTATTTCATAAGCAAATATTTTTGTATTGAAAAGGTGGTTGAGCAGAGCCATATAATGACTGCGTTTAAAAGTTTCATTACCTAGTGTGAAAGGATAGAAATACTTATTATTCAAAAAATGGGGAAGGAAAAGGTAACATAGAAAAGGAAGGGAAAAGTTCCTAAAAAAATATGTAGAGTTAAAAGCAATAAATTCTGACGAGTAGTCTATGGTTTATTAGACTTGAATAGATGGGAAGGATGACTATGTTAATATCTTTTATCTCAAGAGGGTGAATAAAATGAAAAGTAGGCAAAAAATGATGGCAGGTGTCTTGCTCTGCAATAAGAAGCTACTAAAACTACTGTAACTGCCTGTGGCAGAAGTAAAACACCTTTTCAAAAAATGTTTCCAGAAGAGGTGGCACAGCACTGTCTATTTGCTGAAAGAATCATGGAAAAAAGACTTTTGGAAGAGATGGCAATGCTCGGGGGGGAAATGCATGAATCATCTATAGTTGAAAAACAATTAAAAGAAAGAGAATGGAGATAAATGGAAAGGGGAAGAGACGAAGGAAAATATACCTGCGGATGCAGAAATTGTTTAGGTTTTAAGCAAGTAATTTCTAGACGGGTAAAAGATTATAAAAAAGGAAGCAACAAAGTCAGAAATTGTGGATTACATGCTTACATGACAATGTTCTTGATTCCCAGTTCAGCCATAATCATTTCTCCCTGGGGCACAAGTTACGGGTCAGCAAAAGCTGGCTCAGAACCAACATTGCTGCTTAATGAGTTTTGATACGCAATTCATCTAGTGTTTGGGGAAAATGTAAATATGGAAAGTGTAGGAAGACCTTATGAAGTCAAATACTCAGGAAATTCTTGGAAATTAAAAGAAATAGGATTCTGCAAGGATGCACATTGTAGAACTAATTGTTGTATCCATTAGGAAACTGAAATGGGAGATTTGAGGAAAGGAGAGTTTTCCATAATTCCTTTCATCAGTTTTTGTTTGGATTTTTATAGGAATAAGTCATAATTTTTAAATTTAAAAATTAATAAAGATTTTCAAAGCTAAAAATGGACTAAACTCGCATTTGCATATTGTTTAGTCAATAAGTTTGCCAAGGTTATAGGAATAATTAGTTGGTCAGGTAATGAATGTACCCTACCCTGACTTTCTTCTGTAAAAGAGATTGAAGACAGTTGAGCACGAGAATAAATCAGATAGGCCATACATTTTCTTCAAATTGTTATTATTTTTTTGTGAAGACAGGGTAGGACATTTGAGGTTTTGCATTCTCCACTTGTCTTGCCTCCTTTCCAGTGACAACTTGAAGTTCTCTGTCAAAAATTTCATGCAGCGGCCAGGCGCGGTGGCTCACACCTGCAATCCCAGCACTTTGGGAGGCCAAGGAGGGCGGATCCTGAGGTCAGGAGATTGAGACCATCCTGGCTAACACACTGCCAAACCCTGGTTCCCTACTAAAAATACAAAAAACTAGCTGGCGGGTGGCGGTGCCTGTGGTCCCAGCTCCTGGGGAGGCTGGAGGCAGGAGAATGCATGGAACCCGGGGCGGAGCTGCAGAGCCAAGATGGCGCCACTCACTCCAGCCTGGGGGTAGGGTGAGACCTGTCTCAAAAAAAAAAAAAAATATATATATATATATATATATATATGCAGCACTTGTTGAAATGCAGCTAATCAGCATCTATTTACAGATACTATATATATCTATATAGATCTCTCTATATATATATCTATATAGATAGAGATACAGAGATATAGATATAGATATAGATATTTTTTGAGACGGAGTCTGGCTCTGTCGCCCAGACTGGAGTGAGCGGCGCCATCTTGGCTCACTGCAAGCTCCGCCCCCCGGGTTCCCGCCATTCTCCTGCCTCAGCCTCCCGAGTAGCTGGGACCACAGGCGCCGCCACCTCGCCCGGCTAGTTTTTTGTATTTTTTAGTAGAGACGGGGTTTCACCGTGTTAGCCAGGATGGTCTCCGTCTCCTGACCTCGTGATCTGCCCGCCTCGGCCTCCCAAAGTGCTGGGATTACAGGCGAGAGCCACTGCGCCTTGCCCAGATACTCTTTTTCTGTAACATGTGGTTGGGCCCCACAGATCTACATTTTAAATTTTTTCTGTATAGGGCCAGACAATAGATATTTTAGGCTTTGTGTGTCAGAAGGACTCTATTTCAGCTCCTCAACTCTGTAGCTGTAGCACAAAAGCAGCTATAGATAACATAAAATGGGCATGGCCGTGTTCCAATAAAACTTAAAAAAAAAAAAAAAAGAGCTATCAGAGTAGATTTGGTCTATGGACAGTAGTTTTCCTACCCTTGCTATAGAAGATTCTTTGCAAATGGGCTCGGAAGATATTTTGAGGATGTGCAATTTTATATGTAACAATTTTGTTAAGTGCAACTCACATGATTGTTTCTGAGCAGGGAGATGTAAGAGGTATCTTCTTTCCTTTCGCCAGGATGGTTTTACATCAGGACCTGGAAAACTTAATTTCATGTGTAATCATGTAATTAAGGAGTTTAGTATACTAACTGTCAGCAATGAGCTATTCCTACGATGGCCTGCCGTTTTGATGAAATGTCAGTGGTGGAGTACTGCATGATTAAATGCTCCTGACAACGCTGATGATAATATGTCAGTGATATAAGATGCTCTATGGAGAAATGTCCCTACAATAAAACGTTGCATAACAAGATCTCCTTATAACGAAATGGTCAACAGAATGTCACCAGGACAAATGAACACAAATGGACACACACACACACACACACACACACACACCCTGAGAAATGACATGGCAGCTTTGCTGCCTATTTTCAATATAATTTATATTGATAGAAAGTCTTTTCACTTTTAAAATCAGAGAGTTAGTACATTTAAATGCTGAAAAGTTTTTTTTTGTTTTTTTTTTTTTTTTTTGTTTTTTTTTTTTTTTGGGAGTGGGGGACACTGCCGGTGGCCCCTTTCATCTCCGTGGCTTCATATCCTGCAGAATGTTGTGAAGCAGGCGATCCTGGCATCTCTGAGTCAAGAGAGCTAGTTCAATCGCCTGCTTTGCGTTCCCCACCTCTCCCACCTCCTTCCCAGTTGGAACAGTAAGTTCTCTATGAAAGCTTCTGCAAATGATGACAAGAAGGAGAGTTATCAGGGAAAGCAGCTGAGCTTTAATGCGAGTAAAACGGTTCCAAATGTAAAACACATTTGAAAATCTAAATGTGTGCCCCCAAAACCACATCAATAGAACCTTTAATGATCTTCAGAACCAGCCTTTTCTCTTCCTGTCAGTAGGAAGATTGTTTCAAATCTGTTTGTGCCTGAAGCACTTTTGATTGTGACAGTCTTCTCATTCATGGGCTAAACATGGCGTCCCACTGGAAGTGCCATCTAGGTTCACAGCAATACAGTATGATATGAAAGTATAAACAGAAGTCGGAAGTGCATTTCTCCTCTGAGATAACAAGTGAAACTAGATTTTCAGACCACCTATTATGCCGTGAAAAATAAAAGAGAAAGAAAAATAAGACCTACTCTATGTCAGCTGCCTGGTTCATAAGAATGAAACACACCAGGTCAATATGGTGCCCTTTAAATGACTCCTGTATGGACAGAATATTGATCCTTGCTCTGGCCAGTCATTAAAATTTTTCATAAGATAAATGCAAAGATGTTAACATCAGTGTGAACTTCTTTCTGCTTTTTGGTGGGTTGGCTAATCATAATTGATTAAAAAATGGATTGCTTCTTAACTTGGCTTCATTTTCCTCTTTTGCTTTGAGTTCCTGCCTAAAAATAAGGGCTCAGCCATAGCTAATGATTGAGTTCCCCAACATATACATTAAGACTTACGATTCTTATAACTCTGTTCCTCATAGTAATGAGCTGACTGGATAAAGTAACAGTAGTTTTCTTATAGATAGATACGCTCCACCCTCATTATAGAACTATTTTCAAAAGCCACGGATATTGAATGTTATAACAGTAATGTCAGCCCTTATGATTAAATCATGAGGCACATGAGTTTTTCGTTTAAATTTGATGTTCTCATGATCTCAATATTTTTCATGCAGATCTTGTTATTTCTGCATCCTTTCACACTCCAGCTTAAATTGCTTGTCAATCGCCGTGCTTTTCTTGAGTGCAGCACTTCTGAGCTTCTCCAATACGATTTTATACATCTATTTATATCTACTTCTTTAGTATATTTTCCCTTAAAGAAGACATTGGTACAGCATTCCAAATCATATTTAATGAAGTCTTTTGAATTGGGAACAGTAACTTTGGAGGCCAAAGGAGATGAGGCAAGAGGATTGGTTTGGCCAGCAGATAGGTGTGGGGAAGAACTGTAGGTTAAGACAGGAAGAAGCCATTTTATACTTTAATTTATAGAATTTTCAAAAACATTTTAACTAGAGTGCTTACATTAGGGTTGATGAGAGCAAGGGCAAAGCTGCAGTCTAGCAAAGAGAAACACCATAAATAGGAAGATCGTTAAAAGGTTAGTTAATGAAAAAAGACATTTGAAAGTACCCTCACAAAATAACCCTTGAAATCTCACATTGTCAAAGGGATTTCAGTTTTTCAGAATCTATAAGCCCACCATTTAAACTTTTCAAAACTGAATGTTCTTTCTCTGTTGTTGTTTTGTGTGTGTGTGTGTGTGTGCATGCGAATACTACTTCTGATCACCATAATATTTTCAAATACCATCATCTGCTTTGACCTTGAAAATCTAAGGGAAAAAGACCAGTGACAAATATGCTTCAGTCATGTCACTCTCCTTTTCCCAAATTTGACTAGACTTGTACCATGAAGATCTACTATTATACAAGCAAGTTTTAGTCCCCTGTCACCCCTCTGCCCCCAGCACTCCATCTTGTTCACTCATACAGAGTAACATTTCGCCATGTATCTTGTAAAATCAGCTGCCGTGCTTGCACGGGGCTGGAATGTCATTGGTATAACAAGACATGCAATAATGTGCAGTCATGTAGTTGAAGACATTTCTAATTGATTATACATTTATTTGCCACACCACTATTCTCCTTGGAATATTGCTTAAGAAAAAAGTGTTTGAATAATCACATACTGTTTTAGGGATTCCTGATGTTTGCTAATGAATACACTACAAAGCTTTATTTTTCAAATGTGTTCTCAAATGTGTAACCTACTCGCTTTTTCCATGCATTTTTATATTCCAGAGGATCCTCTAGTGACAGAACATTTTCAATCATTACTTCTCTTTGGTGGAATCAATTACCTCCTGATAGATTCTCTTTACAAGTTTAAAATTGCATTTAAAAACTCATCTCTTTTCTGAATTCTAATTGGATGTACTTTGAACTCTACATTCTTTTACTGAATATTTGTTTATGAATCTTTCTATGATTTAAAGGGCTCACTACCACATTTCTGGGCTGACTGCAATATTTAACTTATAATATGTGATTCCTTTGAGAAACTACATTATTAAACAAAGATTTTATTTACTCTCAAAGGAAAGACCAGAAGCATAATCTTGACAAAGTAAAAAAGTTGAGAAGTAATCATGTACTTAAAACATGTATTATTCTGCCTCTGTGATTTGTTTAAAGTCACATTCGAGGATATCAAAAATAGAATTCCCTATGATTGTCTCCTTACATGCAGAATCATACATAGGAGGTCATTTATATTTTTTATGTACATAGTAGTCCATTAGCTTTACAGTAGTCATTATTTATCAAATTCATGAATTTGCAATATAATCAAGAGGTGAGAAGGTTAGATATATCTCTAAATAATTATACTATGTGCTTATGTTGACTACTGTCATATTTAAACCACTTTATATGTTATTTGATTTTTTTCCAATAGCCCAATTAGATGGAAAATTTTAGTCCCATTTTCCAGATGTGGAATATACATTTTCCCATTTTCCAGATGAGGAATATAAAAAAATGAGTTAAAGTTACCTGTTTGAACTTACATAATTAGTTAACAGAAGAACTGAGGTTTAAACTTAGATACCACTCATTCCAAAGCTATTCCTATTCTTTCCAAGTGGCACCCTATCTCTCAAAGTAGATGGTAAAAAGAGTCTTGATTTTAAACATGTGTAGTTTCACCCATAAAAGAATTTGGGGGCTCTGTACTTACAGCCACTTCTTTCATTTAAAAATAAATCTTACTGCTAGCTTAACTGGTTTCTTTAGTCTGCATTATGAGATACTGAATAGAAAATGGATAGAGGGATGGCATTGATGCTAAATACAGATCTGGCAACTTCTCCTCTCTCAAGATCACATAGAAGACACACAGGCAATGGTCATAATGAAAGTTTTTATTCCCTCTTCCAGCACTTTGGAGAATTTAGTACTTTTACCAACACTGGCAAAATCCAACTGCAGAAACCAAACAGTAAAAAATCTAAACCCAGATCCGTCTGATTTTAGGCAAATGCGAGACCAATCTTTGAAACCAGTGTCACAAAATTTTTAGCCTTAGTTTTTTTTTTCCTTTTCTTTTTTTTTTTTTTTTTTTTAGAGAAGGTCTCACTCTGTCACCCAGGCTGGAGTGCAGTGGCATGATCTCGGCTTACTGCAACGTCTGCCTCCCGTGTTCAAGCGATTCTCGTGCCTCAGCCTCTCTAATAGCTGGTATTACAGGTGAATGCCACCATGTCCATCTAATTTTTATATTTTCAGTAGAAACAGGGTTTAGCCATGTTGCCCAGGCTGGTCCTGAACTCCTGGCCTCAAATGATCCACCCGCCTCGGCTTCCCAAAGTCCTGGGATTACAGGTGTGAGCCAGCGAACCTGACCATGTAGTCTTATTTTATTTTCTGACCAGTGTCTTTAAAAATATGAATTTGAATGCTGTTAGAATTTCAAATGTTTGCTTCAATCATGGGCTCCATCACACACTGCTGCCTTACTCCAAACTTGCTTTGTTCATCTACGTCAACTTCTTAGCCCTTCAAGATATTTGCGTTTGCAACTCTTGCTCTAACAAGTCCTGTAAAGAAAGGCTCTTTTTGCTATTTACTCTGGTTCTACTCATGGTTCTCACATAGTATCCAACAGTGTGGGGGTTAGGGTGAGATAATGTTGGGTATTAAATTTAAAAATTGAGATAAATACAACTTTAATGCAATATTTAAAACAATTAATGCCAAAAATTTATAATGACTAAAATAAAGGCATTATCTGCTCCTGGCTCTGTATCCAAACTGCCCTTTGGAGACTGTATTTTTATAATAAAAGCCTTGAATCCAAGGCCTTCCTTCTTACTTGGTTAGTTTCTCCTCCTCCTACCTTACCTCCTCCTCTGAAAAATGTAGGGAGTAGTAACCAATCCTGATTAAAAGAGAGGAATTCAAACAGCAGATCCACCTGGCTTTATTCAGAGGAGGAGCCTACATTCAGTATGCCTCAAAGAAGCCCTCTGTATAGTTGACAATTTTAAAACAACAATAGCTAACATTTAGTGAACACTATATTTAGGCTCTGTGGCAGACAGTTATTTATTTTACTAATCCCTAACAACAATCTTATGTGATATATGTTGCTGTTATCTCCAGTTTCCACGTGAGCCTAAGTTACTTGCCTAAGCGAAAGCATGGCAGAGTAAGGGATTAAATTAGGACATTATAATCACAGAACACGTAATTTGAGAGATTACTAAAACTGACCTGTAGTCATAAATAGAAGACTAATTGATTTTAGCTTAAGAAGCAGGAAAGTGACATGCTAAAAGAATTTGTTATGCACAACTGGTTGTTTCCATGAGATAATATTTGGAGATTTTTAGCCAATGCTTTTATTTCTTTTATATTATTATTATTTGGATAATTACACTATAAATCTGCACTGGAACTATAGAGATTCATTGCCTAAGGTGGACAAAATGTATAGTCCAGGACAAAACAAAGTCATTTTTTAAAAAAATTTGAAGATTGATTTATAAAATTTTCAGCACAGACTATAAGCTTGAAAACTCCCCAAGTTTTAATTGTTATGGTGAGATATTTGATAAAAAAGCAGTCATTTTCATTTCCAAGAGGTTTGACTTTATCAAGAGCCACAGAGCCTAGAAGACTCGGGTCAGATACAGCATAAATCAGAGCAAGGAGAACTCCAGTATGACCTCAGAGTTCCCGAGGAGATAAGAGTCTGTCAGCAAGAGTGAGACGGAAACTGAAAAGCATGGAATTAGAGTTAGATTTGCTTGGTTTCTGTGTGTAGACAAACAGGAAGCATCGCAGAGAAGCCCCACATCCCACGTGGTGCCTGAGAAGTAGAGCAGCACCTCCTGAGAGCCTGAGAGAAATGTCATGTGGTATTGGTACTGCATGTCTCAGCATTGTGCAGGGAAAGTAGCTAAGATTAAGTGGATGTGTTTGGAATGAAGAGGATAGAGAGTAAGCGTACCTGAAAAGCAGAGTCTATGACAGGACCTCAGGCACCCTCAGTGGATGGATAGGGATCAACCATAATCAGCAGAGGCCATAAAAGATGGAGATGACCACAACCTGCCCCAGTCTTCCATTTCTTCTGCCTGCCTAGCTCTTGGTCCATGTCATGAAGCTATGTCCAACTTCCCTGGAGCCAGAGCCATCCAGGGAGAAGGGAAGACCATGAGGGAGGGAGAAAATACTGAAATATGATTGTGATTGCATAGTGAACTCAGAGATTGACATTTAAATTGGAAGTAATTGTGTTTAATCTTGAATTGGCAAGACTGAAATTTCCTTTATCTTCCCAAATGAGAAACATTTAAATTAAGTTTACTCATGAAAGAATAATGGAAGGTCCACCTCTACATAGCTGAGTTTTGTAATTGTGAAATTTATAACAGCTCTAGGAAAATATCTTAACTATGTTACGGTACTATAAGCTTCAGTTATCTGGCAAATTAACAGGTGGAACACTGTTCTGTCACTATGGTAGAAAGCTAGAGCATCATTTCATGTACAAAATATAAGTTAAATTTAGTTACTCATCCAAGAGTAGAATAAGAGGTATAAGTTTTAACATTATAAAGATTTTAATATGACTATCATGTGTATTTTATGACTGTTACATGTTCATATTTAGAGATACCAGATTCTACCAAAACCAGTAAGAAAAGAGTAAGATCTTTTTCCGGCTCAGACATTAGTACGGACCTACTGTTTTTCCTACTATTTTTAAGGCTATCGAATGAAGTTTGATGATTTTTGCTGCTACCCTATACTCATTTTCTATATTTAATCCAAAAAAGACTTCCTAAGGTACATTTTATATTTAATCCAAAAAAAGACCTCCTATGGTGCATTTTACTACAGCTTAATATATTCCTCATTCTAGCATCAGTCCATATTTTAACTGTAAGTAGCACACTGACAATCAGCAGTGGGAGAATGAAGAAATTGGAGTCAAGACAGGGTCCAGTAGAGAGAAAAAACCCCACTGTTTTGGATTGTCCTTTCATATCCTAAGCAATTATGAATGTTACAGAACTAGAATCTGGACTTCTTTTAGCTACATGCTCAAGGTGAAATGAGTTTCATGTATATAAGGGTGCATGCTCTGGGATTCATGATAACGGCTAGAGAAACATCAAACATTCTGATAAATCAAGGGGAGAAATTTGAAAATTTTAAGAAGCCTCAAAAATAAAAGTTCAAAGAAAATTCTATACCTTGGCAAAGATATTTCAGACTTTAAGTTTTTTTGTCTATTGGGATAATTTTTTTCAGTATGTTAAAGAAAAGCTAAGCCTAGGGTGGTATGACAGGAAATCTACAAACATTAGAAGTCAGCAAAAACTTTCTCATTTCTGAAATCAAGATAAGCTACTTTAGCAAACTTTAGCTACCATAAACTAAGGATCCTCCTAAACCACACATTTCCTTTAATAATTATTTGATAATTTTAAAAGTTAAATTATGTAATTTCTTAGTAACCAACATATTATTTCGACTCAGAGTAGTAAAGGAAAACATCCCTCTTCTCTATATTTGGAAACATCACCTGTTATCTGATGGAATAATTATTGTTGTTTTGGTTTCTAGATTAAAAGCAAATGACAGGGAGAATGCAAGAAGGGATTGCTGGGAAGAAGGCCAGAGGAAATTGGAGTTAGAAATGCAAAATGTATGCAAGAGTTTGTCTAAAGAGAATCAAAGCTACTATGTTTGGAAAAGGTTGAAATTTCATTATTTTGCAAGAGTTACGTTAACAACTGCAAAAGCTTCAGGAATTCCAGGTAATCAAGAGTCTTAGGAGCTCACTGAGCCAGCAGGCTTCTTCCCATGAGTGCTACCTCTATAAAGCAAATTTTTCATTTTCACATTAATAGCATGGTTGAGAAGCTCTTGATAGAGTAGCTTCTGGGGGAATGGAATTTGTCTGAAGAAGAAATAAGCCTGGAAAAGCTACAGTAGCCATAACTAAAGGCTGAAATTTACTTCCCTACCAGGTTTTTTTTTGTTTTTTTTTGTTTTTTTTTTTGAGTGAGGAAGCTCTGTTTTTGAAATTTTGGTGTGGTTTTGCCAATCTAGGATTGCTGAAAATTATTGGGGATCAGAAAGAAAAGGATTTAAAAATATATCTTGTCAGCAGATTTTTTTTTTTTTAGTTAAATGAGATTTTTAAAGAGACAGAAAAAAATGTATAACTTTTGTCTCTGGTTTCCCTGAGCAGTTGCATTTACGATAAATCTGTAGCCCCCATACATTCTGTCTTCTATTACTCTGCTGGTTACTGACTGAAGCCCAACGTAAAGTGATTGCTGCTCTCTCTCTCTCCATTTCCACCTCTTAACTCTGTTCCTTGATCGCTCTTCTCCTTCCTTCATACATTTTCTCCCTAATGTCTTTTCTCATACACTGTTTCAAGTATAGATTTCTCTAGTGGAGTGATACAGCATGGTCTAAAAACAAAACAGAGTAGAATTCTATATTGATGTAGATAGCCCAAGTGATGTAGTGAGATTTTTAAAAAGAAAACCCAAAATCCGAAAAGAAAGAAGAGAAAATAAAGCAAATGGGAAATAAAGCAAAGAAGATTTAAAACCAAAATGCAACTTGATTCTCCTCAGACTTGCAGCTCATTATACCTCTGACCACGTTACTCCAGAAATTTGCAGAGAAAGGTTTATATTCAGAAAAGTATTTAGTTTCACAAAGCTAATATCGTTACCCTGGAGGACTGGAAGATTATGAAATTTGACCACATTCCATTTCTCACCTGATGTGTTGTATTATGCTGATCTTTATCAACACATCTAAATATCTCAAGGCATATATAAAGCTATAATATATTGTGTTAAATTTTCTGAAGTTTGCATAAGTCAAATTAATGTACTGTATACTATTTTGTAGCTTCTTTTTAAGGCATTTAAATCAAAGTAAACAGTCACAGTTAATAAACCAAAAAACTGTATTGAAATCTTATTTCAAAAAAAGGTATTAAATCTCAAAATTAGAATGTTCTATCCCTGTCCTGCTCCTTCTTACTCTCTGCTGTGCTCCCTAGTTCCATCACTTTCAAATCTTTTCAATTTTTTTGTCTGTATATTGCATTCATCATGATTTCATAGACATATACCTCGTAAGGTGATTAACACAATCAAGTCAGTTAACACATTCATCACCTCACAGTTACCACCCTCGTGTATGTGGTAAGAGCACTTAAGATCTACTCTCTCAGCAAATTTCAAGTATATGATGCAGTCTTGTTCACTACAGTCACCATGCTTCAGGTGACAGGATAATGATTCCCCAGAACTTATTCATCCTATAATGAGAAGTCATAAGTTTGACCAACAACTCCTCATTTACCCCATCCCTCAGCCCCTGGAAACCAGTATCATACTTTGTTTCTATTAGTTTGGGTTTTTAGATTCCACATATAAGTGAGATGATATCGTATTTGTCTTTCTCTGCCTGGCTTATTTCACTTAATATCATGCACTTCAGGTTCACCCTTGTTGTCAACAAGATTTCCTTCTTCTTTACGGCTGAATGTTATTTTATCTATAATTTGGCCATAAAATACATATGTGTGTGTGGGCACACACAGACATACATAACACATTTTCTTTATCTATTCATTCATCAGTGGACACAGGTTGTATCTATGTTTTAGCTATTGTAAATAATGCTGCAGTGAATATGGGAGGAAAGATAACTGTTTGAGATACCGATTTCGTTTTCTTTGGATATAGACCTAGAAGTGGGATGGTGGCTGGACCATATTGTAGTTCTGTTTTTAATTTTTGGGGGAAATTCCATACCATTTTCCATAATGGGTGTACCAATTTACATGGCCATTTATATGTCTTCTTTGGAAAAAGATCTATTCAGGTTCTTTTTCCATGTTTTAATTGGGCTACTACTATTATTATTGTTCGCTATTAAGTTGTAAGACTTTCTTATATATTTTGTATATTACCTCGTTATCAGATAAATAACTTGCAAATATTTTCTCTCATTTTGTAGCTTGCCTCATTTTTATTGCCTTCTTTCCTGTGCAGAAGCTTTTATGTCTGTCATAGTTCCATTTGTTTATTTTTGCTTTTGTTGCCTGGGCTTTTAGTGTCATATCCAAAACATCATTGCCAAGGCCAATATCAAGGGACATTCCCCCTTCGGTTTCTTCTAGTAGGTTTCCAATTTCAGGTCCTATATTTAAGTCTTTAATTCATTTCAAGTTTATTTTTGGGGACTTAGGTGTAAGATAGGGGTTCAAGTTCATACTTTTGCAAGAAAATACAGTCTTCTACATGTCATCTATTAAAAAGACTATTCTTTCTGTATTGTGTATTCTTGGCACCTTTGTTGTAGATTAGTTGGCATTATTTCTGGGCTCTCTATCCTGTTGCATTTGTCTATATGTTTGTTTTTATGCCAGTACCATACTGCTTTGATTACTATAGCTTTGAAATAAAGTTTGAAGCTAGGAAGCATAGTGTCTCCAGATTTGTTCTTCTATCTTAATATTGCTTTGGCTATTCAGGGTCTTTTGTGGTTTCATACAAATCTTAGAATTATTTTTTCTGTTTATGTAAAAATGCCATTGAAATTTTGATAGGAATTGCATTGAATCTATAGATTGCTTTAGGTAGTATGGGCATTTTAATTGTATTAATTCTTTTGATCCATAAACATGGGATATCTTTCCATTTACTTGTGACTTCAATTTATTTCATCATCATATAGTTTTCAGAATACAGATCTTTCATCTCATTGGCTAAATTTATTCCTAAATATTTTATTGGTTTTATAATATTTTAAAAAGACATTTTATTGTATTCTTTCTCAATCAGTTCATTGACATTATACAGAAACAACTGCATTTGCATGTTGTTTTTGTATGCTAAAACTTTAATGAATTATTTTTAACAATTTTTTTGGTGGAGCACTTAAGGTTTTCTAAATATACAATCATGTACCTATAAACAGAGACAATTTTATTTCCTTTTTTTCTGATTTGGATGCTTTTTATTTCTTTTCCTTGCCTAATTGCTCTGGTTAGGGTTTCTAGTACTTTGTTGAATAGAAGTGGTGAGAATGGACATCCTTGTCTTGTTTCTGATCTTAGAGGGAAAGTTTTCAGCTTTTCATCATTGAGTATGATATATCATGGAGAACGTTCACTGAGTGTTTGAGAAGAAGGTGTAGTCTGCTGCTGTTGGATGGGATGCTCTATATATGTGTTAGGTCCTTTTAGTCTGTAGTGTCACTCAAATCCACTGTTTCCTTATTTAATTTCTGTTGAGTGAAATATTGAAGTTCCTCACTATTATTTTATTGCTATTTATTTCTTCTGTCAGTTTTGTTAATGTTTGCTATATATATTTAGTTGCTCCAATGTTGGGTACGTAAACATTTATAATTCTTATATCTTCTTGATATGAAACCTTTTATTTGATTTATTATTTGATTACTTGATATTTGACCTTTTATTATTATGTAATGACTTGCTTTGGTTCTTGTGACCATATTTGACTTAAAGTTTATTTTGTCTAATATAAATATAGCCGCCCCATGCTGTCTTTTGGTTACCACTTGCATAAAATATCTTTCTATATCCTTCAATTTTAGCCTATGTTGTCCTTAAAGCCAAAGGGAGTCTCTTGTACACAGTATATAATTGGAGATTTTTTTCTTCAATCTATTCAGTCACTCAGTGTCTTTTAATTAGTGAATTTAATCCATCTATGTTTAAAGTATTTTTGACAGATAAGGACTTACTATTGCCATTTTATTGTTTTCTGATGATTTTGTAGTTCCTTTGTTCCTCTTCTCTCCTTTCTGTCTCCATTGAAATTTTTTTGTTTTTTGTTTTTTGAGACAGAGTCTTACCCTATTGCCATGCTGGAGTGCAATGGCACTATCTCAGCTCACTGCTCCTGGGTTCAAGCAATTCCCCTTCCTCCCAAGTAGCTGGGACTACAGGTGCACACCACCATGCCTGGCTAATTTTTTTTATTTTAGTAGAGGCGGAGTTTCACCATGTTGGCCAGGATTGTATCAATCTTCTGACCTTATGATCTGCTGTCTTCAGCCTCCCAAAGTGTTGAGATTACGGCGTGAGCCACTGTGCCTGGACCTCCATTGAAATTTGATGTCTTTTTTTGGTGATACGCTTTTATCTCTTTCTTTCATTCTTTTTGTATCTACTTGGTTTTTTTCTTTTTGTCACCATGAGACTTATATAAAAAAACCTTATATTTATAACTGTTTTAGGCTGATAACAACTTTAATTTTAAAAACTCCATACTTCTTACATTTTAAGTTATCGATGTTACAATTTACATCTTTTTTTGTATTGTGTATTCATTATCATATTATTATAATTGGTTTCTTAATTATTTTGTCTTTTAACTTTTATACTAGAGTTGAAAGTGTTTATGTACCATTATTACAGTATTAGAGAATTTTGAATTTGACTAGGTATTTAACATTATCAGTGAATTTTATACATTAATACGGTATTATAATGTAAATTAGCATCCTTTCAGCTTGAAGAACTCTACTGTATCTTGTAAGGCAGGTCTAATATTGATGATCTCCCTCAGCTTTTGTTTGTTTGGGAAAGTCTTTATTTTTCCTTGATTTCTGAAGTGCAGCTTTGCTGAGTATAGTATTATTGGTCAGCAGTTTTGTTTTATTTCTTTTTCTCTTTCTATTTTGAATATATCATCCCACTGTCTTCTGACTTACAAGGTTTCTGCTGAAGAATTTATTTACAGTATTATGGACGCTCTCCAGTATGTGACAAATCTCTTTTCTCTTGCTGTTTTCAAAATTCTCTTTGTCTAGACTTTGGACAATTTAATTATAATTTATTTTGGTGTAAACCTTTTCAAGTTCACCCTGTTGGAGGTATTTAGTTCTCATGAATCTGGATATCCATTTCTTTCTTCCAATTTGGGAAGTTTTGAGTCATCATTATTTTAGTAGGGATTCTGCCCATTTTTCTTTTTCTTTTTCTTCTAGAACTCCCTTAATGTGTTCATTGTTTCATTTGATGATATTTCATGAGTCCTGTAGGTTTTCTTAACTATTTTTTATTCTTTTTGCTCCTTTGACTGAATAATTTAAAAGGAACTATCTTCAAGTTCATTTATGATTTATTTTGCTTAATGGAGTCTGCTGTTGATGGTTTCTATTTAATATTTTAGTTCAGTAATTATATTATTCAGCTCCAAGATTCTGTATTTTTTAATACTGTTTGTATTTCTTTGAACTTCTCTCTCTCTCTCTCTCTTTCTCTCTCTCTCTCTGACAGAGTCTTGCTCTGTCACCCAGGCTGAAGTACAGTGACATGATTGTAGCTTGCTGCAACGTTAAACTCTTAGGCTCAAAGGCATTTAAATTATTAAATTTGTTTTATTATATTTTACTGTGGTAAGAACACTTAATATAAGATCTGCCCTTTTAGGGGAAAATTACATGAAAAAAATATATGTGTGTACTGTCATCTGAAGACACTCTTAGCCTGTTCCATCAGCTCCTAAGTAGCTGGGACTATAGACACATACCACCATGACCACCTAATTTTTATGTTTTTGGTTTTTTTTTCTTTTTTTTTTTCTTTATAGAGACAGGGTCTCCCTTTGTTGCCCAGACTGGTCTAAAACTCATGAGCTCAAGTGATCCTTTTGCCTTGGTCTCCCGAAGTGCTGGAATTTCAGGCATGAGCCACCTTGCCCAGTTAAACTTCTCATTTTGGTCATGTATTGTTTTCCTAATATCACTTAATGATCTGTTTTCTTATAGTTCACTGAATTTCTTTAAGATGACTATTCTGAATTCCCTGCCAGTTAGTTCATGGATCTCTATTTCTTTAGGGCAAATTATTGTAGCTTTATTAGTTTACTTTGTCATGTTTATTTGTCATGTGATGTCATGTTTCTCTGATCCTTCATGATCCTCGTATCCTTGAAATCATGTCTATGCATTGGGAAAACAGTCACCTTCTCCAGCCTTTACAGGCTTGCCTCTGTAGTAAAAGAACTTCACCAGTCAACCCATCCTGGGGTTCTGAACAAGCCAATTGGTATCCTCCTTAGGCAGGTATCTTTGCCTGCGTCTTTGGTTGGACAAGAATACTACTCATGCTCTGCAGTTGGGTAGGGCCACTGGGTAAGCTCCATGGTTGGGAGGGTCTGCTGGCTGGAGTTTCTGGTGGCCCAGTGCTTCTGGCTGTGTCTGTAGTTAGACTGGGCCTCAGACTGGGCTCTGCACTTGAGCAGGGTCTTTTGCTGAGCTTCCTGCCCAGAAAAGCCCTCAGACTATGCCTGAAAATTGGGCAGTGTTGCTGGCTATGCTCCCTGACTGGCTGGGAATTCCAATTCAGTAGAACTGCTATCTGTGGTCCCTGGTCATACAAGGCTACCAGTTAAGCTCTGTGAATGGGTAGATCCACCGCCTCGGCACTTCAGCTAGACACAGCCAGTGACAGGGATGTGGTGCCACCACCAAGTTGCATGCACTGGTCACTGTGAACTCTACTCCCTTCTTTGTCCTTAGCTGATCCTAGGTGATCTAGTCCTGCTAATACCCTCAGAGTCCTCCAGAAATTGCTTCTATTACCTTTGTAATGCAGCTTTGGTTAGTTCTTTTGTTGTTGTTATTGTTTTGTTTTCTCAGGGGGTGCTTCAGCCTCACCTCTGGTTTCTGGGATTTTCTCAAAGGTGTTTTTGTTTGTGGATAGTTGCTAATTGGCATTTCTGTGAGTGAGAATAGAGCCAAGGAACTCTTATTCTATCATGTTATTGATGTTACTATCGATTTATATGGTTTAGACCTTATCTGTTTGCTTCTTATTGTGGCGGATAAAAATTTGGCTCTCATATAGCTTCTTCTGTTTCCCCTCCATTATTCTAATATCATCATATCTCAATTTGAATATACTAAATTTTCAAAGGCATCATTTGCATATGCAAAGGCAACACATAAGGAGGAAAACATGGCATCAAGAAGTCAAGATCTGGCATAGGAGTGAGGAGAGTAAAATTTCCAGATTCATAGTTGCATAGTAGGCTAGGACAATTAGAAGTTACACTGGAACATTAAGAAGCTGTTCTGGGGTTGGGGAAGGTGCATTGGTTTGAGAGAAAAATGTAATGGGAAAATAATCTGATATATATGATCAAGTAGAAAACTGTACTGAGAGGCTGTTGGAGGGTCTGGGAAAAACTGGTACACAGAAAACTAGACAAATGAGAACAGTAAGAAAATACTGGACTCTAGGCCGGGCAAGGTGGCTCATGCCCGTAATCCCAGCACTTGGGGAGCCTGAGGTGGGCAAATCACCTGAGGTTAGCAGTTCGAGATCAGACTGGCCAACATGGTGAAACCCTGCCTCTACTAAAAATACAAAAAAAATTAGCCAGGTGTGGTGGTGCATGCCTGTAGTCCCAGATAATCTGGGGGCTGAGGCAAGAGAATGGCTTGAACCCGGGAGATGGAGGTTGCAGTGAGCCAAGATTGTGCCACTGCACTCCAGTGTGGGTGACACAGCAAGACTCCTTCTCAAAAAATAAAAAATAAAAAATGTTAGACTCTAGAAAAAAGAAAAAAATTCAAGAATAGACACTTAGTATGTTCCTTGACGCTGCAGTGAAGAGTATTATTTAGGAACTATAAGAACCAAATATAAGTTTAACTTCAAATTGGCATTCAAAGGCATTTAAATTATTAAATTTGTTTTATTATATTTTACTGTGGTAAGAACACTTAATATGAGATCTGCCCTTTTAGGGGAAATTTACATGAAAAAAATATGTGTGTGTGTACTGTCAACTGAAGAATGATAAGTTTCATAAATCTGGAAAGGAGAGCTTTATTTCTCAAAAAGGGCTATAGCCTGCAGAGTGGCTATGATGATAGGCTGGGAAGTATAGCCTACAGCCAGAAGACAGAAACAGACACTTGGAGCGTTGGAAGAATATGCCAGGGATTTACGCTGAACAGGGTGGCCAAATATACATATTCTATAAGTTATAGGAGGAGTCAAGAATATTTATAAGAGAATAAATGTGTGCATGTGCAACTGAGCTTCATTCCTCTCCATGGGACCCATGCTAAAAAAATGGTGGTATTAGGCCCAGTGCAGTGGCTCATGCCTGTAATCCTAACACTTTGGGAGGCCAAAGTGGAGGGATCACTTGAGGCCAGGAGTTTAAAACCAGCCTAGCCAATCTGGTGAAACACCACCTCTAATAAAAATGCAAAAGTTGACCAGGTGTGGTGATGCACACCTATATTCCCAGCTATTTGGGAGGCTGAGGCACGAAAATGGCTTGAACCCAGGAGGCAGAGATTGCAGTGAGCCGTGGTCGTACCACGGCACTTCAGCCTGGGCAACAGAGTGAGACTCTGTCTCAAAAAAAAAAAAAACAACAAAAAACGGAAAATGATGCTAGCATAATCTGAGGGTGGAGTTTTCTGCTCTCTGACATCAAAAGGTGGAGCAGAGGACACAAAAACACTTAAGGCACATTCTCCATTGACTAGCCAGGACCACCCTCTGCTTGGTGATCTCTCATCAGAAAGAAATGCCAGTCAGTTGCTTTGTCAAAATGACATAGGGAGGGGCAGTGTTAGGCAGTTGGTTGATATCTGTGGTGGAGTCTTTCAAAAGGGCTGGTCTCTGTTTTTAGGGAGGAAAGTCTAGTGATGGTTAGTGACGGAGGGGGTGTAACGAGGCATGGCCAACCTCTCACCCTATCATGGCTGGGAATTCAGCTTCCAAGATTTCTCTGGAGTCCCCTTGACCAATCAGGGGTCCCTTCAGTTGGTGGGGGATGCTTACAATTTTATTTTTATTTCTCAGCACATATGTATACATTTATACATAAATGCAAATATCACCTAAAATAGCAGTGAGGGGGCTACCAGTAATTGAATGTCTACTATGTTTGCACTAAATACTCTTACAAACACTGTTGCATTTAGGGAAGCTTCACGGTGTACTTGATGAAATATGGGCTTTGATGTTAACAGCCATGGTTCTGAGTCCCAGCACTGTCAACTGTGAGCGGTGTGATCTTGAAAAAATTACTTAACCCTTCAAATTCAATGCTCCCCAGTTTCCTTACTTTTACAGGGAAGATTACAATACCTATCTTGCAAGGGGCTGTTGAAGGTATTACATGAGATAATATGGGAAAAGTGATTACTACATACTACTACTTCCACTAACATTGATACTATACAGAAGGAGTTCAGAACATACCACCCCAAAATATGGTGCTCTGGCATCTTGATTATTTTTGAGTTAAAAACACTGAAAACCAACAACAGATGCAGCAAAGGACTCTCTGACCTAACTGAAAGCAGGAGACGAGATTCCTAGTGGAAGACTGCCTCCCTGCAACTGGAGGCAGAAAGGAGAAAGGCATTCTTCTTACCAGAGACGACAAATTGAAGCCAAGAGAAGTCCGTACAAGCAAACCCTGTTAAACAGACCCTTATTTTTCTAGTCACGTCTACATGATTAACTATCCTAGTCCAAGCCCCCTTGCATTGTCATGTTTTCACAATTTTGTACTCTTTGTTCAACTCAGTATACAACTGTTCTACTCTAAGTGGACCTCCATCTCTTTAAGAGAGCTCCTGTGTCATGGAAAATGTATAATAAATAAACATACATGTTTTTCTCCTGTTAATCTGTCTTGTGTTAGTTTAATCCTCAGTCCCAGGTAAGAGAGTATAGGTAGAATTTTGCTTCCTCTACAATACTAAGATCATTCTATTGCTATTGTTACTGTAACACCTACTACTACTACTATATTTTATAAGCAAAGAAACTAATGGCTTAGAGAGGTGAACAAATTTAATGAAGATCATATTTCTGGTAAGTAGAGGAACAGGGATTTAAAAATGGATCTGACTAACTCTAAAACCCTCCCAGTATATCATATACTCCCTATGAGAAGCAAACAAAATTATCCAAATCACTTCAGACCTTTTGATTTGCAACATTATATCAACTATCCACTGACCTCAGTAAGTTGTCTCAAAATGGGCAGGCTTACACTGTGTTTGAGAAACCAATCACTGTAAGATTTGGACCACAAGGTTATCTTGTTGAAACCTTTACCAGAACATTTGTCTCTAGTTTTCCAGTGGCCAAGTGTAGGACCAGTTAACAATTTTTTAAAAAATCATTTTTTTATTGTGTCCTAGATATAATATTTTGGGTCTTACTTAAATCTTACATTTGAGCAGGCTTCCTGTGATACCATGCTGCTGTGCAAACTGGGGCACCCTACCACCTCATTACTGCCAGGTGGGGAAAGAAGTCCGGATTCTTTTCTGTTGCACTCTTGGGGATAGTGACTTGTTACTACAGGATGGGGATAAGTACAGGCTGCTCAGTAGCCTCTGCTGACACCACTGAGGCTGATAAGGGAAAGATCTCCATGTTACGATTCCCCACGTAGGCTGCACTGACATTAAGGTGGAGGGAGAGACTTGTTACCGCTAGAAAGTGGTGTAAGTCTGGGCTTTGCACTCAGCATCCTCTGATACCGCTTTAGGGAGAGCAGGAGAAGGCCCCTCACTACCTCAGACTGGAGGTGAGAGTCCATATTCCTGTATGCTCTCCATTGACAACATGAAGTGAAGAGGATGTTTAATGTCCAGGCGGAGATGTAGGTCCCAGCTCTGACACCAGCCTGGCCGGGATGGGTGCTCCATTGCAGCTGACTGAGGATCTAAGTTTCGGCTCTCCATCTGGCCCTTGCTGGTCTGAGTGGGAGAGGCGCTGTGTTTTTTTTCTTTCATAGGGGTTGGCTGGAGTCAGTTAATGTCTAAAAGTTTTGTCTTGTTATGCTTCCCTTATCTAGTGCATTGTCTGGATAAGACAGGCTTTTGTTGGTTTTGCTGTATGTTTTTAGGTATGCATCCATTGATATTTCTGGATGCTTGCTTTTCTAGCATCCAGCCTGAGATACATGAGGCCTGCCATGTCATTCCTCAGGTCCTGAGATCCCCAGCTGATCTGCCTTTTTCTCTCCTTCCTCAAAGTATTATGTGTTTTGTTTTGTTTTGTTTTGTTTTGTTTGAGACGGAGTCTCACTCTGTTGCCCAGGCTGGAGTGCAGTGGTGCGATCTTGGCTCACTGCAACCTCCACCTCCCGGGTTCAAGCAATTCTGCTGCCTCAGCCTCCTGAGTAGCTGGGATTACAGGCATACCTCACCATGCCTAGTCAATTTTTGTATTTTTAGTAGAGATGGGGTTTCACCATGTTGTTCAGACTGGTATCAAACTCTTGACCTCCTGATCTGCCTGCCTCAGCCTCCCAAAGTGTTGGATTTTTTTTTTTTTTTTTTAATACTGTGAACTCTGAAAATCTGAGACAGGTCTCAGTTAATTTGGAAAGTTTATTGTGCCAAGCTTGAGGACACACACCCATGACACGGCCTCAAAAAGTCCTGATGACATGTGCCCAAGCTGTTCAGGACACAGTTTGCTTTTACATGTTAGGGAGACACCAGACATCAATCAACATATGTAAGAGGTGCATTGGTTCCTTCCGGAGAGGCGGGGACAACTCGAAGCGGGGAGGGGCCTTCTAGGTCACAGGTAGGTGAGAGACAAATGGTCACACTCTTTTGAGTTTCTGATGAGCCTTTCCAAAGCAGGGACTATGCCTCTATCTCAGTGAGCAGAGGGATGGCTTTGGAGAGAATGGGAGGCAGTTTGCGCTGAGCAGTTCTCAGCTTGACTTTTCCCTTTAGCTAGCAAGTTTGGGGCCCTAAGATTTTCCTTTCACAATACATAATGTTCAGGGTTTAATATTTCTTAATAAGAACAAGAGAGAGAAGTGCATCTACTCTATCTCATTTGGAACTGGAAGTCCTGAACTGACTTTCAAGTGCTCTGTTTCTCACTGAACCCAATAAAGAAATCGAGATATTATATTCAAAGAATTGTGTAAAAACATGAACACAGAATTGGTTCATGCACGTGTTTTGCTACTTCTGAACCTCACACAGAACGCATCATTTCTAAATGATCCTGTATTGTGGGGTTGGACAATACAATAGTTATATGAATGCTCGTTTTGAGCTATGGGGTGACCCCTGGATAACCAGTGTTAACATCGACAGGAAATGTGCTAGAAATGCCAATATCCACCCCCAACTGAAACCTACTGATTAAAGAACTCTGGGGGCTGGAACCCAGCAATCTGCTCTTAAACAAGCCCTCAGATAATTTAGATGTGGGCTAAAGTTTGAAAGCCACTGAGCTATGGGAAAACGGGGTCAGTCGGGGGTGGGGAACCCTGCAGTTTAGTATGGTCCTGCTGGTAGGAGAGTGTCCTACAGCCCAGGTATTCATATACTGTGCTACACTTGTGTGACCTTGTCCTGGAGGTATCTCATGCAGCGCTTTCTTTCTCTTCCTTAACTTTGCGAACAAACCAGAGAAAAGAAAGTAACCATACACAGCGCTGAAGTTGCAAGTTACCTGCAAAGTCTTGGAGAGAATGAACAACTCAAATCTTCTACTCATTCCATATGAGAATTAATATAGTCTGAGCCTGCCTACCATTTAAGGTGCAGAAAAAGAAGAATGTTTAAGGACCTACCTTGTGCAAAACAAATGCTTAAAAGTCCACTACTGAAAATATTATATTTTGGAATTATGCTTAAAGTTTCACTACCGAAATTACTTTGAAGGAATTGGCATCTTCCAGAATAAAGTAACACATAAAACTGCCTTTTTCTTTGCACTATGAGAGGAATAAATTGAAAATGAATAGAGATCTAAGCCTCTGTTTGAAGAAGATCCAAGATCTGCAAAGAGGCCATAATGAGAGTGGAAGGTGATAGGGACTTAAGTGGGAGTTGGCCAAAACAAACTTGGCTGCTTTGCAAGTTTCTCTGACTTGCAGTAAGTAAGGTCTTCTACGGTGATGCTGTGTGTGCCCGTCAATACAAAACTAATTCTGACCCAGTTGGTTATTTTCATCCTTTATTATTGGCAGCATTCATGGCATTTAACAATAATCCTATGCTAAATGTCCCATGCTAAATTTGTAGGCAGAGGAGCATCTAGCTTTTAAGTAAGATTGTTTTCTCAGTGTTTTGGCAGAGCACAAACTACACACTGTAAGGGACATTCTCTAACTCCATTGAGCATTATCCTTATTATTATTATTTCTTAAGGATATCACAATTCTAGATTGTCTTTTGACACTGTGATTCATCATCATCTACCTTAAGGATCCTGTAATGTTTAAAAATCTCTTGGTCCTCAGGCACGGATAGAATTATATCTCACTTGCTCCCCTAAAAGGCACAAAATCAAATTACACCAAAAGGCTCCTTAGAGTACAGCTCTTTGCCAATTACTGGAATTATTTTCAGCCACTTTGGCACATTTCCTCTCCAGATGAAATGAAAATCTTTTACTCGGCACCAGTGAAGGATTTCATATTTCTTAGTGCTTCTACATATACTGTATAATGAGAATAAAAGCTTCTCTGCCTCACAGATCTTTTCGTACAGTGCCATAATGCAGGGAAAATAACATCCATTTCTAACACATGAAGCCCACATATTTTCTAAAGAAGGGAAAGACATTAACATTACACAAGAAAACTATTTGCTCTTTGCTTTAAATTTCCAAATTTGAGGACACCAGAGATTTCAGACTTCAAAACTACATACATCTGTGCTGAGACATAGACCCTCTAAGGTGCTTCATTATTGGCACTTAAAGCTGGTTTCATGAAACACCTGGTCTGAGTAAGCAATATGATCAGAGAGTGTCAGCAGGGCAGACAGATTTTAAATGGAAGATTGTTACTTACCCAAAGCCATTTTGAAGCTAAAAACAGCATTATCAGCAGACCAGTAACAGTAACTTAAACATCCCCAAGTACATTATTAACACTTCTAGCCCTCTAAAGATTAGATGACTTCTTTATAAAAGTTTTTATGTCTCAAGAGAACATATTGTTCTCTGCATTTATCATTTTACAAAAATATTATTTTTCACCGAGAGTCTTACTTTTATTATTCCCAGTCACCTTTCAGTTTTGCTTCTGATAAGTGTTATTTCCTCTCTACCAGTGCCTGCAGCAGCCTGCACTGAAATCACTACCCATTGCTCAGTACTTGTCCCTTTTCTCAAGAGCACAGCCCTTTGGATTGAATCTCTTGCCTAGAGCATTAAGAACTTGGGGGGAGAAATCACTACTCATTGCTTTGCTTGCAATTCTTATTTGGACTAGCGCTTGCAGAAATTGAGCTGAACTTTCCGCACCGTCACTGCGTCTGTAAGGTAATTGCCTAAACTTGTTGAGCCAATCAGAATTGCTATTGTTGAGTTTTGCAAACGTGAAGAATCCGATGAAGCAATTTGTAAGCCGTATGCGGTACATCCCTCTTTCCCCACTCAAAGTCATATTGCTCTCTATGGGATTTTATGTGATCCTTATGAAACATCACATTCCAGAATTCTATTTTAAAAGCTTCAAACGTTAGTGTTTAAAAAGTCATTCTTATATATGGGACCATTTTGTTGCCAAATTCTTGTATTAAAAGAGGGTTAAAATTCTTTAGTAGTACTTTAATGTTCTGGATAACTTACAGAAAAAAAAGTATTTAAAAAGAGAGAGAACAGATACACACACACACACGGCCCTGTAAAATGGGGGAAATATTGTGTCATATGACTGTGTTACATTTTTTTCATCATAAAATTTGTGTTCAGTGCAGGGACATTCAGAAATGTCTCATTACTATTACTTCCTGAGTTGAAAAAATAGATTTTTTTTTGAGACGGAGTTTCGCTCTTGTCACCCAGGCTGGAGTGCAATGGCGTGATTTCAGCTCACTACATCCTCTGCCTCCTGGGTTTCATTGATTCTCCTGCCTCAGCCTCCTGAGTACCTGGGATTACAAGCACCTGCCACCACATCCAGCTGATTTTTGTAGTTTTGATAGAGATGGAGTTTCACCATGTTGGCCAGGCTGGTCTCAAACTCCTGACCTCAAGTGATCCACCTGCCTTGGCCTCCCAAAGTTCTGGGATTACAAGGGTGAACCACCGCACCCGGCTAGAATGTTTAGTATGTACATAAGCACGCACACACACACGCACAGGCACACACGTACACAGAGAAAGAGAGTGAGGGATTTATACCTTCAGTAAAAGCACAGGGAATGTAAAAGCCTTATCTGTTCTCTCATTTAGAGAAATAGTGAATGAAGAAAGTATAAATTTACTAGACCATATTCCTATCCTCACTTGTTAGAAAATTTGAAGTACTTTCTTACATGAGAGAAGATACTGCTCTGACCCAGTTGAATCCTCACTGAATGCTGAACTAGCTAAATTATCCCCTTCATATTTGATGTCATGCAGGTTAGTATCTCTTCAAACAAAGAATTACTAAAAACTAGTCCAATTTCAAAAAATTTAAAACACTTTTCTCTCTTGCAGATCAGTCATTAAAAAGATAAAATAATCACCTAAAGTAACCATAATTCCACAGATCCTGTTACACATATATTTACCTTGCTGTCTCATTCTTTTTCTTAAAAAGCCACATTATTCACAAAGCCAAGAATAATGTACTGACTTGGCCAAGAAAAGCACTACATTGGGACTCAAAGCAGAGGTGTAAGAAATTTAAGTTAACTTAAGACTATGCAAGTGATTACATTTACAAGACAACACAGGTTATGCTGTGAAGTGAATGCTGTAAGTTTAAGAAACTTGAGAGTTCACAAGAATCAAAGTGGGGTGGAGGACAGACAGAGCTGACTGCTGTACTATCCATGGCAAGCAGCTGAGATATTTCATTGCAATGTGGTAATTATAATGATTAATGAAAATCATAAATGGTTGTGCGATACTGTACTTCTGCAATGTGCTACATAATCATGACTGATATAATAATTATTCCTGGGCCATGTGAGGGGAATCAAAATCTGGGATTTCAACAGCAACCATGTTCTTGTAGGAGGTAATAAAGGTTGTAAGAAAAATAGGAGGAAAATAACAATGGAAGTATATACTTTAGATTGAGCACAATGATAATTAATAACCTATTAATAACAACATTATTCTCAGTGCTAAGAGGAGTTACACAAAACCAGGATTATATAATATAGTCCTATTTCCAATAGAATTGTAGTCTAATATATCGAATCGGAGTAACAAAGCTGTAGTCCATTGATCCATGAATAAAATATGTGTATATGGACAGATGTTAAATATAGTTAATGAAAATACTCGCACACAAGCAGACATACTGGTGAAGAAGATGCTATTAAGATACAGAATGAGTTTTAAAAGGCGGTAAAGATTTACAGTAGGAGATAAAAATTGTTTTCAAATATGATGAATGGAACAGAGGCTACTGTGAGAATATGGAACATTCTGAGAAAAATCTTAAAAGTACTCAACAGAAAAAATTGGATGGGAAACACGTATAAGAACTGAGTTAGGGAGGGTGGAACAAGTTGATAGGGGATTTGGAAATCTGGCCAGGAATTCTGATATCAAAATTCAGGAAATTAAAGGCTTTTCAGAGATTCGAGGACAGAGGCATGCAGGCATGCTTACAGAGGATAAAGCTGGCCGCTGGAATGCTCTAAATATGAGGGCACAAAATAAAAAGTAATTAAGAATGTAAAAAAAGTGATATAGATTTCTGCTGCAAAATCACTTTCTCTATAATTGGAAGATTCTCAGTCCTGGCTAACTAAGGAGATTTTAATGCTAATTAGATGGTTGCAGTGACAAGATCTTATTTTCTCACATAAACATCCTTCCCCCCACTCCCATTGACTACAAAAATATTTTCCTTTCACTTCATCGCAGCAGCTCATTTTGATTACGCTCAGACCTCAGTGCATCACCTACACCTACCCAGCTAATCTGAGTAATTAAAGAAAAACGGTGCAGGATGCATTTATAGTTAAGTAAAATGAATATAAATCTCGCACAACAGCTGGATTCCTATGCTCGGCAAAACGGCACAGTTTGAGAAAAGCAATCATCTTCCTTTCCTGTTGGCAAAACACTTCACTGGTCTGTCCAATTTCAGCCCTCTTCAGGATTTAGTGCCTTCTCACTTCATAATGCATGGAACGCTACTTCCAGATGGACAGCCTTGTCATATGCTATTTTTAGGCTGCACTTTAGAATTTTAGAGTGGGAGCAGTTATTCACCAAACATGAAATGTATCACTTATTGTATACATCGGAGCAGCTTTTCAAATCAGCATGCTCAGCCAGCTGCTGATGAGCTTTACACACTCAAAGGAAGAAAGGAGGCTTAAGTTACACAGTCAGCACACATTTGAATGTGCTTCTGTGTGACGCTGAGAGAGTTTGAGGACAACACAAAAGAAGAGAAGGCAAGACTCCTGCCCTTGAGGGGTTTCCAGTCCAACATGGAGATAAAACAAAACTTACACACTTGGCAAGAATTGGAAGGCAGAAAGCATCCTAGTACCTGTGCTATGCGTACCCAAGAGCTGAAGAAATGAGAGAGAGAGAGAGAGAAAGAGAGAGAGAGACAGAGAGAGAGAGAGAGAGAGAGAGGTCAAAATTGGGCTGGCGTGTTGGAGAAAGGCTCCAGAAGCAGTTCACTAAGTCTTAAAGAAAATTATTTACATTTCAATGCAAAAGCCTTTATTGGTAGTATATTTTCCTTTTAATAGGAAAAAAAACTTCACAAATACCATTTAAAGCATCTACATAATTGTTTTGGTTGGATTGTAAAAGATATATAAAGGCTTGAGGTATGACATTAGAAAATGAATAAAAAATTAGGTACTTGGATTTGAGATATACAGACAATAGAGAACCACTAGAGATAATAGGAGGCATGAGAATAGTATTTTTAAAAGAAGATTTATTTTATTTTAGATTCAGGGGGTACGTATGCAGGTTTGTTAAATGAGTGTATTACGTGATGTGTGATTTGGGTTTCTGATGATCCTGTCGCCCAAGTAGTGAACATAGTGCCCAACAGGAAGTTTTTGAACCCTTGCTCCCCTCCCCCTCTTCCCTTTTGGAATACCCAGTATATAGTGTTCCCATCTTTATGTGTACCCAGTGCTTAGCTCTCACTTATAAGTGAGAACATGTGGTATTTGGTTTTCTGTTCCTGCATTAATTCCCTTAGGATAATGGCCCCTAGCTCCATCTATGTTGCTGCAAAGGACATGATTTTGTTGTTTTTTTTTATGGCTGTGTAGTATTCTATGGTGTATAGGTCCCACATTTTCTTTATCCAGTCCACCATTGATGGGCACCTGGGTTGATTCCATGTCTTTGCTATTATGAATAGTGCTGCAATAAACATACAAGTGCACGTGCCTTTTCGGTAGGATTTATTTTCCTTTGAGTATATACCCAGTAATGGGATTGCTAGGTCAAATGGTAATTGGAGTTTTGGTTCCTTGAGAAATCTCCAAACTGCTTTCCATCGGGGCTGAACTAATTTGCATTCCCACCAGTAGTGCAAAAGCCTTCCCTTTTCTCTGCAACCTTGCCAACATCTATTATTTTTTGACTTTTTAATAATAACTACTCTGACTGGTAAGAGGTGGTCTCTCATTATTTTATTTTTATTTTTATTTTTTTTGAGACAGAGTCTCACTCTGTTGCCCACGCTGGAGTACAGTGGCATGATCTCGGCTCACTGCAACCTCTGCCTCCTGTGTTCAAGCGATTCTCCTGCCTCAGCCTCCCGAGTAGCTGGGACTACAGGCGCATGCCCACCACACCCAGATAATTTTTTGTATTTTTAGTAGAGAGGGGGTTTCACCGTGTTAGCCAGGATGGTCTTGATCTCCTGACCTAGTGATAGTCCCGCCTCAGCCTCCCAAAGTGCTGGGATTACAGGCGTGAGCCATTGCTCCCAGCCGGCCCTCATTATGGTTTTGATTTGCATTTCCCTGATGGTTAGTGATGTTGAGGACTGTTTACATTTGTTGACTGCTCGTATGTCTCCTTTTGAGGAGTATCTGTTCTTGTCCGTTCCCCATTTTTTAATGGGGTTTTTTTTTTCCTATCAATTTGTTCAAGTTATTTGTAGATTCTGGGAATTAGTCCTTCGTCAGATGCATAGTTTGCAAATGTTTTCTCTCATTTGATAGGTTGTCTATTTACTCTGTTGATAGTTTTTGTTTTGTTTTGTTTTGTCTGTGCAGAAGCACTTTAGTTTATTTAGGGCTTAATCATCAATTTTTGTTTTTGTCGTATTTGCTTTAGAGGACTTAGTCTTAAATTCTTTGCTTACACCAATGTCTATAAGAGTATTTCCTAGGTTTTCTTCTAGGATTTTTATAATTTGAAGTCTTACATGTGAGTATTAATCCATCATGAGTTACATTTTATATATGGTGAGAGGTAGGGGTCCAGTCATATTTTTCTGCATATGGCTAGCCAGTTTTCCCATTTATTAAGGAGTCCTTTCTTCATTGTTTGGTTTTGTTAACTTTGTCAAAGGTCAGTTGGTTGTAGGTGGGCGACTTTATTTCAGAGGTCTTTATTTTGTTCCATTAGTCTATGTGTCTGTTTTCATATCAGTACCATACTGTTTTGGTTAGTGTCACCTTGTAGTATAATATGAAGTTGGGTGACATGATATCCCCAGCTTTATTCCTTTTGCTTAGGATTGCCTTGGCTATTCAGGTTCTTTTTCAGTTCCATATGAGTTTAGGAATAGTTTTTTATAATTCTGTGAAAAATGATGTTGGTAATTTTATAATAATAGCATTAAATCTGTAGATTGCTTTGGGCAGTGGGGACATTTTAATGATATGGATTTTTCCAATCTATGAGCATGGAATGCTTTTTGATTCATTTGTGTCATCTCTGATTTCTTTAAGCAGTACTTTGTAGTTCCCCTTTTAGAGATTTTTTTACCTCCTTGGTTAAATGTATTCATAGGGGTGTGTGTGTGTGTGTGTGTGTATGTGTATATCTTAAGTAGGATTGTGTTCTTGATTTGGTTCTCAGCTTGCACATTATTGGTGTTTAGAAATGCTAGTGATTTTTGTAGGTTGATTTTGTATGCTGAGACTTTGCTGAAGTCATTTATAAGGTCTAGGAGTCTTTTAACAGAATTTTTAGGGTTTTATAGGTATAGAATTAGCAATGTCAGTAAGAGACATTAGGTCATTTGACTTCCTCTTTTTCTATCTGGATGCCTTAGAAATGGATAGATGCCTTAGAAATGGCATTTAAAGAGGACTGGTTTGTTAACTGTTTGTAGAAATATGGGGCAAAGATCTAAAATCAGCTGAGTAACTCAAGCATTAAAAGGATAAGGGCCTGATCTTGAGAGCTGACTACAGAAATAGATAAGGAGTGGTGAGTTCTCTATTAAATTTTAATTCTGTGTATAAATTACTTTTATCTTTTTCAGATAAGTTTGGTGTTTTAGTGGCTTGTCAGGGTAGTCTTATGAAGTCAAGCCAATGAGAGACATTGCTACCATTTTTAGCAGGGCGATGATGTGTGGAAATGCTTGCTGAATTAAGTGGGGTTAGAGGAAATGTCAACTTTTGGGAAGCATCTTAATTAAAAAGGAATGTTTCTTGTTATTTCTTTCCATGTGCCATACACTCTGAATCATCATCAAATGGTATTAACTTATAAATCAGATAATTGTTCACACCTTGGGCATTGAGTCGTTTCTTTTCTGAGAGTAGCTTGCACTAAGTTTGAGAGACACCTCATCTTTCAGCTAAAGATGGTGCTTAATGATCCTCTGGCATTCTGCTCTCTAGACCAGAGGGATATGATAAACCACTATTAATACTGGGCTGACTATAGATGTGATTCTGTAAGTCTGGGGGTGGATGGTGAATGGGGTGATAACTGTATTATTTCTGTAAGCTCTACAGGTATTAATTTGGAATCCTGACTTTCCCTTTAAACCAGTCATGAAAAAAATGACTTATGAAGTTTTGGAAGTGGAGAGTTGGGGTAGAGGGCATTTCTTTATATAAAACTTTGTTGTTATTGATATTTCCCTTCTAGAGACCTTTCCTGTCACTGCATAATGCTTTCTGTCTCTCAACCTACATGCAAATACATGCAGTAAAATGTGTACAGATAGCAAGTGGCCTTCTCTTAACATTTGCATTTAACATTTTGCTAGTTTACGTCGTTCAGTGAAAGTGCCTGTGTTTTATTAACGGTTAAATTTAAAAATCTTTGGCCTTTACATAAACATTGTTGCCATTCACTGGGGACGTCAATTTGTTTTAGTAACAAATCCACTCTCTTTTCAAAATTTACCCCTCTGCTTCATCACATCTCATAATTGAACACTGGACTATCATAGTTAATATCTGTCTTAACAGCTTACCAACCTAACTACCTTACTCTCTGTGGCTCTGTGCATTTGCACTGACTTCTGTCACTAAAGCTTTCACCCCTTCTCTTCTACCTGCTTCCAAGTACCAGTATTGCTTCAATCTCCTTCTTTTTTGAATCAAAGAAAATGCTGTAATCCCTAATAAGTATGACTGTGCTTATGTGGACAGTGAAATAGAGTATCACCATTGCTCAGGAAAATACAGGTTATGTGGTATATAATTTATGATGCCTTGGTTGCAAGCAACAGAGAACAATGTGCAAAATTTCTTAAGTGATAAGGTAATTTATTATCCCAGATAGGAATTCAGAGATGTCATTTTAGGATTTGTTAACTCAGTGGGTCAACATTATCCTCAGTGACTTAGGTTTGTACCATCCCTCCATGTGTGTCCTGTCATCCTCAGTGTATTGTCCCATGTCCTCAGGTTACACCCCTTAGAAATATAGGTTTGCTGCAACAACCTTGTATTAATTTACTAGGTCTGCTAACAAAGTACCACAAACTGGGTAATTAAGACAAGAGAAATTTGTTGTTTCACAGTTCTGGAGATGGGAAGTCTGAAGTCAAGGTGTGGGCTGAGTTGGCTCCTTCTGTGAGATATGTGAAGAATCTGTTTCATGTTTCCCTCCTAGCTTCTACTGGTTTGTTGGCATTCCATGCCTTGTAGATGCATCATTTCAATTTCTGCCTTCATCCGCCTATGACCTTCTCCTTGTGTCTGTCTTTACATGACCATCTTCTTATAAGGTAACTAGTCATATTGGATCAGGGGCCAATCTTACTCCAATATGGCCTCATCTTAACTAACTACATGTGCAATGATCCTGTTTCCAAATAAAGTTATATTCTGAGGTATGAGAGTTAATGTTTCAACATATTTTTTTAGGATAACACAGTTTAACCCATGACAAAGCCCTTGTATCATATCCTCATATTCAAAGGCTGAAAGAGCAAAGATTTCCTTATTTTCCTTTCCCCCCAGGCCCCTAGGCCCAACAGACACAATAGACTTTCCCAGGTGTCTCATTGGCATGGAAAATATTGCCTGCCTTTATTTAAACCAATCAGAGTAAGTGGAATCACTATGATTGGCTTATACTAGAGTCTGGGAAACTTTCTCTGTAAAGAACCAAAAGGTGATAGTTCAGGCTTTGTGTGGCAGATACTTCATACTGCAACTACTCATTGTAGCATACATACATTCACAGACTATGATAAATGGATATGGCTGTATCTCTGTAAGTTTCTTTTTGCAAAAACAAGCAGTGGCTGTATTTGACCTGAGGGCCAGAGTTTGTCAGCCCCTGCTTTAGATTAATACAAATGTACTATCTAAAGTTGGCGACTGACCCCATCTTCTTGGAAGTGTAGAACTAATTTTTCACTTTATTTTTAAAGAAAGGAAGAAGTTTAATATTTTGGGGGAGGCAACATATGGTCAATGTAAGTATAGCATGCAGCCTTTCTAATTTTGGGTCTCTTTTGGTACATCTTGCCATAACTACTCATTTGAAAATGCTTCCTTGCGAAAAAGGTGTTGAGTATAGGAGTCACGATGTCTTGGGAAGCTAGATGACTATTAGCAACTTGTTAGTGACAATCTGTTAAACCCTCTGTGCCTAAATTTTTCATCAGTGAATTGGAGACGATAATAATAGTACTACCTTATATCTAGAGTCTTATATCATTTTTATGTAGATTAAATGATAACCTAGAAATGATCATTCATTTACCTGAATGATTGTAAATGGTTTTATTTTGAGTATATGGCCTATTTCCACATTGTGGAGGCACCAGAACTTGAAGTAAAACTTTATATAAACTTGCTTTCCCAAATAGTATTCTTTCTGCTAATAGTCCCTTCAGGATGACTGAATGAATTCATGTAATTGAATATATGAATGAGCCATTGATACAAAGATGATCTACAATACAAGAAATAATAAAACACCAAGGTTGATTAGTGATACTCATGATCATAACTGGAGAAAAATGGACCACAGCACAATAGATGGAGCCTATGGATTTGGATTCTGCTGGCCTCTACAATCAATATGGATCACCCTAGGATGGAAAGAGCAGTAGAGATCCATATTGATGATGACACCTGGCAGAGGCAGCCCTTGAGAGCTGTGCCTGCATTGCTCTTGTTGGTTTTCATCGTTGATTCGTAAATGCAGTGTAACTGATTCTGTGTTGTATTCTATCATTGCTGCTTGCTCTGTTGGTACTGGATTCACAGCACTATTGTTTACTCAGGAAGACAGAAATCTTAGAATGGCAAACTTGTACTTCTTTTCTTCTCTCTGTGATTCACATTAGTGATGTCATTCTACAGAACACTAATTTAACTACTCCACATTTCTTTTTTTTTTCAGAATGCCCTTAAAATCTGCATAAGATGGCATTATTGAATAAGCCCTCCCATCTGTTTTTCATATTTATTTCTAATCAAAGTTGGACTTGAATTTCCTTATTGTTGAATTTCAGAATTTTAGAAAGTGAAGAGACCTTTGCCATCCTATGGAGCCAATCAAATCAATACAAAAAAAGGATTGGATTGACGTTATATAGCCGTTAATGACAAATGTTCAATGTTCTTTATGCTACAGAATTTTTATTGCGAAAAATTTCCAAACACATGCAAATTTAAGAGAATAGTATAATGAGTTCCCTATGGACCTATTAGATTGGTAATATGGGAAAGGCGCTACAATTTTCAATTCTTGCCTTATTTCCAGTACGCTTATGCTGACCACACTTCCTGTTTAAACCAAGCCATGACTGTTAATGATCTTAACCCTCCATTTATTTTTCAAATGTGTTCTATTTTTGGATTTTGAATTACATGGTCACCCTCTCAGCATACCTAACTAACCTCTGCCCACTGTCTAGCTCATACACACTGACACTGGATTATTTTGAAACAAATCCCAGACCTTGTATCTTTAAATATTTTTTGTTCATCTTTAAATATTTTTTGCACAAATGGATTTCTTGTTAGGAATCTTTAGCTTGCTGTATGTCCGTTTTCTCTAAAACCATATTAAAATACGAATCAAAAATAAAATATTTGGAAGTACACAATGCCAAAGTCATGCGGGATAATATTTTCTTCCTCGTTTTCCTCCTCTGTCTTTATTTTTGGGTTGTGTTTTTATGTTCCAGATGGACTATTTTGACTAAATTGGCTAATCAATATCGATCTGTGTGACTCACTATTTGACTTGAGGGACTGATTATTTAATGGTTTAGATAAATCCACTGGTAGTTTTGGTACCTGCAGACATACTTAAGTTGCTAAAAATATGATATATGTGATGTAGTTTAGAACTACGGTAAGAAAAAATAAGTTAGGTCTTACAATTATTCCTCCTGTATGACTTAGTAATTATAAACTTAAATACATAGAAAAAAAAAAAACTCCTCATGCTTCAAAAAGATCTAGAAATTTTCAATCTTTTTTCTACTGTTATATAAAATATCTACTGGAATAACCTGCATGGATATGAAGAATACTTGAAACATGTGAGAGATTTCTATCAGTCTATATGAGGCTCTCACATAATGTGCTACTTTGGAGTTGGGGGAGGGATTTGTTTACATGTAACACAATCTTTTATGTAACATGGTGATTTAATTACCAGTTGTTGCCTTTTTCTTTCTAAATTTTAAGAAGGCTCAGACAGTGGTGATGTTGTAAGAGAGTACCAACATAGTTAACTCCTAGTAAATAATGACTTTTAGATAAAGCAGACAGTACCTTTATTTCTCTTACTATCATCCTAAGTTTCTCTGCTCTTGGAATTTACTTCCTAAGATTCCAGATTGAGCCATTGCAAAGATTACAACCACTTGGGAATATTCTATTCAATACAAACCAATAGAGTCCAAGTAAATTTCCAACTGAGACATTTTGAGCAAATTGTATGTCAGGTTTTTTGTGTAGTAGCAAAAGTCCCAAGACCTTTTGATAAGATCTGAATCTTTTAGTTCATTTGAAAAGGACAAAATCAAGACAGTCTTGTGTATGTGTGTGTGTGTGTGTGTGTGTGTGTGTGTGGTGTATAATGTACTCCTATATTGCTATGTAGAGACATTATGTCTTTAGATTTTTTTCTATAGCAGGATAAAAATCAAAAAATCAATTTCTTCTTCTGAATGCATTAAATCAAGAGAACAGTGGTTAGTCTGAAGTTTTTTTTCTTTTTCTTTTTTACATTAAAACCCTACAATTCCTATTTATTGTCTTCTGTCACTTAAAACACAATCCAATCTGGTTCAAACACAAATATCATTTGTCATAGAATTGAAGATACTGGGATTCATATTCAATCTTGATCCATTTCATGATTAGTTTCTCTCTCTCTCTCGCTTTCTTTTAAGATTTTTGGTTTCTCTTGAGGTCTCTTTACCTTTGGAGCATAACAGCTCAAAAAACCTCTGTGTTAGAAGTTACAGCATAATTCACTTTACTTGGCCCTGTGTGTGTGACATGATTGGTATCTGTGAGCAGGTAGGGAATTGGGAAAATGTTCCATCTGACTCTGAACGTGGCATAGTCTGATTACAGCAGAGACTATGAGACAGATCTCTTTACTCCGATCCTAGACCATCCTATTGCTCTTGTACTGACACCAGGAATAGTTCTGTCTTTTTAACCTTCTCCAAAGATCAGATTATTCCTGGTTCTGGGCCTTGACTATAACTCCAGCGTTATCAGTTGTCAAGACATGCTCTCTACAACCTTAATACATCCTGGCAATCACTATACTGAATGATTCTGTGTCCTAACCTCGAACAAATTCTCATCTTGGCCATATTTTGCAAAAATTTGCAAGTACACATGAAGCTAATGAAAAGAGGCGAAGCCCAAAGCTTTTAGCTTAATTATGCACGCAGTCCAAGAATGCTGCGTCTTCCTGCTGCAGTGACTTGTGTTTTCTTGTAGTTAAGCCCTACACCTTTCTAGGCTGGTATGCATAAACAAGAAGAAAGGGGAATTGAACTTGTGTCCTGAAAATGGAACTCTAAACACTTAGAAAAGAATCTTCCTTAAGAGTGGGCAGAAATCTGTTCATCTTCACAAACCCAAGGAACAAGGCACAGATCTACTAACTGAAAAGACAGAGATAAGAACAGCTGGAAAAAGCTTAAATGGCACATTTTTTTTTCTCGTTTACATCTTCTTCACGGTTCTGATTTTCCTCTAAGGAACCATTTCAGAAAGCAAATGAAGAAATGTACCTGGGAATTCATAATATGCTGAAAGAACTACAGAATGAAGAGGTTTTGAAAGTGAGGAAAAATTTTTGTAGATGCTATTTAATTTTTTAATTGTCACCCGCCTTAACTGATACTCTATAGACAGGCCTAATGTAAATTTTGGATGAAATTTTAAAATATCTGAACATTTGTTTTGGCAAATGTCAGGGTGTCTTTTGGACGGAAAATACCTTTGTTACTTTCAGAGGATCAGACAGTTTTATATGCAAAACGGCTTTCTGGAGAAACAAGCATTTCATTAGGCAGCTACCTGGAAACGTTAAGAGATGCTAATTGCTTGGCAGACTTGGAGGAGCAGGGAGCACAGAGGGATGCTCTTGTTACCCCAATTCATGGAAAGCAGAAAGTGACACTAAGCCGAAGCGAGGAAATCTGTTTTCTGGTTGTGATGTTACTTTCTTGATTCTTAAAGGAGGCTTTATACGTTTTCTGGTAAAACAGGTAAACATTCAAGACAGAGCAGAACAATTTACATTCTCAACTTGTGGAGAATCTCAAACCAAGTAATTGTCCTTGAAGGACCAGGTGTCTCTCCCGAGAAATTATCATTCTTACAATTAAAAAAACACTGCAATATTATTAAGCAAGTACTAAATAAATAACATCATACTTAGAGATACAGTTGATTGCTGCTGGTCAATTTGAGTCCTAAGAAGCAATAATACAATAAGTACCTACCGACACATGATAGCTAATAAGCTGCCAACAGATCT